>NC_047660.1:31486220-32090720 GCF_011762505.2 Arvicanthis niloticus | reverse complement strand
AATTCTACTTCCTGGTGGCCCTTTATTCTTTGAACCATATATTTTGTACATTGAGAACAAGTCTCTACTGAGATTTTCTAACACTCCCTTTGTCAGTGCAAATAATCAAAATCTCTTTATGTTAGGATTAGGTAGACTTTTTAGATAAGAGCAAAAAGCAGGAATGTTTTTCACCAAAATATCCCAAGAACAGTCTCTAGGACATGTACTGAAATTCTTTTCCACAGAAACTGCTTGAACCAGGTCTGCAGAGGTGAAATCACACTTCAAACATATGCTTGGTCATGTCTATCACAGCAATACCCTATTCCTGGTACCAACCTCTGTCTTAGAGAGGGCTTCATTATTGTGAAGAAATACCATGACCAAGATAACTCTTACAAGGGACAACATTTAAGTAGGAGTTACAGGTTTAGAGGTTCACTTCATTATCATCATGATTGGAGTATGGCAGCATCTAGGCAGGCATGGCACTGGAGAATTGGAGAGTTCTATGTCTTGTTCCAAAGGCAAACAAGAGAAAACTGACTCCTCAGGCAGCTGGAAGGAAGAGTACAAAGCCCACACACACAGTGACACACTTCCATCAAAGCCACACCTACTCCAACAAGGCCACACCTCTCAATAATGCCACTCCCTGGCACAAGTAGTATATTCAAACAACCACGTATGTTTATGTATAAATTGTCCATTCTTGTCTTATATACTCCCACATCTCTAGTTACAATCGTCCCATGAAATATATTTTGGCAAGGTGTATTTGAGGGTTTTTTGTGTGTTTGGTGTTTTTATTTTTCTTTTCTGGAGCATATCATGCTTTGCAGGCATTTAACTTCATCTCTAATCACACTTTGAGTTGGATAGTTTTATATCAACTTGACCTAAGCTAAAGTTATTTGAGAGAAAAGAACCTCAATTAAAAAAAATAACTTCATAAGATTGGGCTGTAGGTGGTTCTCTATGGAATTTTCTTAATTAGAGATTTATGGGTGAGAGCCTAGCCCTTGTGTTTGGTGATTTCTCTGGGCTAGTGATCCTGGGTTATATAAGAAAGCAAGCTGAGCAAGCAATGAGAAGCAAGCCACTAAGTGGGAGCCCTCCATAACCTTTGCATCATATCCTGCCTCCAGGCCCTTTCCCTGCTTGACTTCTTGCCCACACTGCCTTGGAAGATGAACTGTGATATGGAACTATGAAAAAAAAAAAGCCTTTTCCCCTAACTTGCTTTTCAGTCTGTTCAAATACTGTATTTTTAATGCTTACAAGTCTTTAAAATAAACTGTATATTTATTTGATGTAAGTGTAGATCTTCAGTACTATCTTTCATCACTTTTGAAATCATATCTAAGGGCAATGATGCTTGTTTAATTTACTGTTGTATTTCTCAATGCATATTTAATTTATTTTCCCTTTTATAAAACACAATAGTCTAGCAAACATTTGTTGGATGAATATGACAACCAAAAAGGTTGTCATATTTGCTTTAATTTTTTAACTTACTAATTTATAATTCATCACTATATTTTTAAAGTTTTATACAGGCATATAATAAATTTTCACCCATTCACTTCCCTTTCCTCTACCCCATTTTGAACCCTATCTTCTCCGTTACTTCTCCCTCCCAATTTTGTCTGCGTTTTTTAATTACCTTTTTTTTCTCAGTAGTGATGCTTCTCGAGTTAGCATTATAAATAAGAATGTCTGTGGTGCTATTTCTGGTTGTCAGCTTGACTACAGCTAGAATAAGTTACAATCTACAAATGATCTTGATCTAGATCTTGAGACTGTAAGACGTAGTTTCTGGCCTGGATCATGATATGGGGATCTTGAAGCAAAGTGGCCATGAAACTTTTAGGTCTAGGCAAGGCAGTACACATCTTTAATCCCAGGAAACAGAGGCAAGCAGATCTTTGAGTTCATGGACAATCTGGGACAAAGTAAGTTCCAGATCTAGGCATGGTTGCAAATACTGTAATCTGGTCCACACCTTCTGCTGAAGGCCTACATAAGAACATTGGAAGAAATAAGATTCACTCTTCTTCAACTATTTGCACTTTCTTGCCAGCACATCTGTTGCAACCTACTTCTACAGATGACCAGATTAAACAACTAGTCATGAGGGACTGAGCAACTAAAAGATTACTGGCCTTTCCATTCATAGATGCCCATTGTTGACTTAATTGGACTACAGAGTAAATTATTATAATAAATTCCTTAATATATACAGTCTGTAAGTTCTGTGACTCTAGAGAACCCTGGCTAATACAATGTCCAACTATGATTGTTTTTCACAGCTATCCATACACTCTCACTGTTATATATATTTTTTAAATGTTTAGAAATAAAAGAATATATTGCATTTAATGTGTAACCCAACCTGTATCCTTGTCATATGTTCTCTTTCATCATTAACTTCTTTAAGAAAATTTCTATGTAAATATAAAAGAAGAGTTAACAGGGTTGTAGAGATAACTCAGTGTCAAAACACTGGTATAGCATGTTAAAAATCTATGAATTCAATCTCCATTCCAAACACAAGAAATGAAAAACAAGTCAAAAAATCTAAGAAGTAAAATATTTGTCATTTAGGAGAAATGAAACTAGCTAAATATGTGACATATATAGTTTGATTGTTTCACTTATATTATCCTGTGAACCATGGTATGCATATGTCTGTTGAATTCTAATTCTTATAGCTCAAAATATAAGATTATGTGCTGATATCTGACCAGTGGTCAGAAATTCTGATTCATTTAGAATTACAAGCTTTCTAAGATGTGTAACATTACAAGTGTTTTATCACTTGGATTTTATCTGATATTCTTATCTTTTAAAATCACAGATTTTAGAGAAAAGACTGATAGAATTCTGTAGTGCTGTGGATATTTTACAGTTACGTTTTACAAGAATAGGAGGTTATAAATCAGACATTGCCAAGAACCAGCCACAGCTTGTTCAGAGGTCCTGAAAAGGGGATTTTGGGAGCAGTGAAAAGAACAATTTAAAGTCAAATGATGGGGTACAATCTGACATCTTTGCAGTCTGCTCCAGATGGATCCCTAGACAGCTCTCTATAGATAGCTCTTGTCTCTAGTCTGCTTGATTACCTTCCTTCTCAAGACAGCTCTCTTACGCTAGAAAAAAAAATTTTTTTTAAAAGATCTGTGTTTGCTCACCAAACAGTTCTCTTTCTTACAGACCAAAGCCCAGTCTTTTGATTTACAAACCAGTTCAGCAGCTTACTTCAGGTTCTCTTTTGATTATCCCATGAATTGGCATTTTATGATCTTAGTCCCTTAGAAAAAGACAGCAAGTATGTTTTTTTTTTCCATAGCATGAAATATCAAGACCTTCGTGCCTTTGTAAACACAGATAATAAGCTAGCTAGGTGGGATTAGTTCTGAAATCACAATCCTGCCACCATTTCTGGGTCTATACTAGCTCTGTCCCAGGATGACCTTGGAAGTCTTGAACTCCTTTCCTAATATCTGAAAGCAACTCATAGTGCAGCTTCTTTTTTTCATTTTAGGTCCAGGAACCCCAACATAAAATTCATATTGCATCCTCATATTTTACATATTTGAGAAAACATACATTCTTGAACTCATGTTTTCAAACTTCTTTCCTACAACCTTAAGGGCTATCTTGAAGGTCACAGCATTTATCATTTTGCTAAGGACATTAGACACACCTTCCAGACTCATGCAGATTCTAGTTATCATATAGTCGTTAAACTGGGCAGGAAGAACATTACATGATAACCTTGTTCCAAAGGAGGAGCATAGGTAAATAATACAAACACACCTCAGGTCTAGCAACCATTAACATTTTTGGAGCCCCCCATCCTGCTTGCTCTGCTTCATGGGTAGGAAATATTTCATGTCATCTCTTGCATGGCCATCCATGCAGAACTGGGCAAGATATGCTATCAAAATAACAGTTTAGATACATAAGATTGTACTTTTCAGGTAATACCTCAAAAATTAAATGAATGCAGTTATATTTCATTATACAACTTAAATTTAGAATTAAAGTTTGTTTTATAGCGTACACCTACAAATTCTCTATCATATATTCCTGCACATGGTAATCAGCTGCCAAACAAGAGCATATGGATGGAAACATATTACAAAAATAAGTGAAAAATATCAAATTCAATTAAAATATTTATTAGATCATCAGCTAATGAAAGAATAAGTAAGTGCCAGAATAAATGCTTATATAATAGGAGAATTTTATTTTGCCTGTCTTTTTTATAAATAGGAATAGTTCATCACTAGTCTTATGACATCCAAACATGAAGTTAATTATCATGGCACAGATCCATATTTCTTCAAAAACTGTGAAACTGAATATACACAAAATATGTTCTTAAGTAGAATGAATTATAAAAAAATAAAGTTTATTTTACTCTGTTCTTAGAGTAGGAAAGTTTATTAGAGAGCAAAAAGAAATTCCTTGAAAAAAAATGTGCATTGCCACTGAAAGTAATGTTAGATGACGTCCTTTTCCGAATCAATATTAGCAAAAGAAAGTTGGCAGATTGTAGACTCTGCTCTGGAGTGTATGTTCCATTAGTACTAGAGACATGAAAGTGAACACATCCTGATCAGTGTATCTTTGTGGACAGATAAGTTTAGTAAAAAGGAACCACGAAGGATAAGGGGAGAAGCATCCCTAGAAAAAATAGCAGGTCTCAGGTCCTACTAGTAAAATAAGGAGAAAAATGAAAGGGACAAATAAGTAGGAAAGAAGAAGAATAGAGAGGTAGAGTGTGGATGATGAGATCTGAAACATCAAGGTTGTTTGAGAGTGCTAATAATAGAAGAGGTGGCACAAGGCTTGTAGAAACCAGAGGCCCAGTATGCCAGTTGATAAATAATGTCCTTTGTTGCAAAAATACATCTATAAAACCACAAGTGTATTGTGGTATGAAAAAAAATCCACGATATTGACACCAACTGGCATGCTACTTTGGACAAGGAAAGTGATAGATGGCCCATTCCCTATAAGATGTACTTGTAGTCAATACTTGCTGAGAGACAGAGATCTAGCTTCCATCTGGGATTATTGCCTACACAGTTTGTCCCAACCAAATGGTCATTCCTGAACACATGTACATATAAATAATGCAAAGTGGACTCTGGAAGACATGTGTATGTGAGTGAGTTTGTATGTGTTTGTGTGTGTGTGTGTGTTTGTGTACTTTTAAAAAAAGAAAAAGCACTGTAAAACACAGTATAAGCTTGTTTAAAATATAGTATAACTATTACAATATACTATATTATATGTAATACATTATAAATATAATATATTTTACACACACACATATGTGTGATTCAATTATGTTATATGAGATGATAATATATCTAAGAACCCCAGTGCCTGACATAAGAAACCTCCTTTTATTTTATTGTTAGAAGACTCTTGAGACTCCTAAAATAATGTAGCTCATTGCTGTTGGCCTTGATTGCCTCCTAGAACTTGAAGAGTCCTATGCTGAAGGCAACACCAACTTTGGAAATAGCTGTGAAGCCCATGAACCACAACAATGGTAGATATAGTAAAACATTCATAATGATTCAATCATGCTACTTTTATCTTGCAAATAAATGATAACTTTTACATTCAATTTAAAACCCATGTAATAGGTAGAAATTATTATCTAGTAATGAAAACCAAACAAATGTCTCTGGCTAGAGAAATCATAGACCTTAGAGGGATATCTACTACTGTCATTTTCCTAAGGTAATATTAGTTCGGATTATATTCAAAATATGGAGCCTTATATTAACTGAGAAGTGTATTCTCTTCCCATCTTTAAACAAACTTCTGTTTGCAGACAGAGACTACTACAGACAAAATGCAGAGAGTAATCAATCATAGGTCAACTAACTAAAGCCCTTATACCCACGGCTGAGGACATTGCTGAAGAGGCAGCACAAAGGTTTGTTTAAGAGGCAGAGGATCAGAACATCTTCAAGAGAGTGTCTTCTATATACGGCAGGGAATCTACACAAATTAAATCTCACAAGCATGGTTCTCTAAACAAGGGGACCAGTCAACATGCCAAAACTGATAAGGGAAGTTTTACAAGCCTAAACCTTCAGTGAACAGCTACAGGCGATCAATGGCTGCTGAGTGAGAGAGACTAAATCTCTGGTGTGGGTGAAGTCATTCAATCCCAAATGGTCAGCACTAAATCCTTGTACATAAGAACAGCCATAAATAATTACTCCCACCTCTCTCTCTCTCTCTCTCTCTCTCTCTCTCTCTCTCTCTCTCTCTCTCTCTCTCTCTCTGCATCAAGATTCACCATTTACACAAACACATAAGCACATACACAAACATACTCATAAGCACATATGCAAACACTCATATGCACACACACACACACACAAACACAAAAATGTGCATATTTTATACTAAAATGCTTAAAGAACAATGGAAATGAGAAGAGGTGAGGGGACACAGTGTCTTCTGCTTTATTTATATACTCACACATTGGATTTCAACTTTCATGAACCTATGCAGATCTGTCTCTGAGACCTGGGATTTGAAGACCTTACAGAATGGGGTAGATTATAGTTTAATGCTACAGACAACTTTACTTAAATTTCAGTGCACTTTTATACACAAATGTAACAAGAAAGCAATGAGTCAAGGGAGGTTGTTTGAGTTCAGAAAAACATGTAAATAAATGCCACTAAGCACATATTAAATATTAATAGAGCAGCTTTTTCCCAGAACTTTCTCATGACAGAACAATTTGAAAACAATTGCCTGTCATGTACTATAGATTACATCTGGACAAGCACAAAACAAGAGAGAAGTCTATGTTCAGGTTCATAGTACACAGATCAGGTTGTATTATATATTTATGCTCCAACATCTAACTAGAATAAGCATGTATTATAAAATGAAATCAAATATTTTGTTCATAGTTCTACAGATGACTATGTTTGGTGTTTATTATTTTTATTTTGCAAGCTTATGTAAAAAAATGGCCTTTTGATAGTATATTGAAAGTTATGACAAAAAATATAAATTTGTACTAAAATGTGGTTAAGGGCCCTTTAATCTGGAGATCCTGTAAAAGAAAAGCAGGGTCTTCTTAGTTCACTAACTACTTTGTAGCTTTCAACTAGCTTGACAATAAGATTATAAGACACATCTAGAATACCATTTCTTCCTTTTGAATAGGCTCATTCTATTACCTTTCTTATTATTTTTTTCTGCAGAATGTTTTTAAAGGTTCAGCTGCTAACCAGCTAAGTTATCAATTATTTAAGTCAATAGAATTGTTGCTATCCATGAATCAAATCCTTCTTCCCAATTGTCACTTTAACCCACAAAACTTTGATTTATCATTTATATTTTAAGTCAGTGTGACAATATCCAGCACATTCACCTCGACCACAATACTCCAAATGCTTTTCATCCACTATCTCTGTCACTATTGCCGATGGTCACATGGCAACTAGCATTTGATGCTTTGTTTGCTGACTCTCCAAACATTATTTTATCTTTCATCATTAAATGAAAACCTTAAGATTGACAAAGGCCCACCTTTGCTTCTTTTATAGCAATTCCCTCAGCATTAAATATTTCACCATGATTGTTTAATGAATTATACCCATAACATTTCTATCTCACATTCTTGAAACAATGCAGTAAAGGATTGTAAGGCAAGTGATACACAAAGGTAGATCTTCTGCTTTAGCAGACAAGAGTCTTGAGTTCAAAGACCCACCAAGAAAAGATACTTGTGTGAAGAAATAGCCATTGTCTGAAGCACAGAGCAGGATACAAATGTTATTTTTACAACTGTATAATAGATAGTTTCATATACCATTTCATATGTGGTGCTATTAATAAACTTTTATATTGTGTTTATCATTTTTACTTTGGCAGAGAGGTATAGTTCACAAAAAATTTTGAGGTCATTATTAGGCCATAATGCTTTCTGAGATTAAGACTCCATTATATTTGTAAAATTATGATTCATATTAACTAATAAAACCTACAATCTAAATTTATAAATAATATTAATATTATGAAAATATACCCTTTTAGCAATGCTAACTAAAAGGATATAAAACAGTTTCATTTTTTATATATAAACCATACACTCTGTGCATTAAATTTGCCATTTTAGACACTGTGAAAGAGGTAATTCCTTGCTGAAAGCATCCTGACATTTGTTTATGAATAGGACATTAAATATGCAGAAGGAAAAATTGCTGTGACTTTTCATGACCAGCACATAGTTCATCACTATTTGTGATAGTATATAAGACAAACTGAACAACTAAGAGAAATTTTGGTATCATTTTATGGGGATTTTTTTAATTAGTAGATTTTTTGACACTGTAAGTCTACAGGCCATTCTAACTAGAGAAGCAGGTAAGCTTACTGGGCATCCTCACCTACCCACCTTTTGCTACAAATCCAATGTTCCTGCTGCCTGAGCACCTTTGTTCTACTGCCTCATCTCCAATGGATCACACAGACTTCTTTTAATTCATCATGCTTGGATACTGCCTTATACAAGCCCCCAAACTCAGGCATCATTTTCTAGGAACCCCTCTATGACTTTCCAGCGAGAAAAACAGGAGGCTAACTGCAGGTATTTATCTTTCCCAAGTTCCAAAATGCATTTCCTGGAAACACATTAGTCACTTTGGCCAGGATTGTCACCCCTCCATCACTCCATTCCTCCAGGTCAAATTCCTTAGTCTCATCTAAATTTCTGTAGCAGATTTTCTGATATGCCTCTTCTCTTTGCCCCCATCCCCAGTGGACTAAGCAGATACCATTGGAACACCCTGCTAGTCCATGCACATGCCGAAGTCTCAGCTTCTAATACCTAGAAATGCAATGGTCACTATGGAGAGGAAATGGAGAAAAAGATTTGTACTGTCCTCTGGAAAAGGAAGCATAGATAAAGGGTATGTCACATCAGAGGTTTGGAAAATCAAAGGGAATGGTGGATATCTGCAGTTAGCCTCCTGTTGCTCTGACACTAGAATAACTGGATCTCACAGAGGCCACACTTGTCAGAATCCAAGAAGAATTTCCTAAGAGGCAACATACAGTTATAACACTCTCCCAAAAATCAGACAGAGCAACAGAAACTAATGATCAAAACAGCCATACAACAATGTCAAAATCTGATATCAGCACCTAGAATTATAATATTCCCAAACCCATGTTATTAGATGTCAATTCAAAAAGACCATGACAATCAGGCTCTAAATCTCCAAAGACCTGCAAGCCTACCACAAAAGGCACTTGGTATTCCAACATAGCTGTGGCACAAGAAAAAACCTTAAAATATCATTTGTGAATATGATAGGGTGTAATGGCCTGCTCTGTTCTGCAGATCCGGGTCTAGCAAGAGAGAGTGTGGGGACACGAACAATGGAGACAAGACAGAGGGTCTGATCAAGTCTCGTTTATTGTGTCTCTCTCTCTCCTTTATTGTCTCTCTCATTGTCTCCTGTATTCTCTTGTATTCTCTTTATTGAAGGGAAATCTGGGATATTTATAGGCTTTTGCCATGTGCCTTGTAGGTGCGTGGATATCACGCACCTTGCAGGAGTGGATATGAAATAAGCCTTACAGGCATCTATAGCATGGATAGCACGTGGATAGCAGTGCACCGCATGCCTTGCAGCCATGGATACCATGTGTGCCTTGCAGCTGGGGGCAGTAAACAGCAAAACAAAATATGTGGGGTATTAGAGTGTGCTTCAGCTGTTGTAGGCCATTGAAAAACAAGTCTCACGTCAGAGTATATAGCTTGAGATGGCTGCAAAGCTGATAGCCGCTTTCTGCTAAAAGTCAGCTCCCAACAATAGGGATCCTTAAATAGAACAACAAACTATCAGTGAGAAGAAATGAATTAAGCGATTCAAGACCAGAAATTGGAAATAGAATCAATAAGGAAAACTCAAAATGACAATAATAAAAACCTTGGCAAAACACATTCAGGAAATCTACCTACAGTGGGGGGAAAAAAGCATATCTAGTAATAACAGGAGAAGAGGAATTAGCTTAAAACCAGGTTAAATGCACTAAATAAAAAATGGGTCAAGAAATTAAAGATATTCTAGAATTAAATAAAAATGAATACCCCCAACATACTCCAAATTTCAGACACAAAAAAGGCAGTTTTGAAAAGCAAGGTGATAGCACTAAATCCTACATTTAAAAAAATAAAATAAAATAAATCAAATGAACATATAAAACTCATGCTAGTAACTTAAAATACACTTGAGAGCTCTAGAAAAACACAGAAAAAAATAAAGGAGTCGACAACAACAAACAATTATACTAAATGCTGAAATCAAAAAAGTAGAAACAACAACAAAAGCAAAATAAAGAAAATTCAATGAAGCGAAGACTTTATTCTTTGAAGAAGTCAATGATATTGACAAACACTTTATCCAAATTAACTGTAAGGCAGAAAGGGAATACGCAAATTAAGAAAATTAGACAAGAATAGTCTAATATAACAATGGACACAGGAGAAGCTTAAAGAACCACAAGGACATATTTTAAAAACCTGTACTCCCAAACTGGAAAATCTAAAGAAAGGAATAATTTTCTTGATGCATAGATACAAACACTTACAAGAATTAAATCATGATGAGGTAAACAATCTAAGCAGAACACAACCTGTAGCAGAATAAAAGCAGTTATTAAAAGTCTTTAAAACAAAAAGCCCAGATCTAGATGAAGTTAGTGCAGATTTTTACCAGACTTTCAATGAAGAATTAATGCCAATATTCCTCAAATTATTACATATAGTAGAAAACATGAGCATTATACAATTTCTTTCAGGTGCCACAAGTATCCTAATAAGAAAACAACATAAAGACTTAAAAATAAAGATAATTACAGACCCATTTCCTTTATGAATACAAATGTAGACATTATCAGTAAAATACTTATAAATGAATCCAAAAGTCTGTCAAAGAGGTCAACAAATATAATTAAGTATGTTTCATCCCAGAAATGCAAGGATGGATAAAAAATACATGAATCCATAAATGTAAGCCACCATATAAAGAAACTGAAAGAAAATTAAAAACATGATCATTTCATTATTTGCAGAAAAGACCTTTGACAACATCTAATACACCTTCATGAATGAAAGTTCCAGAGAAATTAGAAATACAAGGAACACACTTCAAAATGATAAAGGCAGCTTATAGAAAACCCATAATCAATATCAACTTAAACCAAGAAATATTCAAATCAATTCTGCTAAAATTAGGAAGAAGTCAAGGTTTTACACTCTCTCCGTACATATTCAATATAGTATTTGCACAACTAGCTAGAGCAGTAAGACAGTTTAAGGAGATCAAGAGGATACAATTGGAAAACAAGAAGCTAAAGTATTTTTACTTCAAGATTATATAATAGTATACATAAGTGACCCAAAAATCTCCAATGGAAAATATACATATCTGACAAACACCTGATCAAGGTAGTTGGATACAAAAGCAATATATATATATATATATATATATATATATATATATATATATATATCACATCACATTGATAAGGATACTATGGAGGCAACATACTTCACAATAGCCCTAAATCACTATAATCAACCACAGAAAGGAATGTATATTAAAAAACATTGGGTCATTGAAGAAAGAAATTGAAAAAAATCAGAAGATACAGAAGTATGGGAGATGTTCTCTGATATCAGTATTATTAAAATAGAAAAAAATGGCCAATCTCCATTTTTAGAAAAGAAATCTCCAGATTCCATGCAATCCCCATGAAATTTGTAACATGATTCTTCATATATTGAAAATGACAATTCTCAGCTTCATATAGAAATACACACACATATGAATTCTTACAAATCTAAAATAATCTGGAATAATAAAAGAAGTGGGGTCAGCAACACTCACCCAGATATCAAGTTGTACTTTAAAGCTATAGCAGCTAAAACAACATGACTTTGAAACTAACATATTGCTCATTGCAATCAAATTGAGGACACAGATATTAAGTCAGACATTTGTGTGTTGAAAATTATTCATGAGCGAAACTGCATGAGAAGATTTCTGAGAGCTTGTGAGAAAACTCAAAAACAATACAAGAGTATTGTAACCTCTGTTTTTTATAGTATGAGTTCTTGAAATCTGCTTTCATGCCCTTCCCAGGTGTAGTAAATCAAGCAGGTTTTGCTTCTGATTATCTATCATCGTTCTTTTGTTATTCAACATGTTCTTAAAAACTGGTTATTCATTTGATATTATACAGTCTAACCTCATGTGAACTTTGCTCATGGCCTTGCTTATACTTCAAAGTACTCTCAGAATATATATTGTCTCATGCCATGGATGAAGTTGGCTTTTTCTTGAGATTTTTAGCTTCTGGCTATCATAAATAAGGCTGCTATGAACATAGTGGAGCATATGTCCTTGTTATATGTTGGAGCATCTTCTGGGTATATAGCAGTCAGAATGGAAAGACCAATAAAACCAGTGGCAGGTCATGGTTATAGAGTGAGGAGAATATTCATCATGGCTTTTGGGAGGGCAATCCTGTACTGTCTCTAGAAAATCAGTGTGGAAGTTTCTCAGAAAGATGAAAATTAATGTACCTCAAGACCAGCTATACTATTCTTGGGTATATACCCAAGAATGCATCTTTGTATCACAGAGAAACTTGCCCAACCATTTCTAATGCTGCTCTATTCATAATAGCAGAAGTTGTCAACAACCTAGATATATGTCAACATAAGGATGAATAATGAAAATGTAGTGCATTTACACAAAGAATTATTACTCAGTCATTAAAAATATATTTTGAAATTTGCAAGTAAATGAATTGAAGCAGAATAAAATAATTCTCAGTGTGGTAACTCAGATGTATAATGACAAATATGTTTGTATTCGTTTACATGTGGATATTAGATTTTAATTCACTGCTAACCAAGCTATATCTAATAGAAGCACAGAGGTTAGGCAATGAGTAAAGGTCTATGCAGGACAAATAGATGTCAGCAACGTGAAATAGAATAGATATTTATGGATGGATGAGGATGGATAACTGGAACACCAGGATTAAGGTGGAAGAAGTGGGGAGAGTAGGGAAGAGTGAGTATGAGAGAGCTAAAATTATCGGTCTTTCCAGGAGAAGTATGAAACATCATGTAGGAGAAGCTCCTATATATATGAAGGCAAGCTAAAAGAAATTACCAAATAATATCAAAGACAAAGCTCCAATTGGCGTTATCTTGTTAATAAATGAGTTTCTAATACTAGGATTGGGTTGTTGGACAAGGGGTCCCTTATGAATCTTCAAACAACTCAGGATCTTGTCAAGACTATAGGTTAAATTCCTTATCAGATAGAACCCCCCACACACACACACACAAAACATTGCTGAAAAACCTACCTATACAACACTTTAAATAAGAAGAGTGACTTACTTTGGAACTGCCAGCTCTTGACTAGCATGCTACACAAGAAATTATCCCTACAAGTGAGCTGGTGCCTATATACAATCTTTACCTTATATTATAGCATCTTTCTAAAAGTAATAAGTTCTGAATGCTACAGAAGGAAAAAAAACATAAAGAGCAAGTCAGCCAATACCGTTTTGATTTGCAATAATAGACTACCTGCAAGTTATGCTAGGACTGCCTGACAAAAAGCATATGGGAGTACCTAACAAGTAACTGATTTGACTTGAGGCCACCTCCACAATATGGAACTGCTTGAGTGACTAAGAATCAGGGAGTGGGTAGCACAAACACCTACAGTAAAACTTACTGATATATATATAGAGATATATATATATATATATATATATATATATATATATATCAGTAAGTAGTATATCTACATCTATCTATCTATCTATCTATCTATCTATCTATATATATATATATAGAGAGAGAGAGAGACTTTTAATGACATTCTTGCACACTCAGATCAGCCTTGATCAACTATCATGAAGGACGCTCCCCCTGCCACTCCCGTGCAGCACATAGGTAGAAATACATAGACCAACAGGCAGACATTACTGAAAGAGTGAGAGACTATAGGGCATTCAATTCTATTAAATCCCTCCAACAAGGCTCAGGAAACCCTACAGAAAGAAAGGCAGAAAGAGTGTAAGAGTCAGAGAGTATGGAGAGGAACCAGAAAATAATGTATTCTAAATCAACGAGATAGACACACATTTGAATTTACAGAGACAGCATTCACAGATCCTGCACAGGTTGGCACCAGGATTTTTTTAAATATATATCATAACCTCCAGATTAATATTTATTGAGGTTCTTGATTATAAGAATGAGTAGATTTCTGGTTCTTATACCTCCTCTTGGGCTCCATTTCATTCTTTTTTTTTTCTGTCCATTTGTTCTGTCCAAGTCTGATTTGTTAGATTTTCTTTTGTCTTATATGATAATACAAAATAAAACTCGATTTTGATGAGCACTGTAATTTTTAGAGGATTCAAATAAATCAAAACTTATATTATGATCTTTTTTGTTATGTGGATTAAAAATCTTGCTGCAAAGATCATTCTATTGCAAACATTTATGTTTCATTTTCAAAATTTATTCAAGTTTTCAGTATCAGTGATTGGTGATAGATATGATACGTTGAACCAGCTATAATGAAATAACAGTGAAAAGAAACTGGATAGACTCTATCTTAGCAATAGTAAGACTGTTTTGAAAAGAAAAAACAGATGTATGTTCTACTTCAATCATCAGTATTAACCACAGCAATAAAAAAAATCATCCACAATGTCCCAATGCACAGCCTGTGAGAAAGGACCTTTTATAGTTTCATGAATTGGTCTCCATTTAATCCTCCAAGCTAGCAGGGTTGTACATTTGGAAAAGTAGTGCAACACTTAATCTATTCTGACAGAATCTTTAATAGTGTGACTGGTGACATGAATGTTCAAATGACTGCAGTGCCCAGTGAAAGAGGGCCTAATTGTCTTATTGTCTTAAACCATTTTAAAGGTTGTATTTATTTATCAGTGGAAGGTGTTATAGAGGGGGGGAAATGGAATCTTACATGGGCGAAGGTTAAGGAATGCGCACTTTAACTGTCATTATAAAAAATGCAATATGTGGGAGACAGGTTTAGAGGAAAGTGCAGCTATAGTATCTTAAAATAAATACATAAAAACTAACTGAAGTCAGATGACATTTTAACCTGCTATTTTTAACAGTAGGAAGGGAATTTTTAGCTTGAGGTTAAAAAGTAATTATTTCAATTTCTATTTAAATGTTAAAGTTACATTTTGAGCAAAGATTTCAATGTGGTAGCTGAATTCATCAGCCCTGAAATATATTACTTAACACAAAGGACAAGACCAATTTTTTTAAAGTTTCTGCAACACTTCCTTCTACTCTTTCTTCCCTCCAGACCATCCCAAATATCATCTCTTGTTCTTCTTTTTATATTCATGGCCTCGTTTCCATAAATTACTGCCAAGGACCAGACAAGGCATAAAGAGAGATTCCTGAGCAAAGGAATCTTTGGGAACTGGGAAACAAACAACTGGAAGTCAAATCTTGGGGCCAAGCTGGCAGCATGTGTTATGCTGACATGGCCTTCCACACTGCTCTCTGTGTTCTGCTCTGTTCTTGACAGCTTCTTCGTGCTATTGTAAAAACACTCTGGTTGAGACAGTTCTCTCTGCTAGTAAAAATTGTAAAAGTTACCTGGATAGCTCATAGGTGGATAGACCAAAGTCAGAAAAGCTGCTATAAAACATTATTAGATCTTCTGACCATGTTAGAAATCCTGTTAGAAAAATGCTTGAAGAGTTGTTTTAGTTTTGCAGAGGTCTGCACACAGCTCATCTCTCTCTCTCTCTCTCTCTCTCTCTCTCTCTCTCTCTCTCTCTCTCTCTAAAATTCTAAAGAGAAACTGCTATCACTTTCTGCTAGCTCATCTCATGCAAACCAAAAACCCAGTTTTTCATTTATATATCAATTCAGTTATTTATTCCAGGTTCCTTTTTGATTATCCTAATATTCAACATCCCATGAACTACAAGCCTCTTAATTTTGAGAAAACAGAAAACACACATATGCTTTTAACATTGCAAAATAATTCAGAGATTTGCCTGCTTTTATTACATAGAAATGCTAAGCTAGGTGGGACCCTGTCCTGAAATTATTATTTCTATCACATCTGGGCCTAACCTTGTTCTCTCACAGGCTGACCCTGAACTTTGGAATCCTTTTGACTTTGTAAACCTAAACAAAAACCTTATCTGGGTGGGGTCACCTGAGATGACTGCTTCCAAAATCTCTTTATCTCCTTTCTTAGTAAGTTTCTAACATGTTGGCTCACAGCTTGGCAGCTGTCTTTGCTCCTTTACATTCATGAATTTTCTTATATAATTCATATTGCATTCTTATTTTTTTTTGCAGAGGAGAAATTACATATTTTCAAATTTTACCATTTTGCTGAGACATAGCCACAGCCTCAACTTCTGGACACCTGCTGTTTTTATCTATCATGGAGTCATAAATGTTAACAGGGAGGTCATTCCTCAGAAGAGGCCTCCATTGCTAGTACTGGTTCCAGAAAATATGATCATTAGTACACAGCCAAGCCTTATGTCCACAGCAGCCATTGTAGGCTCCCATTAGGGCCCTGTCCAAGGGGCAGGAGCCAAGCTACTCTGTCTCCATCAAGGCTGGCCTGGCTCAGCAAATTACTATTACATTACATTAATATATGTATAATATATATATATATATATATATATATATATATATATATATATATATATACCTGGACAGTCTTTATAATGTAACTCATGTATATTTTCAGGATTGACCATTTGATGTTGATTAACCAATTCATGTTCTGGTTCTTGGTAAAGACTTCCTCCCATTCTCAGCATTCCTTAGTAGCCTGTTGTTGGTTTTAGATTTGAGTCTTACGAGCTTTACTCCACAAAATCTTCCATTTTTCTTGGTGCCACCATTGTTCAGCATATGTTGAGCAACTTTGGTAATGTGCCTTTATGGCTGTAACACATGACATTACTAGAACACAAATCCATTCTGGATTTCTGACAGGGTTGAAAACTTATAGTCTCATAGCCAATCCTGGCTATTTACCTTGAGAGAAAAGATTTGAGTGGATGGTTTTGAGCTCACATTCATTCTAAAGCAAAGGAAAAGGCCAGGTTCAGAACTAAATCTTTCAGTTAGGAGAGATGACAGAGGTTCTGGTTAGTCAACAAAATGATGGACTGGGTATTAGGACTATCTTGTACTTCACTGGTACAAATTGGCATAATTATGCTCTAATTATATTTTGAAAGAAAAGTTTTATTTTAACAGGAAGGGTGATATGTAGGAGGAATACCAAGAGGAAGAGAAGGAGTAAGGAGAGGAGAATAAGAAGGAGAGGAGAATCTAGGTGATGAGAGAGAGAAAGAAAGGGGGGACATGGAGGCAGATGTTCACGTGTCTCCACCAGTCAAAGATAGTTGATATATCTAGGTTGGGTATTGGGTTACACTTCTGATTGAGCATTACCAAACTTATAAATCCTTTGATTAATATTTTTAAAAAATTGTATAAAAGCAAAAGGGAGAAGGGGGAATGGAATAGGGGTTTTCTAGGGAGGGGAAATGGGGAAAGGGGATGGCATCTGAAATGTAAATAAAATATCCAATAAAAAATTGCAACCTTAGAGTTATAATTATATGCTGGACATTGATGAAGTTTGTAGGCATCATAGCAGGCTAGGGACTGTTGGTACCTCCCTCCTTTGGTAGTTTGCATAGTTTGCATTGTAACATCTGGTTTTTTTTTGTTGTTGTTGGTTGGTTCGTTGTTTTTGTTTTTGTTTTTGTTTTTTTTTTTGAAGAGCTTCATGTAGACAAGGTTGCACTATATAGTTGAGGACACTACATTTCTGAAACTTTTGCTTTTATTTCTAGAACTCTGGTATTACAGACATTCCATTCTTTCCCATTATGTAGAACTAGCTTTGAATTCAGGTCCTTATGCTGGCAAAGAAAGTCAATTAGGGGCTGCATCTCTAGTCCATTTTTATCTCTTCACAAAGAATGTGTTATTGAATACTGCTCATTAAGATCTGAAGAACCTAGATAATTATTTTAAAACATCTTTGACAAATGACTCAAAATAAGCTTCCTAAGTAACAATGATTGCAAAACATTGGAACAAGATGCTTTTATCATTGGAATTAATCTAAAATTATTATTTGACTTAAATGAACAATATAGAGTTATAAGTAATATATTTTGAGTATCTGTTAATGAAACTACTCTGACCACTATTTTGCAAATGCTAAATGGGTAATCTTAAAAATTGTGTTTCTTGGGGATTAAATCCTTTGGTTTCAGTAAATGCTACATAACAAAACAAGAAGCTTAGACCAAAATTTGACTTTCTCAATCATACAAAGCAATTCCAAAAAAAAGCAACAGAAGGTATACATATATTTTAGCATTAACTTTAGAAAAGATGAATTATCTTAAAACATTAATAATGATGCTATATTTATTGAATCAAATTATAAGATGAATAAAGTATGAAAATTTATTCTTCATATTTTAACATCAACGTGTACAAAAAAATATTTTCATATCAATTCCAATTTCTCACATTTTGTTTTACTATGACCATGAAATATCACATTTATTTGTATTCACTTATATATAATAAGTATATATTACAATTCACTTATATACAATAAATATATAAATTTACATTTATAATTTGTTTGGGAATATCCTAGGTCAGTCATGTAATTACAGATTTTATTTTTAGAAAATCCCTAAATGTCAAGGTTCTGATTACTAGTGGAAGCTTAGTTACTTACCCCTCCTTTTTTCATTTAATGACCTTTTGTTGACATTATTTTGCTGGTGCATTTTTGTTCACAGAAAAACTAAAGCAAATCAAATTCTGATATTTTAGGGTTCTTTCTGACAAAGATATAAAATCAGATATGTATGCAAACAGATAAAATATTGTACTGAAAATCATACAGTACAATTCAATAATGATATTCTAAGAATGTGAATAAGTGAATTTAACTCTGGCATTTTGTTTTGTATTCTCTTATATTTGGAAGGAGTTTCAGAATACAACAGTAACATAAATGCCCAATGTACTTAATGCCTCTATTATTTATCATGTGTATTTGATGCCTTAGTATACCCAATTGTTTTGTTTCACAGGCATTAGTAAAACCTTAAACATAAAATGACACAAAACATATATTCTTTTAGCCAAATAATATTTAATAGTTTTTATTTAGTTCTATATAATTTTTAGTTTGGTTTATTATGTTATTGTAATGCTAAATTCTTTTTTTTCTTTTGTGCCATTAGCACTGGCTGACATGATTAAGACTTTTTTTCTACTAATTTGTCACATATTATAGATGTTATACAATCAGTGTGGGTTACCTTGGCCGAAATGCCCAACAGCAAGGAGATGGAAGCAGAAGAGACCACCTCCAGTACATAAAAAGGGACACTAGTGGATGGATGGGAGCACCAACCCACCTTCAAATTTTTGACCCAGAATTGTTCCAGTCTAAAAGAAATGAGGGACAAAGAGACCGAAAGAAAGGCAGTCCAGTGACCAGGCCAACTTGGGATCCATCCAATGATCAGACACCAAACTGTGACACTATTACTGATGCTATGTTTTTCATCAGATAGGAGCTGAGCATGGCTGTCTTCTTGAGAGGCTCTACCAGCAGTTGACTGAGACAGATGCAGATACTTATAGGCAATCATTGGACTAAGGTTGGGGACCCCTATGGCAGAGTTAGGGGAAGGATTGAAGGAGCTAAAGGGGATGACAAGCTCATAGGAAAAATAACAGTGTCAACTCACCTGGATCCTTGTGAGATTCCAGAGACTAAGCCATCAAACAAAAAGCATACATGTGCTTGTTCAAGAACCCTGGCACAAATGTAGCATCGAGCTGATTGCCTTGTTTGGCCCTAATAGGAGAGGATGCACCTAATCTTCTAGATATTTGATGTCCTAGAGAAGGGGGATAACTCAAAAGATCATCTTCTCAGAGTTGAAAGGAAAAGCAGATGACATGAAGAACTTTGGGAGGTAGGAGCCAGAAGAGGAGCAACATATAAGATGGAAAAAAAAAAAAAAAAAAAATATATATATATATATATATATATATATATATATATATATGTAAGAGTCACATTTTTCTATAGAAATAAATTCATAGAAATGTCAGAAGTCAATTTATTGACTTATTGATTATTTTAAATTATAATGATAAGAAACATCAAACTCTTTATTTTTATTGAATATTTTATTTACATTTCAGATGGCATTCTCTTTCCCCATTTGTCTTCCCTAGAAAACCCCTATTCTATCCTCCCTCCTTCTTTTTGCTTTTATACAATTTTTAAATGTAAATCAAGGGCTTTATAAGTATGATAATGGTCAATAACAAGATGCCCATACAATCAGAAATTTAATCCAATACCCAACATAGATATATCAATTATCTTTGACTGGTGGAGACACACGAACATCGGCCTCCATCCATGTTTCTCTCTCTCTCTCTCTCTTTCTCTCTCTCTCTCTCTCTCTCTCTCTCTCTCTCTCTCTCTCTCTCTTTCTCATTTCCTATCTCTTCCGCCCCTTCTCCTCCTCCACTCCTTCTCCTCCTCTTCTTCTCCTCACTCCTCTCACCTTAGCTCCTCCTACATATCACCCTTCCTGTTAAAATAAAACTTTTCTCTCAAAATACAATTATAGCATAACTATACCAATTTGTGTCAGTAAGGTACAAGATAGACCTAATATCCAGTCCATCATTTTGTTGACTAACCAGAACCTCTGTCATCGCTCCTAACTAAAGGACTTAGTTCTGAACCTGGCTTTTTTTCTTGGCTATAGAATGAGTGTCAGCTGAAAACCATCCTCTCAAATATTTTCTCTCAAAGTAAATAGCCAGGATTGGCTATGAGACTATAAGTCTTCAACCCCATCAGAAATCCAGAATGACTGAGTTAACTGAAATTATGGGAAGGACAAAGCATAGCTTCTAAAATTTAGCCAATTTATAGACACCACTGAACACCTGGACAGTCCCTATACTACAAAACTTTGGAGCATTCAATCTTCAGCCTTCTGGCCCAGGATCATCTGACAGACCTACTGATGCAGAATTATTAAGGGCTGATTACTCTATCTTTGGCACATATAATCAGTCAAATATTCCACAAGTGTGTCCTTTTCTGGACAGTAATTTGTCTGTAGATGGAAAAAGGCAATTCTTGCCTAGTGGCTGTCTCACCACAACTGGTGTAACTCCAAAGATGCTCAATTTCTTCTTAGAATCCAATACAGGAAGCTGTCAGGAGCACACAGGTTTCTAATCAAAATGAACATTAATACAGAAATGTTTGTAATGTCAATTCTGTGGACTTCTGACGTTTTGAAAACCAACCATCCATGTAAGGCAATCTAGACTGTTGTCTGTTAACTCCTCTTAGCTATTTCTAAACAAAATATAGAAAACACCCTAACAATAATCATAGAGCCATGAATTGACATAGGCCCTGAAATCAAAGTCTAACAATCTCAAATCAGTTAAAAGAGTTAAAGAAGGACTGGGTCTAAGCCTTGTATTCCTAAGTTTGTTATACAGGCACAAAGCCTATGAGAGTAACAATATTAATCTCACTTTTGTATCAATAAGAAACTTGTAGCAATGAAAACCTTAAATTTGAAATCAAAGGAAATATTGTACCATTTAAGAAATTATAACTTCATCTTAATAACAATTATGTTGTGGACCATTCTGCCCCACTTGGTGGCCAAAATGAAGCGCACCTCTCTATCAATGTTGGAACACATTGCCAAAAGCCTTGGGGGCTAAATTGTTAGAGCCTGTACTGCCCCAAGCTGCTCTGGTCTGCAGGTCAGGGTTCAGCAAGAGAGAGAGTGAGGACAGATGCGAAGAATGGAGACCAGACTGAGTGTGATTCAATCCTGTTTATTCTTCAGTCTCTCTTCTTCTCTCCAAGTCCCTAGTTTCCTGTTCCTAGTCCAGCTGTAATAAGTCTCAAGTCCTATATCTTAGTTCCAGCTGTAATAAGTCTCAAGTCCTTATTCCTACTCTAGTCTTTTTCCAAGTTTTTAGTTCCTAGCACCAGTCTCAAGTGTCAAGTTCTTCCAAGTTACTTGCTCCAAGTCTCATGTCTCAAGTACTTTCTTCTGTCTGCCTCTCACCTTTTATATGTCTCCTTCTAAGTCCTGCCTTTAAGTCCGCCTTTAAGTCACACCTTTAAGTCTCACACACCCAAGGGAAAATCCTGGGTATCTAAAACAAGATGTTATCAGAGTGTGCTCAGCTGTTGTAGGCTGTTGTAAACAAGTCTCTTGTCAGGGTATATGGCTCAAGATGGCTGCAAGGATGATAGCCGCATTGAGATATTAGAAGAGGGGCAGGGGGAAGAGTAAATTGATAAGCCTCTGATGCTGTGTCTTCACTTCATCCAGCTGGAATTCCAGGACATCAGAGGTTTGAGCAGGTCTACTCAGCTTGCTTGATGAGTAGATACACCAAGGCTGTGTATTCTGCAATATACAATTCTCAAAACAAATTTTAGTAACAAGGTAATTTTCTTGTTTGAATTCTGGAATCTAGTCTTCTGGCAGCCTGCCTCTATCATGTCTAATCCATATAATTCTGGGAGTTTCTATGAGGGTGTGCTCCCACCATCCTCCTATTCTACCTCCCGGCTGTTGAATTCCCCAACACTAAGGAATCCAAACTTTCAGGCACCAAGACCCTCCACTTCCACTGATGCTTAACCCATTCCCCCATTCCCCCTCCTCCTATTACAATGAGAGTGTGCTCCCACCATCCTTCCATTCCTGCCTTCTTGCCCTCAAAATTCCCCAACACTAAGGAATTCAAACTTTCAGGCATCAAGGCCCTTCACTTCCACTGATGCTGACAAGGCCACCTTCAACTACCTATACAGGTGGAGCCATGAGTCCCTCCTTTTTTGTTCTTGGGCTAGAGATTTTAGAATGGCTAACTCCAGCTTGTTTCTTAAGACCATTTGCTTGAAAAATTGTTTTCCAGCCTTTTATTCTAAGGTAGAGTCTGTCTTTGTCACTGAGGTGGGTTTCCTGTATGCAGCAAAAAGTTGGGTCCTGTTTATGTATCCAGTCCTTTAGCCTATATCTTTTGATTGGGAAATTTAGTCTATTGATGTTAAGAGATATTGAGGAACCGTGATTGTTACTTCCTGTTATTTTTGTTATTAGAGGTGGAATTATCTTTGTGTGGCTATCTTCTTTTGGATTTGTTGGAAGAGGATTACTTTCTTACTCTTTCTAGGGTATAATTTTCCTCCTTGTATTGGAGTTGTCCTGCTATTATTCTTTGTAATGCTGGGTTTGTGGAAAGATATTTTGTAAATGTGGTTTTGTTGTGGAATATCTTGGTTTCTCCATCTATGGAATTGAGAGTTTTGCTGGGTATAATAGCATGGGCTGGCATTTGTGTTCTCTTAGGATCTGTATGATGTATGTCCAGTATCTTCTAGCTTTTATAGTATCTGGTGAGAAGTCTGGTGTGATTCTGATAGGTCTTCCTTTATATGTTATTTGGCCTTTGTCCCTTACTTCATTTAATATTCTTTCTTTGCTTTGTGCACTTGGTGTTTTGATTATTATGTGACAGGAGGTATTTCTTTTCTGGTCTAGTCTATTTGGTGTTCTATAGGCTTCTTGTATATTTATGGGCATCTCATTCTTTAGGTTAGAGAAGTTTTCTTTTATAATTTTGTTGAAGATATTTATTGGCATTTTAGTTGGAAATCTTCACTCTCATCTATACCTATTATATTTAGGTTTGGTCTTCTCATTGTGTCCTGAATATCCTGGATGTTTTGTGTTAAGAAAATTTTGCATTTTGTGATTTGTATGACAGTTGTGTCAATATTTTTTATGGTATCTTCTGCACCTGAGATTCTCTCTTCTATTTATTGTATTCTGTTGATGATGCTTGCATCTATGACTCCTGATATCCTTCTTAGGTTTTCTATCTCCTGGGTAGTCTCCCTTTATGATTTCTTTATTGTTTCTATTTCCATTTTTATGTCCTGGATGGTTTTGTTCAATTCTTTCACTTGTTTGTATTTTCTTGTAATTCTTTAAGGGATTGTTGTGTTTCCTCTTTAAGGGCTTCTACCTGTTTGCCTGTGTTCTTCTCTAATTCTTTGAGAGTGTTATTTATGTCTTTCTTAAAGTCCTCTATAATCATCATTAGAAGTGAATTTAAATCTGAATCTTGCTTTCCTAGTTATATGGGAAATTCAGGACTTTCTTGTGTGGGAGAACTAGGTTCTAATGATGCCAAGTACCCTGGGTTGCTGATGCTTATGATCTTGAGCTTGCGTTTTGCTATTTGGATCTCCTTAGTGCTACCTTCCCTGTCTCTGACTGGAGCCTGCCTTTCCTATTATCTTGGTTATATCACAACTGTGTGGGGTGGATGTTACTACTGGGGTTAGATCTGGGCCACAAGATCTGCTCCATGCTCAGGTTCAGATAAGAAGAAACCAGTGCTCCGGGCTAGGAGTGACTTCCTAGGTCCTAGTGGGTCCCAGTTACTCCCTGTTTGGGGCAAGTGTTGCTGTCTCTTTACCTAAGATACTTCATGGGTTAGAACTCCTGGGATGCCGGCTCCCTCTGGGTTCTGTGAGAATGGGGGTAGAGCTGCTGCCTGATATCTGCTCAGTGTTTGGGCCCAGAGCAGAAGGAGGCAACATCAAACTCTTAATGACAAAAATGAATAAATAATGAACTTGATGCTCAGATGTCCATTGAGTTAAAATTGCCTTTCCTTGCAAGGTAGCACATGTTGTCATGTGCCAATAGTTTGAATAAATTTCAGAAATCATACCTTTCAAATTGTATAATCATAAAAGTAAAACAATTAAGAGATCAAATATTATTACACCTATTTTATCTTTGTAAAAACCATTTTAATAAAGTTTAATAATATATTTCAGATAGATAAACACATTCAGAGTAGTGTGTCCAGGATAATTTATATAATCTATTTCACAAGTGAGCAGAAGAAAATTATAAAAAATATAATTTTATGCAAACCAGCTATCAATTTTCATGAGATATTACTAGAATTATCAAAAAGAGACAGTTAGTTTGCACAACATGCTCTTAGAAATTATGTAACAAAGGCAGAATAACTTTATTTTAAAGAGATCACCATTTTAATGACAGAGATAGAGTCACCAAGAAATAAAAGTTTACTCTTATTGTGTCTGAAGGCTGCAACGTTTTATGCTGGATTTTGTATTTGCTTTCTGTTGTAGAAATTAGATTTCATTGATTTGAAACCTACAATGTTTTTTTTTTTATTTGTTTTGTTTTTTGTTTTTTTTGTTTTTTTTTTTTATGAAAGTTTGAACCTTCAAAGATCTAATACAGCATGAATTTCTTCCTAAGTTGGCTCAGTGACAATTATCAGGGGAAATATGGCCATGTTTTTAAATAGCTTTCGAATGCTGAGCTGACCTCTTGTATTGAATGCTCCGTGTTTCCTTTCAATGGTGAGGAAGGTTTGTGCATTTTCAAAAACTGACAGTGTCACAAAGGAACTAAAGAATAGTTATTCTCTGAACCTTGAAAGTGACTTTTGTGTGGCATGCAGGAAAATAGGGTGAGCATTTACCTTGTGGAACATTTCAGTTTTCCAGGACAAAGCTATGTTGTAAAGTAACCATTTGTATGAGAGAGAGAAAGAGAGAGAGAGAGAGAGAGAGAGAGAGAGAGAGAGAGAGAGAGAGAGAGAGAGAGAGAGAATTTTAGGGAAGTTAAATCCATATACGCTCTTAGAAGAGACATTTTATTATAACAAGAAAAATGTGTTGATCCAGAGTGGAGTGATTAGGCCATTTGTCAAAGAGAGTTACTGTTTCTGATAACATTTACAGGTCACACATATTTTTAAAATCTCAATAGAGGTGGGCTTGCTGGAATGGAACTTTCCCACCTCAATGGGTGAGATTGACTGTTAAAAGTAATGAGTGAAATACTCTGTAAAATACTTTCTACACTTCCACTACTGAAAGAGAAACTTGGGATGGAATTTAAAAAGAGTATTACATTCATTGAAAAGTTTTAATAATGAGTATAATAACTTACTGATTTTTTGAAAGCTGAGCATTATCCTGCAGCTACATACAGATTTTATTATCAAAACAAAACTATGACATAAAACCTTTCCAGGCAGTAAGATGAAAATACTCTTTAAATGTTATAGAAATTATAAAAATTCTATTTAATTAGGTGACTTAATATTTTATATATATCAAGTGGCATTAGATTATTGCATGTCTCTTTTTAAATATAAATGATGAAAATAAACTAATTTTACTTAAATTTAAAGAGAATAATATTGTTTAAAATACTTCTATATGACAAAATGCTTTTAAATATTTGTATATTAAGATATCATGCATATTTATTAAAGACACACATACACACACACACACACATACACACACATATATATATAGTTGTTTTTATGTACATTTATCTGCACATAAAAACCTATACTACCTAGCTGACACCTATACTACATCTCAATTCTAACTTTTATCTGGCCTTTATTACAAATCAATTTTATTTTTATTCTATGCTAGTTTTCAAAAAAAGAGTGTCTAAGAAAACAAAAATTTGATGGTTGAAAGCAATTTTTTTCCATCAATTCATGTATATGTTTTACAGTGAAGAACAAATATCTAAATTTTTAAATAAATAAATAACAAATATTTTTAAATAAATAAATATCTAAATTGTAAATTTTGGCAACAGTTTGAAATTAAAATTCACTTACTCAAAGTATTTCCTCTCTTCAAAGTAAGTTTAGACTAAGTTTCACCTAAATCAGCAGCTCTCAACCTTCTTAATGCAGTATCTCTTTAATACAATTCCTCATGTTGTGGTGTTCCCCAATCATAAATTATTTTTGTTGCTATTTCATAACTGTAATTTTGCTATTGTTATGAATTATAATATAAATATCTGATATTCAGGATATCTGATATGTAATCCCTGTTAAAGGGCTGTTTAATCCCCAAAGGGGTCACAGTGCACATATCATACAACCCATACACATAAAATACAGGGCACTTTGAGCAATTTTAAGTTTAATGACAATAATTTGTAATATATACTAAAATATCTCACATATATAGCTAAAATAAATTTTATATATTTTCTCATAAAAACAGATTGATTTCCAACAAATGTGTGGTATTATGTCAATTTTGATTGAAGAGAATCTGCAACTAGTTTCTGAGTCTTTTACCATCTAAAACTACTATGATAATATTTTTCTTATTTAACTACTTCAAATCTAGCTTGAAGATTTCTATGGCTTCTCTCTCTCTCTCTATATATATATATATATGTGTATATATACAGGTATATATACATATACATATACATATACATATGCATATGCATATGCATATGCATATGCATATGCATATGCATATGTATATGTATATATGTATATGTATATGTATATATGTATATATATGTATATGTATATATATGTATATATATGTATATATGTATATATACATATATATGTATATGTATATATACCTGTATATATACACATATATATATGTATATATACATGTATATATATACATATATATAGTCATTTTATGTAGTTATATATATACATATGGATTTAATTTCATGAGTAATGCATTAACTCAAAATTATAAAATTATGTTGAAACAAGTAAAAACAAGCCTTATTTAACCTGCAAGGTATCTGTACACTGAAACTTGTCATACCTGAATAGAATATTTATGCACTTTAAAAGAATACCTATATGATATTATTTTATATTTTATATGCTATTATTTATAATTAATAGCTATATGTCCACATGTGTAATAATGTTACTTATTTTAAAAATAATTATATTTCTAATATAGAATCATAGAAATAGAAAACTGTGATACATAGCATCAAATTTAAACATATGTTAGTCTACTAGCAAAGTTTGACACATGAGCTATTTATGAGTGGATAATGTGCCTGTCAGATAGCAGACATGAAGTAATACTTGCTTAAATAAATGCAATAAACTAAGCCAAACATGATATAAAGAATTTTGATGCCATTAAGTGTATAAATTAGAGTCATGTCAAGAAGTTTAAAAGCCCAAGTTCTTTCCCAAGATGTTAAGGTTTTATTTTTTATAATGAAGCAGGGACATTAAAATGACATAAGATGTCAAGACTCCAGACATTAATCAGGTAATTGCAGACATTCTCAATTCATTTCAACTATATTAATCTATATACTTTTCTGTTACGATTATGAAATCCATCAGTGTTGTTCATTTAGCATCTCCAGGGCCTCCATTAGAGGGTTGTGAAGGAATTGTCCTCTAAGGGATCCTGTGGAAGTTACTGGTTTCAATATGTAATATTTCTAACAAATGAACCGTTGGTGAATGCAAATTTATTACTTGTAGTCAGAAGTGTCTAAATTACTAATTTTATCATATTTTATTTTCCCTATACTCATTCTTTAATTTAGAGTTTTTAAGTTAAGTGAATTATCTGATTTTTTTCACTGTATAGTGATAGCTATTATTAAAATTCTACACTTAATTCAGTTAGATTCTGCATCATTTTGTTATTGAAAAAATATTCCCAATGCCTGTTTTAAAAATTGAATACATAAATAAAGGTAAGACATTTAAAAATAAAATAATTATAATAGACCATATCCCTTAAGGGTTCAGTTAAGTATGTTGGGGTTCCAAGTGCTTAATGTGAATTATAAATGTCAACTTTTCACTATTCAAATGCCAGGTATCTTGTTTTTCTGAAAATGCATTCTCTCTATATACATAATGTTGTTTCTTATAAACAGAATTTGAGCTTATTTTCTGTGATTGTGAAACTAACGCCAACAATTATTATACAGTCTGAAAAAAAAGCTTAGATTTCTTATTTTTTTAAATGTATTTCTTTAACTTTTATTTTTGTGTGTATTGATGTTTATCTATATTTATGTGCACATACATACCATGGTAAAAAATGCTAGAAGTGGGCACAGGAAACCCTGAGACTGTATTTACAAAGAATTGTGAACCAACATGTGATATCAGGACTCATACCCAGTTCCTCTTGAAGAATGATCAAGTTTCTTTCTGCTCAGCCATCTCTCCAGTTCTTCAAATCTTTTGGGTTTCTTTTTATTGCCTTTGTGGTAAATGCTCTGTCCAACGATTGTCTAATTAAGTGTTTTACTATGTGATTTTTTTTCGCTTATAATATGTAATATATCTAATAGTTATTTCAGTGAAAATATTTTTATGTTTATGAAATAAACTGCTAAAGACCAATAAATAATTAAATTATTAGAATTGTTGTATGAGTCAGATTGTAAAATAGAAAGTTTTACTTTAGTGTAATTTATTAAAACTTTAATGTGCATGAAGCATCAAAGATGAAGACATAGTAGATTTTTTTCCAGTGATGCACAGGGAGTGAAACACACTGGAGAAAAAGGAACTTCTAAGGGATACAAACTATGCCATCGAGATGACGGAAATATGTGCGCTGGTTATTATTTGACAAAGCCATGATTTTAGGTTTATAAAACTATGTTATTTTAAGAAAATGATAGCACTAAATTAACATTATGTGATTTGTATGTAATGCTAATATATCAACAATATAATGATTGCTATCTGTTATATAAAGCTACACTTTTCAATTTTTTCCAATACACGAAAAGCAGAAAATAAGTGCTAGAATTCATTCATATTAACTATTTTACAATTTTTATGACAATCATTTATTTAAACATTCTATTTTCTTTAGTGATACAAAATGTCAAAATACATATTCAAATATGTATTTACCATGAAGAAAAAAAGGATAAGGTTTTATGAATAAGTTGGTGACATCAAAAAGCAGAAGAAAAAAATATGCTGTTCAATATTCAAACAGTTGTCCCAAAGAAATTGACTGAAACAATGCTTAAAAGCAAAGTGTTGATCCAAGTACTTATACAGTTGAAATTAACTGTGGGGCGGTGGGCTGTGAGAAGCAGCTAGGTGCTTGGTGGAGCATAAGCCTGGAACCCTGAACCTGTATTGGACCGCAGGAGTTGGCTCTGCTTTCATGCCCTGGTTCTTTTCACTTAGCTTTAGCCCTCCACAACCCCTCCCACAGGGAGATCAATAACCATCCGTCAGGAGGAACTGGCCTCAGGGCCTAGAGAGATTTACATACTAATAAGATGCCTGAAAGCCAGAGGGTGGAGCCAATTAAATGTTCTTCCCCAGCCCCTCCCCCCTTCTCTCCCTATTTAACTCAGGTCTTCCCTGGGTTTCACAAGGGTGCACATCAGATTCAACCATCATACACCATGACACTAAAGCCTGTAAAAACCCATGAACTTTCTCTTGTTATTGGGGCCGCACTGTGAGGAACTCTGAGGGAGGGCTTTAATGAGCCACAGCCCATTAAGGCACCTAACTTCCCTGTGGCGGGACTCTGCATTCCCAGCTGCCCTACCTGCAAACAACTGATGAGAAAAATGAAAAATTAGAAAAAAAAAAAAAAAAGTCTAAATTTCAGCTATTTGGAATTCTGTGAAAATACTCTGTATTAGGAAATAAGGATTAATCCTTTCATGTGAGAATTTTAGTATACACACAGTAACATTGAAATTAAATAAGAATAGACATGATTATAAAAATATTTTTTTTCATGAAATTGCAAATTGTTATACATTTAAATTGCTCTTAAATGAGAAATTAATTTTATTTTCAATTGTGTTACTACATATGTTTCTTGGAACTTAGTTTTGTGATAGCCCACTGGTATAATTGTCATACTCCCTGTAAGTATTACCATCATGAAAATAGGCAGACTTTTAAATAAAATAATACATTACTTTCTTCATGTTCATATAACCTAGTGGATAGATACCATTCTTTAAAAAAAAAAAAATTAAGTTTATCCTGGAAATAAGAGGTGGTTCTAAGGTTCTGACATTAAACATAATCTCCTTTTACTTGTTTTATAGATAGTGTTGTAGTAATTATTTAAAATCGGCCTCTGGTAAAGCTGACTATCTAAGCTGCGGTGGCTCTGCCTAGCTCAGCATTCATGTTCTGTGGCCAAAGGCCACGTATGCACTGCAGCTAGAAATGTCCAGCCAGAAACACCAGCCCTGCCACCCACGAGATGCCAGCATGGGAGATGGCTCTGACAATCTTCCACGCTGTCCATTGCCCAGACCATCTCGCCATCCACGGGGCCCGGTAGAAAAATGAGACTTTAATGCTTAAATATTAATCAAAGTCTTTATATGTTTGGTAATGCTCAATAACAATATGCCCATACAAAAAGAGTTGTTTCCCAATTAGCTAACCTAAATAAAAAGTTACCCAAGACTGCTCTCCATACCTGCATGGTTCTCCATGCTCCTACATCTCTGCTCTCCCTAGTTTCTCCTCTTCCTTTTCCTCTTCCTTCCCTTACTCCTCGCACCTTAGCTCCTCCTACAAGATAGAACAATGTTTTTCACCCAAATGCACAATTCAATAGAACAATGCCTCTTTCTAAAATAAAAATAAATAAATAAATAATTTACTGTGTCAAGAGAAAAAAAAATATGTTGTGATCTTAAACATGTAGCAAATTTAATGGCAAATCTAGCCACCATAACCTAAAGATGTAGAGCTCAGACTCTGCTGAACATGCTCTGTTACAGCCAAACCTGACTTATTCCTAAGATATCATGTTTCACTAATAGTCAGGAAGAAAAATAAAAAGCAATTGGTGATTTCTAGAGGAGTCCACATTTGCTTGCATCTGATTTTGAATACTTGCTTGAGTGCCACAATAGAACTAACTTTCTGTCTTATTGTTTCTGACAGAAGTGCAGTTGTTTGGGCAAAAGTATACAAAAATATACAGGAGAATCAAGAATCAGAAAATACATTAAAAATCTCAAAACTGCTGAAACTCAATGCTGAATTCATAAACTAAATACACCTAAAATAATCCTGTCTAGATGGTGATGCAGCATTATGACAGATGGGCTGGCAATGGATTAGACTGGAAAAATGAGAAATATGGCAGTGCTATTGTGACAATGTATTCTCCTTAATTGACAGTTACCACTCTCCAACAGCGTGTGCTATAAGATAGGTTTTAAAGTGTGTTTTCTTGTTGATAGTTCTGACTCTAGAAAAATCAGAGAGACTGCAAAATGTTGCTTCTGTGTTTGCCACCTACTTTACAAGTGTACATACAATTTTGAATTATTTGGGACTGATCTTCATTTTTTTTTTTTGTTTTTGTTTTTGTTTTTTTGGAGTGCTGGATGGTATGATTGTAAAATCCACTTAGTATATTCAGACATTTGGCAGAGTTTTATGAATCATGAGTTTGCAAAGAAATTATTCCCCAGAGAATGTTACCTTTAACTTAGTGGTCAAAATAGCCTCTAATTTACTTTTGAAGCCTTTAACATTACCAGAATAAAATATTTTAATAATTCTAGATCTCATAGTTATTTTTTATTGCATTTAATATATTTAGTTCAAAGGTCAATTTTTATAGCTTTGGAATAACAATAGAGTTATATAACTGTCATTGAATGTATTTTAAATATCTGAGACAATCATTATATATTTACAATAATGTGCTGAAATGCTACTTGTTATGATATGAAATTAATTAATTTTTCTATTTTCAGGCCCATCAGAATTAAACCTCGAGTATTTTTTCTTGAGCATATATTATAAATATTTCATGATTCAGCATGCAGTTTGCTGTGAAAAACTTTACTGTCCCCTCATTCCTCTCTTAAAAAGAAAAAACCTCCATACATCTTAGAGAGTCTTACAATATCCAGGTGCTATGAGGCAAAACATCATGTTGAACTCATTCTCCAACAGTTCTGTTACTATACTTTTATCCCTATGTTTGTGATAAAAATGTGAAGAATAATTGTTTGCAATAAAGGCCTGGCTTAGAGAACTAAATGAAAAATTCAAAGCTTTCTGCATGGAAGGTTTGGTGTATTATCCTTCCATGATTCCAGTGAATTAATGTTTTTTTTTTTGTTTGTTTGTTTTTTTTTTTTTATCAATGAACTGAAATAGTGGTAAATAAGATCCCATTGAGTTAAAGAGTTATTTGTATTTGTTCCATTGTGAATTTGACTGATTGAAGTATTTAATTTCATTCATGTAGTGTCAGAGTATCATTGAATTTCACTTTTATTTTAAATCACAGAATCTCTTAGTGTTAAATGTTCTATTAATTATTCTCTTAATAATTTGAAAATTCTTCATGTGTTATTTTTCTCATTTCTGTGACAGAATACCTTTGCAGAAAAAAAACAATAACCATAAGGAAGAAGACATTAACTTTGGTTCTGGTTTTCAAATCTGTTTAGTGTTTGGAGCATAGAGCAAGTGTGAGAGAGCAAATGGCATGTTTTGTTCCCTTTCTCATCAGTCAAATTGTAGAGAGCTTAACCTGCCACCAGAGTTAATAATCCAGACACAACCATGTCTTCTAACTAGATAATAAATTTCAAAGTTGACTCAATTATTGAAAATTTTGCTATAAGCTGGAGGATCAAGTAATTAAATATATGGTCTGTGATGGGGGATGGAGTAGCATTTCTCATTCCAATTATCAAGTAGTCTAAAAGTAATCATATAACAATGATTTTACTTAAGAAGAAATAGCGACTAAAATATAAGCTCAACCAAGTTAAAGTCTGTAACTTGGTAAAATGCAGGTAGTATTAAAATTTCTGCCTTGAATATTTAAGTCTCAGAATGAAAGAAACATTAATACAATTTCTCAATTTAGTTTATTAAATAACAATTTTGGCGTTGTTTGCTTATTTTCTTTTTATTTTTAAGGATTGAGGTCAAGTCACGTGCATGGTAGGTAAGCACATTATCAATAGGCAAGTACTTTTTTTAAAATAAAAATAAAAATCTGTTTATTTTAATAAATAAACTACTTGCTATAATTGTTGGAGTAGATGAGATCCTATTGAAATTCATCATTTAAAATCCAGCCCTGACACTGTTACTGATGCTTTGGTGTGCTTGCAGACAGGACCCTAGCATGGGTGCCCTCTGAGAGGACCAACTAGCACCCAACCAATATACAGAAATCATGGACTCCTGTTGTTGAATTGGGGAAAAGCTAGAAGAAGCTGAGGAGGAGGAGGAGGGCAGCTCCATGGGAAGACCAGCAGTCTCAAATTACCTAGACCACTGTGATCTCTCAGACACTGAACCACCAACCAGGCAGCATATACCAGCTGATGTGAGGCCCCTGACACATATACAGCAGAGGGCTGCCTGGTCTGGCCTCAGTGAGAGAAGATACACTTAACTTTCAAAAGACTTGAGGCCTCAGCGAGTGGGGAGGTCTGAAGGGGTAGGGTTGGGGTAGGGAAATATGCTTGGAGACTGGGGAGCAAGGTATGAAATAGGAGGCAGTTGGTGGGGGAAGACAAGGAGGGGTAATAAACTCTAAATATAGGATAAAAAATAAAAATAAATTAAAACAATTTCAGCCCTATAGATCTTACCTTCAAAGGGGGATACAAGAGAAATCTCACAGTCTAATGATTTCAGATCATTTTACTCTCTAGTCATTATTTTTGTTTGTTTGTTTATTGCTTAATAGTTCTCTCTGATTATCTTTTAAAGATATGGATCTAAACAGGCTAGTAAGTTTCCCTACTTGATTCCTTAGAGGACACAGCGAACTATCCCTTTGTTTATTAAAGGAAAGCCAACTTTTGATGTTTTATCACTTCAAAGTCATTCTGTAGATGCTATTTTCTTTAGCTTTGGTATCAGACTTGAATACTACATGTTTTTAATCATATTGAGGATTCATCTGAATCAAAGACATGATTTCTATCATATAAAGTTAAGTGTGCACACACATCCTGAGCTTTACCATTTTAAACATTTAGAATGCACTTTACATTTATAACATGTCAAACTTTTTATATAAAGAAATAATCACAGCAATTCTAAACCTCATTTCACCTATTATTTTATTCTGAAAGAATAAGGGTAACTGCAACAACAGGCAAAATGATAAATAATTATATTGCCTTCTTCATTTGCAGAATATTTATTCTTATACTTTTTATCAGGTCTGTAATCCAAGTCTACATACAATTTAAATTGGCAGTGAAAATACCCAAGGGAGATTTAATATTCAGTCAGATTACCATTTATCTTTAGGACCAATTATTCTCCAATGTTATTCTTTCTGCTCCCCATCTACACAATCATTGCTATAGCCTACATTTTTAATAATCCTATATACCTGATGCGTGTGTAGGGAGTTGAGTATGTGTGTGCACATGTGCTTACATTTAGTTTTTACACTGAGAACTGATGTAATCAGTTTATCATAGCTATCTCTTGTTACTTATCACAAGAGATACTTCATTTCTTGTTCACTTTCATTTTTATTTAGGTTATCATCACTTTTCAACTTGATAATGAGGAATGTTTTTCTTTTTAATCATTTATTTCTCTTGGGGTAGTGTATCTCTAACCTCAAATAGAGTTTTCTGAAAGTAAATATTTTATTCTGCAATTATAGCATTTTTATGTTATTAGAAGCTGTCATAAACCCCATAGTTTAGACAACAATTCCGTCAACAAATACTATTTATTAGGTGAGGCAGGGGTATAGATAGTTTAGATAATTAAAGAGTTCGAGTAAATAGAAAAAATATTCCCATTAAAAACAAAGAAAAATAAACATATAGTGGTACGGGCTATTTGTGAATAGATAGTCCTTGGTAGAAAGGAAAAGAAAAGAAAAAATGCAGATATAATAAAGAATATTGAAAAGAAGAAATTAGAGGAAAGGAGAAGTGGAGGGAGAGGAAACTAAATATCAAGAGTAAGCTATGGTGACAAGGAGTAGAGGACATGAGATCTGTTCACCAAACAGAAACATTTTACTATAAGCTTCTTAGAGAATAAGTTTTGCATTCTTTATAAAGAACTTAATGTCCTAAAACTCTTATATTCAAATATATCCAAAAATGTTAACAGTGGCCTACAATCTCTTTCTTTTTTTAAAAAACTATCATCTTTAAAAGATTTTTAGTGTCTTTTATTAAAAACACACACACAAGCAAATATATGTATGTGTATGTTATATATTTAGCTATAATTTTATTACTAATTTATAATAACAAAACATAATTGATTTATTATTTGTATATTTAAGGCACGATTTTGTGTAAATGTATTGATTGATCTACAGATGCACCTTCAGTCGCTTAAGTACTGGGATGCAAGAAACTGAGTGCCTTACTTTGTATTTTAATTTACTTTCCATATGACTACAAATGTTTCATTTGATTTACAAAGAGACTGCCTAATGAAGTTTATATACAGAAAATAATAATAAGGGCTATGAAAATACTACTGTATGCTTAATTAAGAAGCAAAAGTATTTCAAATAAATATCTGTAATTAAATAAGTAAATAAATGAATATTACAATAGAAAATGTGTTTCACTATTTTAAAAGAGATAACATCTTATCAAAAGTAGTAGCAAGCCATAAATCTATTGTTAGTCAAGAAAATATATCATATATTAAGCAAAATGTATCAAGATGGTTACTTAATATATTTTAATACACATTCAGTGTCATAGAAAAACCTTGTGAAGAGATGGATAAGAATATTTTCAAAGATAAGTAAGATTCACTCTCATGATAGGGCTCATTTAACTAGCTGACAACTTATCAATGGTGATATAAACATGCAAAATATAATTAATACATAGATTCCAAGGAAATTAAGAAATATCTGTAAAACCAGAAAGCTACATAGTAGAGATGAATGACAAGGTGAATTCTCAAAGACTAGCAAGACTGCTTCATGCACACACAGGAGAGTAAAAGCTTGTTTGACGTAGAACAAACAGTAACTCAAATGAAATTGAGAAAAGGAAACCATGAAATTATCAGTGAAAAGTCAACATGCCTTATACTGGAAACATGAAATTCATATAGATTGATACCAGGCAAGCAATGAAAGACAACAGAAAAAGCTCCTCAACCTTTTCTTGTCAATTGATCAAACAGGTTTCATAATGAAATACAAAACAATTTTATTATTTTTACATCAGGTAATCATAAGAGAGAAAGGATCAGATTTTGGGAGATAATATTCTCTCATCTTGCCCCAAAATATTTAAGATTTCATGCTTTAATAACTTCAAATAATTCATTTTATCTTAGCATATATTTTAATTTCTAAATTTCAGGGCTTATTTCAAAATCATAATTGTCCCCTGAAAGCCATGTGTGTGATACTTAGCAGTGTCCTATGGCTTAGCTAAAATTTTGAAAAAAGAATATGTATGTATAATATTACATGTATGTGTGTTCGTGTGTGAGCCCATTTGTGAGTTTTATAATCTCAAATGATAAAACTAAAAATCTACAAAAGATGACAGTTTTGTGACCAGGAAAGAAAGATTATAGTTCTCATGTTCATATCTTTTAGGGTATATTTGAGTGTGATATTTCCAGGACATTAAGTTCTTTTTAAAGAATATGAAGAATAGACTTAAGAAATACAAGACAGTTTTATATCCATTGCCTTACACATAGTTGGAAATTAGAAATCTTGGGAGAGATGGAGAAATACAGAGAGGATTATAAAATTTGGAGAGATAGACTTTGCATATCCTCAAGTGTCTAACTTTCTAATTAAGTATTCTCTGAAATTAGTAATAAGATACCTTATATGATGTTTTAGTATGTAAATGGAATGGTTCACCTTTCACAGTCCTAGAATGTCCACATCTACCTATTGTAGCACCATATCTGTGGCTTTGTACACTGATCTCTAGTCAACTAAACATCTTGTAAGTATCCTACTACCCATTTTAGACTACAATCTCCTCTTATATGAGTTTCTCTGTGTGTGTGTGTGTCTATTTCTCTCTCTGTACATCTGTGTCTCTGTCTGTGTCTCTCTCTAATCTCCAAGAGTCTCCTCATGTAGCAGTCCATTCTCAAACTCATAATCTGCCTAGTTTCTCTTCCCAAGTATTAGGATACAGCTGAGCATCATCACATCCAGCAACATCAGTGTATTTTCAGGCTCATGATGACTTTCTCCTCATATCCCTGCAAAAGACAATTACAGAACAATTTCATTGCACTGAGCTACAGAACTCTGCTACTGTATGAATTACCAAATACAGTATATTATATATACTGTATGATATACCAAAATATCAGCTAAGCCATAAGACACTCCTAAATATCACACACATGGCTTGCAGGTGACAACTACCATTTTGAAATAAGTCCTGAAATTCAGAAATTAAAGTATATATTAGGGTAAAATTAATATTTGAAGTTATTAAAGCATGAAGTCTTAGACATTTTTGGAGTAAGTTGGAAAATATACTCTAATCATGAACTAGGTAGTTCTAAATTTTGTTTCAATTATAAGTAAGTAATGTGGAAACAGGAAATACATATCTAAAATCTATAAAAATTGGAGATATGTCTTAAAATCAGTTAATTCAATTTGCCTTAAGATGGCAGTATTGGTCTTTCCATGACTGCAATAAGTTTTAGACCAGAAATCCTGAGGAAAATATAGGCTATCGTATTACCCTTACTGAGACACAAAAACCCAGGCTTATCAACGAAGTGGGTGGATGTAATATACATAAAGATTAAACCGAAAGTCTATACAAACAGTGATAATGGGTGAAAACACAAACTGTGCAAATCTGATTGACATGTTAGTTAATTAAAAGCAACAAGAAAAGGAGGTTTGGGATCACTGAAGGGATTACTCACAGTGACAAGTCTTCCAAATTGTTCTGTTTCTTGGAAGAAGGAAGAATCAATGAGTGAAATTAAAAACAAACAAGCAACCAAACAAAATCCTCCAGGATAGTGCATGCTAATATATCTAGTGAAAGGCCCAGCTGATACAGAAAATATCTTAAGCATAAACACACTGTGTGAAAGGCGAAAGCTTCCTGATACTCTTGTTCTCTGAGGTTGCCACCCATGAGTTCCATTAACACTCACAATAATTGACCATTGCAAGACCAAAACACTAGACCTTTGCAGTTTGCTTAATTTAATTTATTAAATATAGCAACTGTTATGTTTCTCAGAATGGCAAGTTAATTCTCTAAAACCAGCCTGAACTTTAAGCACACAAGTCCAATTCTTAACCACAAAGTTGTACCCAAATAAGCATTAGTTTGTAATATGCAGTGACTTCACGACTTGCACTGAAGATGCTTTGGCCATTATAGGATGACTCCAAATACAAGCAGGTTTTCTTGCTTTAATTTAAAATATGAAATTTGTTTAATTGAAAGACACCCATATCAGTTTGTGCATAGATTCATAGATTAATCTGGGCAGAAAACCCTCACAGTTTCCAATATTTGTGGCTTCTGTTATGAAAGCTAAGTGTCCATTTAATATTTAACTTGCACTGTAATGAGCATTTTATATTTTACTTTAACTATTGTAACATAATCTTACTACTGCTAAGTTTTGTTGTCAGAAAATGTTTGAAACAGGAAAATATAACAAATGTTTTATTGGGTACTTTCAGAATCATATGGAAGCAGATTTCAGTCTGCACACCTTGAGAAATGTATATTGCATTCCCCTTATTTTACTCCTGGTTAAAATTCTCAGGATCAATGAGATCACCACTAAAAGTGCTGACTTGACTCTGACCTAAATGAACATTTACTTTTTTTAGTAGAAAAGAAAAGAAAACATCCAAACAAAAACAGCAACACCGGGTGGCATATGGATACTCATGAACTTGAGTTTTCAGTGCTTTATAAAGTCTTTAGCTTTATGTTAGTATAATATTTGCCTGATGAGAACGATGACTTTATTATATTGGAAATTATGTTTTACCAGTCTGTGTATGTGTGTATAAAGCCAATCCTTACCTATATATCACTGGAAAGTTCTTCCTTGCTGCAATTTGTGTTTCCATAGAATCATGTTCAAATTAGACTGCAAATAAAATACATACTTTACTCTCGGAAAAGAACCTGCTAAGCACTACTTTACACCTAATGTTCATAACTATGATGAACTACTGTAGATGGTCCTATTGCCCTTTTTTCATGGTACAATATTGTATGAGCTACAAGTTGTGATGTCCACTCTTCTTTTGTTATTTGAAAGAATATTGAAACATCCTTATATTCTTTATTAAACTGCATTAAAAATATCATAAAAGAGCATCCTATCCCTAGGGAAAATGTGGATATTTACCTTAAAAATATTAATTAAAATCTTATGTAGCGTGAATTCTATTGTGCTGAAAACAATTAGCATACTTTTCAGAGGCATGGGGTCAATACATTTCTCATATCAGCGTGATAGCTGAGATTTAATAACAACATATTACTTCCACATGAATTGTCATACTGGTCATTTGTTAGTTGCTGATTTGTAGTCTGACATTACCCGGAAAAGGGTCACTATCAATATTACTCATTTAGCTCCTTGGCAACAGGGTTTCAAGCTACACATGCTTTTCTAAATGCTTTTATTTAAAAAAAAATGTCAAAAACAATTGAAATTAAACATCAGATTAACACTTTTAAACAAGCAAAGTGCATTTGGGGCCTTGGTTTATATCAGTTCACCAACCAATGTTATTAATTCAAGAACAATGCATTTTTCAAACATATAACCAACCAAATCACATAACTTAATAAAATCTCTGTGTGTCCATTTGAGTGTGTTTGTGCCCTGCCTATATATATATATATATATATATATATATATATATATATATTAGAGTTTCAATGACATGATACCCATGGCATTTATATATTTATATTCTGGCTGTGAAAATTGGTGCATATTAAAAGAAGGATGCATTGATAATTATGGAAGCTTATAGAAAAGTTATTAATTCACTCTTGAGGTCTCATGACAGTTAAAGTGAAAGATGAAAATGAGCAGAAATTATGCATGCTATATAAAGAGAAGTGATGACAAACAAGGTGGGGTAGATTCCCCCAAGGATGGGGGCTGTGCAATGACACCAGATGTCCACTGTAATTAATGCGATAATAAAGGGGAATGAACTGCGCTCACATGCCAGAACACATCAGACATTGTGCAGAAAATAAACTGCTGTCCTGCAAAAAAATAAACTATTTAAAAATGGAGATATTGTACCTCGACATTTTTAACAACTCCTTAAATAGAACACAAGAAGCCTAATGAGAAAGATAACACTGCACACAACTGGCCAGACAGCAGCCATGAACTAATTTCTTTGAAAACATCTGATTTTGTATGTCTTCATTTGCTTATTTAAATACATTGTCAAAGATAAATTTATAGATTGTCTTTTTAAAAGAAACCTAAGTTTTATATTTTGAACATTTTAAAAATAAAATTTAAAAAGTACAGTAGTGTAAATAATCATGCTTTCAAAAATAAATAGGCTCCTTGGTGCTCAAATTATCATCTGTACATCTGTGTCTTAAATGCTTCCTATGCTATATGTGTAAAATTATAACCAGAGCTTTTACCTGCATCTATTTTATTAAAACCATTTTAGATATTAATGTGATTAGTTTTCTTTGTACAACCTGTCCCTCTCACCTGATAAACAAAAGAATTGTGATGTTCTGACATTCAAAGAGCCTACATGTATCTTTAATTTTAATTTGCTACAAATTACTAAACTATAAAAAACCATACAGTAGTACTTGTTTCACCAAGTTATCTAATCTACTTGATGTATCATCCACTGAAATGTACTGCTCTATTCAGTTTTTCCAAAGCACCATTTTGAAGAAATCTCTAGCAAGTTTCTTTGCCATGGATATTTAAGCATGCAATACCTTATTTCAAGCCTTAGTGTTTGAAAAAAAGTATGACCATTAATTTTCAACTGAAAAATATCAACATCTAAGAATAATTTAAGTATTAAAAGATTTTCCAATTATTTAACAAATGAAATTAAATTTTAAAAGCATATATAAAGAACAATCAACATTTCTGACTCAATATATATTGCTATATTTTATTTGTTACAAATCTATTCTATTGAAAAGTTTTGATCAAAACTTTAATAGAGATAATAGTGCAGTACATTTGGTTCTATATATAGGAACATTTAGAACATTCCTTTATAAAAAAAAATCAACTCATGAAGACTTAGTTACAATGAACCAAAACAATTAAGAATACATAAAGAGTACATTGTTGGTGTCTTCTGACACACCAGAAGAGGGTATTGGATCCCATTACAGATGGTTGTGAGCCACCATGTGGTTGCTGGGAATTGAACTCAAGACCTCTGGAAGAGCAGTCAATGCTCTTAACCACTGAGCCATCTCTCCAGCCTATTGACCTTAAGAGAAAAGATTTGAGTGGATGGTCGTCAGCTGACATTCATCCTAAAGCCAGGTTCAGAACTAAATGTTCTAGTTAGAATAGATGACAGAGGAGCTGGTTAGTCAACAAAAGGATGGACTGGGTATTAGGACTCTCCTGTACCTCACTGGTACAAATTGGCATAATTATGCTCTAATTGTATTTTGAGAGAAAAGTTTCATTTTAACAGGAAGGGTGATGTGTAGGAGGAGCTAAGGTAGGAGGAGTACTGAGAGGAAGAAAAGGAGTAAGAAGAGGAGAAGAAGAAGGAGAGGAGAAGCTAGGTGATGAAAGAGAGAAAGAGGGTGGAGACAGGGAGGCAGATATTCATGTATCTACACCAGTCAAAGATAGTTGTTATATCTAAGTCGGTCAGTGGGTTACACCTCTGATTGAACAATTCCAAACTTATAAAGCCTATGATTAACATTCTTTTAAAAAAATGTATAAATGCAAAAAGGAAAAGGGGGCATGGGATATGGGTTTCCTAAGGGTGGTGGGGGGGAATGGGGATAGGGGATGCCATCTGAAGTGTAAATAAAATATCTAATAAAAAAAAGTTACAAAAAAAAGAATACATAAAGAATACTAAGCTAAATGTATGTCTTTTTGTTTCACGAGTTCCACAAATTCATTTCATTTTTTTCCTAGAGATTCTCATGAGTTTAAATATATTTGAATACCTTATTTCCTTGATTCATAATTCTTTTTGATACTCATACCTTTGGTCAGTACAACCCCCTTGACATTGACAGAGACCTTGTCTTAGAATTATTTTAAGTCGGAGATTGTTAAAGCATTTAAATATTTTACTATTTCAGGGTTATTTTTTTGTTGTTTTGTGTTTAAAACTCTTACTTTTTAAATTTATTGTTCATAGCATATTGGCATGCCAAAATTTTGACTATTAGCTTTAGCCAACTTATATGTTTTGCTTATTTTGATATTTGTAATTATTCTCTTTTTAGAATGTATTTAGGTTACCTAGTCATCGATGTTTTGGGCTGGACAGTCTGAGTATAGCCTCCTGTTTTATCTACTTAATTCTGTCTGAGAACGTTGGTGGAACCATAATAAAATATCTGAGACTTTGCTGTTTGTATACTAAAAACCTTATTTCTTAGCAGTTCTTGAGGCTTGTGTAGTTAAAGATCACAGGTCTAGCATTTCACCTGAAGGGAGCTTTTTATCACTGTCTTTATGTGACAGAAAGACAAGAATAAACTAAACAAAGTACATTAAGCTTCTATTAGAAAAGTCTCAATCATATGTTAGAGCATCTTCTGGGTATATGCCCAGAAGTGATATAGCTGGGTCCTCAAGTAATGCTATGTCCAATTTTCTGAAGAACCGCCAGACTGATTTCCAAAGTGGTTTCACATCTTGCAATCCCACCAACAATGGAGGAGTGTTCCTCTTTCTCCACATCCTTGGCAGCATCTACTATTACCTGAGTTTTTGATCTTTCTTACTTTCTTACTTTCTTTCTTACACCATTCTTACTGGTGTGAGGTGGAATCTCAGGGTTATTTTGATTTGCATTTCCCTGATGACTAAGGATGCTACAGGAAAAGCTTCACAATAGATTCTGTTAAGCTCTTGAGTGACTCTCCTGTTGCTAGCACAAGGACTTCTGTTATTCTTGTCTGATCTCTCACTGACTACTTCACCTAACCTAATTTTGACCTTGTTCTTGTAAAGTTTAGGGAACATAATACCTATAAGCCAGAAATCCCTTCTCTGCTGAACTAAGAAAAAGAATCTCTTATCTGAGATGCCCATCAGAGTGACAGTGAACAACTTTTGATGTCACTATACTACAATATGGAAGTTAAGTAGTACAGTCACTCCAGTGCTCCTGTATGAGAGTTCACAAGTTCCATAGTAATAACTACAAAGAACCTTGGAAGGAGTCAAAGGAAGTCGCTACTGAGCTTCTGGAAAATGAACTACAAAAGCTAGTGAATGCCTATTTTCTTTATTGGTTTGTCTTTACACTTCATGATATTGATCTATATATAAAAATGTTTAAACTCACAATCTGATCAAGAAATTGATTTGCATGTTGATCTCTAACAATTCCTTTACAAGGCTAGGAAAAAATATTTCACTGTTCATTCTTACTACTGTTTGTCAATTCTATGACGTAAAAGAACCCAGTAATGTCAACAATTAGTAAGACTATTTGGGGTGGTTGGTGAGGCAGAAAGGTTATATATAGTTCCATCTTATAGTTTATAGTCCATCATGAGGGAATTCAGAGTAGTACTCATGGCATTATTGACACTGTGACATTGGGTAAAAAGAGTTGGTTTCCTTTTGCACATATGAGAAACTGCTGGTATTACTGATCAAAATGAAAGGTGACATCTCTGAATCTCCATTTTAGAAAAAAAGAGATAGATGATAGAAGTTCTTCTATTGAATAAGTTCTCACTGGATAATATGCAAGGAAAAAAAGAGACCACCCACACCCATATCACGTGATATTTGTACTAAAATATTTCACAAAGACAAGAAAGCTATTATTGTTTGCCTTTTGGCAAAGAAGATGAGGAGTTTACCTTCTATAATTTGGATGAAATAAGACAGCTTGAATTTGAATGTCTGAGATTCTGATTTTCATTATGTGATTCTCCTTGATCCATTATCACATTAGCTACAACATTTAAAAATCTACCGTTTGTTTAAAAGCAGGAAAAATCCTTATAGGCTATTGTTAATCATACTTGTAAACAATATATAATTAAATGATAAAATCCATTTCAAAATGCAAAGCACAATTTAATTAATGATCTCTACTCTCTAAATAAAATGTAAGGTTTAATCACTGGAAAACTTAATTGATGGACAGGTTAGTCAAGGTTTCTGGAAAGAGTTTCTGGTGAACCTTTAGAACAGAAAACTTAAGTGACACAAGGAATCCAAGCCTACTTAATTATATTTACCAAGACTTTGTGTCTATTTAAGAATTATTTTATCAGTATATTCTTTCTCAGGATGTCCACAAGATCCTCATTCTTATGAGCAAGTTTATGCTAAGTATTACAGACTCATTTTAACTTTTTGTCTTATTATAACAAGAATTATATAAATTAGAATTTTGAGGTATATGGTATATCATTTTTAATATGAATTAATAACTCTTATGTATTTGAAAATGATGAATAATTGTTTAGTCTTATGGAAAACTTTTACCTGAGGTCATTTTATAAATTTGAAAAAACTGATACTTTAAAAAACTTCTTTTGAGTCTTAAAGGGAGCAAACAAAAGGAATCATGTGGTGCTCTCCCTTGTGAGCCATAAAAAGTTTCAGTGTTTACTATAATCTAGCTGCCTCATGATGGCCAGTAAATAACAGAAATCATGATTTAAATCATTAGAAAATACATTAGTTTGGATGGAAGTTAAGTTTATACTTGTCATTATATGCTTTTTAGTTTTCTGTGCCCAAACCATATGATGATAACTGAAAATTGGAAGTATTTAGTAATCAAGTCATTCATCTTTTGACAGATCAGGAGAGGGACAACAATGATGTCTAGATGTTAATCAAAGCCACTATTGTCAACATGTGATATAGAGTATCAAGCAGAGACACAGTATAAAATAAGAAATTATTTCTATTTAAAAATAGAGGTGATTATTTTTTGTTTTGAATAATAGAAGTGTTGATTATTAGACATCTTGTGAATATGTTTTTATGTACAGATGCAATGATATTATATATAGAAATTTCTAATACCTACCCTGAAAATTTATATCTAAAACATTCAATCAAATTTCAGAACACACACACACACACACACACACACACACACACACAACAGGCAAAAGAATATCATACAAAAATATCAACATAAATTTTGTGCAACAGCAAGTAACTAAGTCTCCAATTCTTCTAATGTGATTGCATGGTCTGGAGTAACTGAAACACCACAGAAGAAAAAAGGGACCAGTGTCAGGGTAGTGAGTTGAGGGAACAATAAAATGTGATTTTATCAGTAAAAGGAGAGGAGAATTAGGCTCTAATTGTGGAGGGGAAAGACAAATGCAGAAGAAAGGATGAGAAGAGTGAAATAACAGTAGGGAATGTCTGAAAAATCTATAAGGAGTCAAATCATAATGGTAACTGTTAGAATATGGTCAAAAAAATGAAACATGATGGACCTACCCTGGGGAACTGTTAGCAAGGCTCCAGGAAGTGTGCCTGTTACCTCAGACACATTTTGTCCTCTAGATTGTTCTTGGAGTTAATTTTATGGTTCTATTACAAACATTTACATTCAGTTTATAAGACAGGTTTATTCTTGTTGGATTTCAGAATATAGCCCAAAATTATCTAACTAAACCCCAAATGAAAAAGATGAGAATCCCAATTCTTAGTTATTTCTTCAAGCATTTCCAAGAAACTGCTAGAAGATAGTTATTGCTATAGTGCATGGTTTATACCAGAAGTTACAGGTAAATTCCTATTGCCTGCAAAATTCAGAATGTCCTAATTCTTAATTGCTGAATATTCCATTGTGTAAATGAACCACATTTTCTGTATTCATTTTTCTGTCATGGGACCTCTACTTGTTTCCAGCTTCTGGCTATCACAAACAGGCCACTATGAAAATAGTAGAACATGTGCCCTTGTGGCCTGGTGGGGCATCTTTTGGGTATAGTCCCAAGAGTGGTATTGCTGAGTTTTCAAGTAGATCTATTTCCAATTGTCTGAGAATCCTCCAGATTGATTTCTAGAGAGGTTGTACCAGTTTGCAATTCCACCAGCAATTGAGGAGTGTTCCTCTTTCTCCACATCCTTGCCAACATGTGTTGTCACCTCAGGTTTTGATCTTAGCCATTCTAACTGGTGTAAGATGGAATCTCAGGGTCATTTTGGTTTGCATTGTCTTGATCAGTAAGGACTTTGAACATTTCTTTAGGTGCTTCTTGACCATTTGAGAATCCTCTGTTGAGAATTCTGAGTTTAGTTCTGTACCCCATTTTTTTATTGAAAAGTTTAGTTTTTTGGTAGTTAGCTTCTTGAGTTCTTTATATATTTTAGACATTAGCCCTCTATCAGATGTGGGGATAGTGAAGATTTTTTTCCCAATCTGTTGGTTGCAGATTTTTCCTATTGACTATGTCCTTTGCCTTACAGAAGCTTTCCTGTTTCATGAGGTCCCATTTATCAATTCTTGATTTTACAGCATGAGCTATTGGAGTAAATTTCCCCCTCTGCCAATGAATTCAATACTTTTTCCCACTTTCTCTTCTATTATATTGAGAGTATCTGGCTTTATGTTGATATCCTTTATCCACTTGGATTTGAGCTTTATGCAAGTTGACAAATGTGGATCTATTTTCATTTTTCTACATACAGCCAGGTAGGCCAACACCATTTATTGAAGATGGTTTCTTGTTTCCATTGTGTATTTTTGGTTTCTTTGTCAAAGATCAAGTGTGTGTAAGTGTGTGGTTTTATTTCTGGGTCTTCAATTCTATCCCACTGATCAACATGTCTGTCTCTCTACCAATATCATGTAGTTTTTGGTTTTTTTTTTTTTTTTTTTTTTTTTTTTTTTTTTTTATCATTATTGCTCTTTAGTATAGCTTGTGGTCAGAGATGGTGGTTTTCCCAGCAGTTCTTTTATTGTTAAGAATTGTTTTTTTTCTATTCTGGGTTTTTTGCATTTCCAGATGAATTTGAGAATTGTTCTTTTTATTTTTTTGAAGAACTGTGTTGGGTTTTTGATGAGGATTGCAATAAATCTGTAGATTGCCTTTGATAGGATGGCTATTTTTACTATGTTAATTCTTCCAATTCATGAGCAGAGGAGATCTTTCTATTTTCTGAGATCTTTGATTTCTTTCTTGAGAGATTTGAAGTTATTATTTTACAGATCTTTCACTTGTTTGACTAGAGTTATACCAAAATATTTTATATTATTTGTGGCTATTGTGAATGTAGTTGTTTCCCTAATTTCTTTCTCAGCCTGTTTATCATTTGTATAAAGGAAGGCTACTGATTTGTTTGAATAATTTTTGTATCCGGCTACATTGCTGAAGTTGTTTATCAGCTGGAGAAGTTCTCTGGTAGAATTTTTTGGGTCACAAGTATACTATCATATCATCTGCAAATAGTGACACTTTTATTTCTTTGCCAGTTTGTATCTCCTTGATCATTCTTTGATGTCTTATTGTTCTCACTAGCACTTCCAGTACTATATTGAATAGATATGGAGAGAGTGGGCATCAGTCAAATTCCCATGCCACTGTCTTCCTGGTGGCCCTAGCCCTTTGGGCAGGGGGGGGGGGGCAGACGTGGGACCCACAGGACCCACACACATTACAACCCCACACTTGACCTGTCCCTATTTTATTTTATCTCTTCAAGTATCTCTCCATTTAATTTTATATTGGCTTGTGGTTTGCAGTAAATTGCTTTTATTATGTTTAGGTATGGGCCTTGAATTCCTGATCTCTCCAGGACTTTTAACATGAAAGGGTATTATATTTTTTTCAAGTGCTTTTTCTGCATCTGAGTAGACAATCATGTGACTTTTTTCTTTGAGTTTGTTTATATAGTGGATTACATTAATGGCACACCAATTCTCTACAATGCTAAATATATCTTCTCCCACTGAGGCCATACAAGGCAGCCCAGCTAGAAGAACATATCCTATGTATAGGCAAGAGCTTTTGGGACAGCCCTTGATCCAATTGTTTGGGACAAAGCTACATATCTGCTAAACAAGTTCCAGGGAGACTAGGTCTAGCCTGTATGTGTTCTTTGATTGGTGATTCACACTCTGAGAGCATCAAAGATCAATGTTCATTGTAGTTTTATAGGCAAAACAGGGATGATAAAAGACTCCTTCTTAGATGAGGAAGAGGAGGAGGAAGTGGAGGAGGAGGAGGAAGAGATAATTATGACTAGGAGGAGGAGAGGAGGAAATGAGGGAAAAAAGGAAGCAGAAGAAGAGAAGTAAGTATCACTGTAGTAGAAGGAGAATTAAATTACATGATATTTTATAGAAGTTATTTTAACTCATTGACATTGAAAAGGATTCAAGGGTTATATAAAAAACAAAGAAAGAAAATTAAATAAATTAAATATGTTATCAAAAGTCAAAATAATAAACATTATCCACTGAAGATCAATTACTATTGATTTACACTATGCATGACAATATTTAAAAACATTAAAATGAAGGGGATGACAGTGTTTAATATAAATCATCATGGGATTTTGGAACACACTGACAGGATGTACCAATAATTAATTCTTCATTAGTGTTAGCATGAAACAAATGTTTGAAAATCTCATTGGCAGAGTTTTGTAGAAAGGACCCAGTGTCTATTAGTCATGAATAAAGAGGGACTTGGAAACAACAAAACTATTCTTTTAGATTCTTAGGCCAAGGACATGGCATAGAAAATAAACAACAGAATAATTATAAGTTAAAATAGTTGAAGTGGTGGTTTTCAGTGTAAAATTAGGAATTAGATAACAACACACACACACATATATGAATATATAAGTGTATGTAAGTATATATAAATATTACTACAAATATGTATATGTAATTACATATAGTTTCATTTATAAAAAATAAATATATTCCATAGATCTGTGTCCTTGGTAGAATAATAAAAAACAATCCAAAATTTTTCACACAAAGTGTAAATGAGATACATGCAACTGTGGTTTAAATATACTGTTTTATAGTACTCTTCCTCTTTAGGACCTAGGCTATATCTTTTTATACATTCTGAGTAGGATATAATCAAGTCACTTTTTATAGAATGCATAGCGATAGCAAGAGGGTGTATTTGATATTTATGCAAAAAATTCTTGATTTTGGCAGCATTTTTATGCTAAATGAATGCTTATTTCTAACTATACCTACTATTCATTAAGAGGGTACTCCTTAGCGTTTTAAACCAAATTTAAACATAATTTTGTTCTAATGAAAATATAGTCATTTAGTCATCATCAGGCTTTATGGTACATGTCTATATTCAAGAATTTGGAGTGCTAAGAAAGGTAAATTGAGTTCAAGGGCATCTTGAACTTTTAAATAGCAAGTTATAAGCTAGCCATAGAAACAGAAAATGTCTATATTCTAAACTATGAACACTGAGCTCATAAAATATACATATTTATTTCACAATCTAAAAATACTTTTCAGATTATAGAGAAGACATGAAGTAAATATAATTTTAAGATGAATGACAAAAATGGTTAAAATATTGAATATTCTCTAGAATGCAGTGAGGAAAATAAAAGATATTGTCCTAGACCCACAATAGAGTGGCTAATTTAATATCCATGAAACTGAAAAGAAAACTGTCAAAAGGGTAATTTCCATGCAATAACTCTATAAAAGTTATCACAAAAGAAAAAATAATAGTACTGTCAGAGCTAGTGCCCAGCAGTAATTTTGAATTAATTACAGAAAAATGATATAACAATTGTAGAGACTTCAGCAGCTAAACTAGTTATATTTAGGCAAAAATTCAGGTAGAACACCAAGTAATTTAAAAAATGCAAACTATAATAAATTGATGACTGGAAAGAAGAAAACTTCATAGAAACCCAGTTAATCTAGACTGCCATAGACTTCAACTCTCATCCATTGGAAAATCTCATCTAAAAACAATGCAAACACTTGGTCTATGTAGCTTGACCTTTATCAACATACAAAATACATAAAACTTGTGTACAAAGGCATATTCATGAGCTTTCATATGTATAAATTTATTTATTATATTTTTATTACTTTCAAATTATGTGTGTATGTCTATATGTGGCTGTGCACATAAATACAGGTGCCTTCAAATTCCAGAAGAAGGTATGAGATCAACTGAATCAGAAGTGGCATATAGTTGTGAGCTTCCTAATATCGATATTGAGACTAGACCTTCAGTCTTTTCTTACAAAAATAACTTGTTAAGACAATTGAATCATCTTTCCAGCACTGATACTAAAATATACACTTACATATTTGGCCCCGTTTGCATTTCTGAGCCCCAGACCCCAACAATTTTTTGTTTGTTTGTTTGTTTGTTTTTGCTAGATAATTCTTTTAATGAATCCCTTGTGTGGTAGTGTAAGATTCAAAGACAACCTAATGTGTAATAAAAATGAATGAAAAAAGTAAGGCTGATAAGAACAAGTGAAGAAATTAAGTAGTTTAAATAAATATTAAATGACCTTGCACAGTTTTCAAACTACACTGAAAAACCAGTTCAGATTATCTACATGCAAGGTGAAGTAAATAATTTTAACTACATAAAATGTGATTTATTTTTAAAAGATTACTAATATGTTATAAAATATAGAATCATGGGTAGGTCTCTGAATTTTTTTAATCCTTAGCGATGTAAATTATTGATAAATTGCTTAAGGAAACTCCACTAATGTTCAGAATAATTAACTCAAAAATATTGACAAAAGCTCAAAAATATTGGCTTTTTAAATCCACGTGTATTATAATTATTATCTAATTGTATAATTGCCATGTCTTCTGCAATTTTAGAATAGTATTTACAAATCATCTATGTATTAGTCACACATACATAATTGGTTGGAAAATCCTGGTAATAAGTAATACATTAAAGAGCTAGATCCCTTTTTGTCAACTAATTATTTCGTTTTTATCATGTCAAATTGCCAAAGCACAGACCCATCTATCAGTGATGGTTCACCATTTGCAAAGGAAACTATGAAATAAAATTCAACAAATATAACTCTGTAAAAAATGATGTCATGGTTTTCTGACAATGAATGAATGGACAAGGTGCCTATCATATTTTTAATTTGATGCGTGCTTGAACTAAGAGTCCCAATAAAAATTTTATGTATTTCTTTCAAAGAATCACTAGCACAATATTCTGTTCCCCAATTAGAACACTTAAATAAATTAAAAGTGTTCCATATTCTATGTCCAGTGAGCACAAGTGTTATTTCTCTCTGTACATTATTTATCAAGCTTTATAGATTGTTCTATGTGATCTTGGAAGGCATAACTCCATATTTTCCCAGATTTTAATTATGTCACAATATGTATGTTCTTTATGTATCAACGTCCTTTGCATTTTCTCCTGTAGGGACTTAGCTTATTTATATATCTGCATCTTCACGATTAATGCTGAAACAAACATGGAGACCAAGGTACCTGTGCAATGAGGAATGAAGAAAGGGGAAATACAGATTAAACAGAATTACTTTTAGTAGTTTATTGTCTTTTGTCATGATTGCACTTAATAATCTGTTTTTAAAATTTGTGATGATAATGAAACTTAAATATCCCTATCACCAAGCAGTAAAAATACACATGAAAGAGATGTTAATTAAGAAAACTAGAGAGTTACATGTGGTCTACTTAATCAGTTTACACAATATTGCATAAATATAGGAGCTTATTTGGTTCTAACACAAAAAATCACAAATGTCATTCATACTTTTCCAGATTCATAGAAAATAAATCATCACTATTGGCCTGTATTTCCTCTGCCCTTCAAAGAAAGAAATAAAGGTTTAGAATACTTTGCTTCCTGTTCTAATTTTTGATCCTGATGTTACTTGTGAATTCTTCCATCTTATATTCTGTTCTGCTTAAGAGAGTACATAGTGATCACCTCTCTCTATATAAAATTTTAAATATATATATGGAAAAATACATTTATAGTCTATTTTAAATTATAATTTTGACAAATATTAAAAATATATTTTCAAATACTACATATTATTTATGTTACTTCATAATATCAGACTCATTTGACTTTATATTTAATGAGTTACACTTTATTAATTTGCAATGTTTTCTGTAAAATCTGCAGATTGTTTACATTCATAATAATTTTTGGCCTGTATATAATGTTAAAATACATTTCAGTCAGAATACATTTAAAATCAGCTTTTTTTTTAAAGTTTCTTTTCTCCTAAAGTACAATATCTTTAAAGCACACAGAACATAAACCCTAATTGTATTAAGGGCTATTTTCTTGGAGTTCAATATTCTAGTTTTAAGATAATCGATGTGTTTAAAGACCTGTAAAATAAACCACTTTTGGCTTAGTGAGCAACATTACAATCTCCAATTAGATTTTTGGTGTACTTCCATTTATATTTTTTTTGTTTTATAAACAGAGACTTTAGCAACTTTTAAAAAATGTAAACATGTATCATGAATATATTACTGCATCTATGGCTCAATGAAACCACACTGGACTGTACATAATCTAATGCACAAAATGCTACTGGAGGTTTGGAAAATAGTGTGTAACAAATAAAGAGGTGGACACAAATTTGCTTAGTAAATAAGCTCATAAAAAAAAAAAAAAAAAAAAAAAAAAAACATTCTTCTTGCTGGGCTCCAAACTATATGAATTGATCTTCCTTAAAAATTTATGTTCTCAAAAAAATTTTTTTTTAGTTGGGGTTAAATGAGAGAACAAGTTAGTAACAGAATTTTGTTTGAAAATCAATTTCCTACTTCATTAATATTATAGAATTATTTTATTAATATATGTACTATATATGCATACATGAATATATGTGTATATATGAGCATATATAAGTATATACTTATATAGTAAGTATATATATATTTTTATGTATAATGCAATTTATCTGCTTTTTTGAATTCTAATGAATTACCACTCACAAATTGGACATTTTATCGAGAGAAAATTGAAATTCTGTCCAACAAATTGTTATAAGAAAATTTAAAAATAAATCAAGTTGATGCAGACAAGAAAATAGCCAAAGTTATTAGTATTTTTTAATCTTTCCTGTGTCTCAGTTCATTAGTGATACATGTCTACCAGAAATATATTTCATGTTAAAAGATAAAAGATATTTTCTCTGCTAATGAACTCATAGAAATAATTATTACAGCAGATAAAATAATGAACATCTTTCCATCTTCTTCTTGTCATACAGTTCTTTCACTTGCTTGTTATAGTTTCTCCAGGATATTTATATTATTTGTGGCTATTGTGACGGTTGTTATTTCCCTGATTTCTCTCTCAGGCCATTTATTGTTTGTATAATGGAGGACTTCTGATATTTTGAGATAATTTTGTATCTAAACTCTTTGATGAAGCTGCTAATCAACTATAGGTGTTTTTTGTTGGAATTTTTGGGGTCACTTTTGTATACTATTATATCATCTGTGAATAGTAATAGCTTGACTTCTTTTTGAATAATTTCTATCTCCTTTATCACCTTCAGTTGTCTTATTATTCTAACTAGGGCTTCAACTACTATAATAAAGAAATAAAGAAATAAGGCTGCCTTGTCTTTTTTCTCATTTTAATAGAATTTTATTAAGTTTCTCTCAATTTAATTTGATGTTGACTAATGATTATTGTATATTGTCTTTATTATTTTTAGGTATGTGTCTTGTATCCCTACTATGTCCAAGAATCTTTATTATTGGTGGATTTTTGTATATGGTGCAATTCCTGCATTCCTGGGATGAAGATTCCTTGATCATGATGGATTATGGTTTTGATGTATTCTTGTATTCAGTTCATGAGTATTTTATTGCATATTTAAGAGAAATTAGTCTCTCTTTTGAGTCTTTATGTCATTTCAATATCAGTTTGTCAATGTTCCCTCTGTTTAAATTTTATAGAACAGTTTCAGTGTTATTAGTCTTGGCTTTCCTATGAACATCTCTTGGAATTTTGCACTGACACTCTTTCTTTGAATATTGGTTTTGTTTTGTTTTATTTTTAAATTGGGAGGCTTTTAAGAACTGCCACTATATCCTTAATGCTCTATAATGTTCATTGTCTGTATGTAGTTAATACAAGCCATGAAATACCATATATTACAATGAACTGGCATTGTCTTTGTAGTCTTAATTCTATTGATTTCATGTTTTAAGCTCTTATTTTAGCATTATAGTCTGCCTTAATAACAATTGTTGGTTTATAAGGCATCATAGAGGCTGTTTTATATACCTATAAATCACTGTTCTACATAAAATGGGAACCAAAAATAAACTATACCTTTAACATCAATGCATAATAACTGAGAATGTCTTAATTACAATTTTCATGTTCTATGGAGAAATATATAACATAAGCCTATCAGTAACATGTCATCTGTCACTTTCTGGTATCTGAAATTTCTACTGAAAACAATAATCAAATTTAATAAAGAAAATTATAAGCATTAAAATGGAATTAATTGTATGACCTACCTTCAAAATACATAAAAAGAAAAATAGAAATATTTAGTTGTAAGCCAACTACAATATATTTTGATATATAAACTAACAAGAAAGCAGTAAAGTAGAAAAGAAGTGTATACTATTAGGTACTTTTTTTTTTTTTTTAACAATTCCTTGTTCAAAATAACTGACTGCTTAGTGATAATACATTTTATGTTCCAGTATGTTAATTCAATTTATGATTACACTTTAAATATCCTCATTGTTACATTAGGTTTTTACTTTGACGTCAGTTTGCATAATTTGAGGAGTTTCTAATTTATATGAAAACAAATGACAAGGAAAAAAATGTTGTTCCCTTCCTATTCTCAGAAATCCTACTGTAATAGCTAAGTGTGAAGCAGGAGTATCCATAATAAAAACAAACATAAAATCATCCCCAAATAAAACTCTCAAAATATTAAAATATGATATTCATGTCTAAAAACCAGTGAACTGGTGTTGGGGATTGGTTCCAATGTTTTGAAATAACCTGGCCCCCCAAACCTGCATGCCTAAATGCTGAAGGTCCTTGTTCTCAATTGGCTTTTAATCAGCCAATAAAGACCCAGTGGTCAATGGATGGGCAGACAAACTGAGGCGGGACCCTTAGCTCTGGCTAGGAACAGGGAGAAAGGAAGAAAATTGCCGTGATTCAGGGGCAAAGAATGGGACTTAAGAGCTACAGAAGAGAAAGCCAACTTACCATGTAAGTATTTGAATAAGTGGCCACTGGCTACTTCCCTTATTGTGCCTGGGGTAGCAGGGGAAGTTTTAGGAGTCTCAGGAGTACTGAAGGGGAGCATTTGATCCCATGGGAAAATTTAGAAGTGTCCAGCCTTTGAGCTAGTCGCAGCGTATCAAAAATTAACTGATGTGTTTATATGTCTTTTATTCGCGAATCCAAAGAGCACCTGGGCAAGTGCACATGTGACCTGCCAGGAGCCAGATCGGCTAGCCAACAACTGCTACATACTAGTAGTTAATTATTTAATAAATCTTGATAAAAATAAAGGTGGCACATAATGAGGAGCATTTCTGTTAATAGGTAAAACAAACTTTTGGAATATTCAAATCTGGGTAGGTTAAAGTCACAATTGCGAGAAAGCAATCCAAAGATCCATCTCCCTCTGAGTAAAACTAATCTAATGTCTGGAAAGGTAGGTATGATTGCCAGAGTTCTGGCTATATAATTGTTAGACAATATAATTGTCTTTCTCAAATCCTAATTGTCTTTATGGAAGGATTAGATTTTTCTCATCATTACCTGTTAGCTCATATTTTTCCATTACCTGCTGTTTCTACTCTACCGATTGTTTCTTTGTACTTTTCAAATGAATTCCTACTTTGGATTTATAGCATCAGCTTGTCAATGTTTAACATTCTCTGTAAAGAGTCTTGGAATCTTAGGGGAAAGCATGCAATAGTGGTTTAATCAATCACATACAGAATGCAGAGCTGTGCTGGGACACTGCACTTGGAGTGTTAATAAGTGCTTCAGGTTCTCATTTGCACAGACTGGATTTTTTTCCATGAAAAATATAGGCCAGATTATCTATTCTTCCAAGGCAAGTACACCTTCTCTCTTATTTTATTACTAGCCAGAAAACGTTGCACTTCTTAATCTAGAATGCATTGCTTATACTGCTTTGCATTTTTTTGTGACATATTTACTCTTGAATACTGTGCTTTCCTTTTTTTTTAAAGCCACCATAAAACAGATGAATTTTACTCATTATATGTTTCCATATTTTAGTTAGTATGGTTGATTCTACTAGGAATCTGTTTGAATCCATTTTAAGTCTGGTAAATCATTTGTCAGAAAGATAAAAAAAAATATGATGATTCAAATTTTGACAAGGTTGTAAAAGTTTTAGTGATTTGTCTTTTATAAAATGTCAAGAGTTTACTGAGATGCAAATATTCTAATATTTTTCTTACTTAGGATATGTAAGAAATTTACTACTAAAAACAACTAAAATACTCAGCGTATTTTGGAGTATTTTAATGAAATAATTGCCTATAAAAGTAAAAAGAACTTTGTACATAAATAAGAACCACTCATTAATAATAATTTTGGACAAAATATGGTTAGTTCTTCAAGAATTTATTTTTGTTGTTGGTGGTGGTTTTTTTTGTTTTTTGTTTTTTTTTTGTTTTTTGTTTTTTGTTTTTTGTTTTTTTTTGAGACAGGGTTTCTCTGTGTAGCCCTGGCTGTCCTGGAACTCACTCTGTAGACCAGGCTGCCCTCGAACTCAGGAATCCCCCTGCCTCTGACTCCCAAATGCTGGTATTAAAGGCATGTGCCACCACTGCCTGACTCTTCAAAAATTTCAAATGAAAGAGTTATTGCATTGAGGATTATTATTAAAAATTATTCTCACTGACTTTGATGTGTCTTAGTTGTTTATTTGCTTTAGGTTGCTTATTACACTTGTCTTAGTGTATTATGGTATGCTGTTGTACTAAATTAATTATGTGTTGTGTATAGCCTGTAATACCCTTTTGATTAGCCTTACTTACTTGACTTTATAAAATTTCAATTGACATTTTGACTTAAAATCCTCTGGAAGAGGATGTGTGGAGAGAAAACTTCAGAAATAAAATTGGAACTTCAATCATACTTCTTACAATACATTTACCAGAGGGCAGAAATTCATTCTTTTAAGGGACTCATGTTGTTTATAATCTGTTAAGTGCCATGTTTGTCTTGAGAACTGCATATAGAATCATGATATTTATCTGTAAAAATTTTGAAAGATATTTCTGTGGAGTACAAACTGTTTGGATAGATTGTGATATAATAACAAAGATGCTTAAAAGGGACAGTACATGATTCCATTTCTGAAATATTTTCTTGTCATCCCTATGCATAGACTGAATTTAGATGTAGATTGTGACTTTGTCATCCTTGTTGATTATGTGGCTAATAAAACATGGTTATTGATTATTCTAACAGTAAATGTGCATATGTAGAATTTAAGTGTCATTTTAACATAGATTATGAACATTTAATTGGATCATATTAAACATTTTCTTCCTTGAAATGTTCATTTCAGTGTACTGGCAATACAATATAGAATATAGTGTTTACTACATGAATGATTCATTATCACAATCTGATTTAAATGGAATTTATACCTAGAACTATTGGTAAGCAGATACGAATAATGCCATAGTTCACTCATGACAATTTTATTTTATTTTTACGTATTTATTTAGTTTTATGTATATATATATATATATATATATTCTTGATTGTGTATGTGTATACCGTTAACATATATGTACCTAGACAGGCTAGAAGCAAATGTTGGATACCATGTCTTTGGTGTTATAGATCCTTGAGATATGTCTGATATGGGTGCTGTGGACAGAACTGTGGTCTGCAGGAGCAGTGAGTACTCTCCATTTCTGGGCCATCATACCAGCTCTGACTCATTATTATATAATTATTATATAATTTAGAAAAAATCCATTTTTAGGATTTTATGGTTTCAATGAAGAAAGAAATTTACTCATAATTTTACAATATTTTAAATAACATTTTAAAATCATAAAATTATACCTCATTCATCAAATAGAATTTGCTGTCATATAAATGCACAGAATGCAAAGAATAAATTGGGTGGTAAATGGAGACTGTATCAATGAGTAGGTGCATTTCATTCTTAGAGCTAGATAGAAAAATATGTATCAAAGTTTAGCTGGCTGTTAACCATTTATTTTTCAATAATACATTGAAGGCAAAGACAATACTGTGATTTACAACATGTTAACATATAGATGATATTAGCTCAACATCAAAGTACAGGTTATTTCCTTTGTTCCATCATTTATAAAACATATAAAAATTATCAGCAGGTGTATGCTGCCTGGTTGGTGGCTCAGTGCCTGAGCAACCACAGGTGTCCAAGTTAGTTGATACTGCTGGTCCTCCTAAATGGTCCTCCTCCTCCTCAGCTTCTTCCAGCCTTTCCCTAATTCAAACACAGGGCTTACCAGCATCTGTCCATTGGTTGTGTGCAAATATCTGCATCTGACCCTTTGAGCTATTTGTTGGGTCTTTCAGAAGGCAGTCATGATAGGTCCCTGTTTGTAAGCACACTATAGTATGAGAATTAGTCAGGCCTTGGGGCCTCGCTCTGATTTTTATATACATTTATATTTATAAGAACTCTGGGAAGTTATTTAAAGGTCAATTTCTGTTATGCTTGAAGATTTTAAGAGGTCTTTTTGGTAGGAAACATTTTAACTTATAGAAATTGTCTAAAATCATATAGAAAAATAAATGTACCAATGATCCTTGCTAAAATTTGGAAGACAATGATGAATTGTCTACAAATTTTAAACCTTTAAATTCTCTTCTTTTGGTACATCAGTTGCAAACTTTTTTTTACCTTCACAAATAATTTTTTTATTTTTATTAGTTATTTTATTTATTTGCATTTCAAATGTAATTCCCCTCCCAGTTTCCTCTCTATAAAATCCCTATCCCCTTCTCTCTCCCCATGCATCTATGAGGGTAAAAGTACAATGCTTTTTCTAATCTTAATTTTCTGAATTGATTCTTTGTATTCACACTGAAACAAGGTTTTCTTTTCCTAACAAGAAGCACAGACTACTTTTATCAGGAACAGGTAATTAGAAAGAACGAGTGTTGATAAAGAACAGGGGGAAGAAATTTAGGTCACAGATATAAATCATAAGGGCCTTGGAAGATAAGCTTCTCTTAAAGAGCTAAAATAAAATACAAAGACTAATGTGGAAAACATTGGAGTGGTTTTTTGTTGTTGTTGTTGCCTTGTTTTTTTATTTTCTTTCATTTAGTTTTCTTTGTTTCAATAAGTTGATTGAGCCAAGTTTGCCACAAAATAAATAGATTATAGATAGGTAGGTAGGTAGATAGATAGATAGATAGGTAGATAGATAGATAGATAGATAGATAGATAGATAGATAGATAGATAGATGATAGATGGATAGATTAATAAATCAGCTTAATAAACTGAGATTTTTAGCAGGTTAATTGAATTCATTCACTTTCACATGCATCCTATTCCAATAAAATTCAAGTCTCAATTTTGTTTAATGAAAAAGTGTCTATAAAATTTTTAAATTGTCTTAGCACCACAGTGTCTGGCACAGGCATACACTGCCTGGGTCTATGTAAGGTGGTAAAAAGTAGAAGGTTTTACAGACACATTTTAAAATAAAGCAATGCTGGATAAATATAATTGATCACTTTACCTTAATTGCTTCAAACTTTGTATTTTATTGTTCAGTTCTAATATATATTTTATACAATAATTAGTATATTAATGGATGTATGATTCTTGTCTGTTATACACATAAGATGAGAACAAATTAGTATGAATGTTCCTATGATTCTCTGAATTTTACACACATATAGTGTCTGAAAAATCAAAATCTGAATTGTTTCATAACTATTCAAGCCCTAACTATAAAGTTATCTGTGACTATTTCTGTTAAGTACAGGTGGCTATCTACTAATGAATAGAACATGTATGATTTTGATTTTTATTTAAATTAAAATGATGCATTCTGATATTTGAAACACATTGAATTGTCATCAATTTATAATTCTGTAATGTTTAGCATTTTATATAAACTGCCTCTTAACACGTGTTATACAAGTATCTTGCTTCTTTATAATTTATTTAAAGAAATTCTTAAATACATCACTACACAAGGAGATGGTTTTGATGGACATAACTAGTTTTAAAATACTCATCAGATACATAAAATAGATTAGGGAAATAAAATCAAAATAATCTACATCAATTATTTTTAAATATATGTTTATTCTTTTAAAAAATCTTAAATTATATTGATTTCATACGGAGGGGACTTCAGTGTGTCACAGCATAGCAACAGTTGCAGGATCATGTCTTATATAGAACTAAAAATTTTACTATAAAATATAGTGACTAAGTATTTTATTGATTAGTAATTCTCACAAATCCTCAGTGCATTTAATACAAGCTTACAATAAGGAAATGCATATTGCTTACAATGAAATACAACTTCTTGATAGAGCCAATAACTAAGTGATATATTTCTGTATTTGTCTTAGTGACTCAAATATATTAAAAATTTATACAAGCTTACTATCAGTTACTCATATTCTTGAGTAACCAACAGTCACATCATTTAAATTAGGCCTCACTTATTATTAAGAAATTCATGCCTGGAATTAAATTTAAACAACTACCTATGGCTGGTGAGAATATGAAATCTAGAAGATCTGCTACTGTAGTTTTCTAAACTGTATACACTGTACTTACACTCTAAGTATACATTCTTACATGCACAATAAGTATAACTCTCATGTGTCTTGAAAGAAGCACCTTTTTTTAACTATATGGAGATCAATAAAAAGCCACAACTGGTTAAAATTCAGAGAACAAAGACCATGAACAGCTCACTCCAATCATTATATTTATACCCAAAATCTAAAGTTAATCCCAGGGAACATTTCTGAAGGAGGGGTCAGAGGATCAAGACAGCTGCTTAGAAATAGTTGCTACTTTTTTATTGGCTATTTTATTTATTTACATTTAAAATGTTATCCTCCTTCCCTGTTTCCCTTCCACAAATCCCCTATTTTATCCCCCCTACCCTCTGCTTCTATGATGGTGCCTCCCCAGGGAGCCACCTAATCCCACACCACTGCCATAGCATTACCTTACACTGGGGCATTGAGTCTCAACAGGACCAAGGGCCTCCCCTCCCATTGATACCAAATAAGGCAATCCTCTGCTACATATATATCTGGAACAATATATTCCTCCAGGTATACTCTTTGGTTGGTGGTTTAGTACCTGAGAACTTTGAGGTGTCTGGTTGATTGAAATAGTCACTTTTAAACAAACAAAAATTAAATAAAAGCAGGAGCAGTTGTATCAGGAGGATTTGGTAGTGAATATGGTAAAGTTACATACAATCTTTAAAATTAATAAAAACTAGTGAATTCTGAAGCTAGAGAGAATAAAATAATTGCCATTTACCTATGGTGGAACTAAGAGAAAAAAAATCAAACACAACACTGGGAAAGGAGAAGAATCAACAACTTGTTTTGAATTTAGTTTTATCTGATACACAAACCAAGAGAAGAGGACTGGAAAAGTCTTTGATTGTTGTTTTCTGAATTTTATGTAAACCTACGTCAAATTGAGTTGGTTATAAATGACCCTCTTAGTCACTTTTTTTACATTCTTAATCCTAAAGGGGGAATACAGTTTTCTACTTGCAAACTCATATCAATACTATTAAAATTGAAATATACCATCTCCTCTTCTTCAGATCTTTATACTCATATTCAGCACCAAATCCTCCCCAGATATACTCTTCATCCTCATTCAGAATAGACTTAAGATGATTTGAAGGAAGAGACAGAGTTAGAGTCTAAAAATGCACACAGATTTAATGGAATTTCTTTGTGGATCCTCTGGTATAGAAGTTATTGCAATTATAGACCTTGATACCTTAGGCTATTTCTTATATTGCTTTGTATGCTGACCTTATTCATCCAAAAGTACTGAATACTTACCCTAGCTTAGTAATAATAAATTTGATTTCACTCTCCATAAACCTCTAATGAATTCTTGGAGGAGATATTTTATATTTTATAAGGATAACGGCTCTCTCTCTCTTTCTTTCTCTTTCTCTGTTTCTACTTTAGATGTTGAGAATTTGGGTCCTTTGACATCATCATTTATACTTTTTTATTTATCTTAGATGATAAATAAGTGCACAAATAACATAGTGTGTTAAAATAGAGTGATGGTCATCACATTTAATGATCAACTTCTTTATGGTTTCACAAAAAGTACCTAATTGTTTTACACCAAAGCCCTAGGATAAATTTTCTTTTAGCTATTAAGAAGCAGACCAATTGACAGGTCTATTTATTATTAACAAATATAAGTGTGTTTCCCTTAATGAATATTCTGGTTACAGAGATGAGCAAGAAACTGTCAACATGGATTATCATAAGGTCATCATAATGGTGTATGTATATGAACCCCTACAGGCTTTCTCAAGTAGTGAAGACTAAAGCAGTAGAAGAATTTGTTTGTTCTTTTCCACAGCTTCCTATCAGGACAGGTTTTGACTTCTGAGTAAATTCTCTGGTGCTTTGTCTAATCTAGTATTACAAAAGTAAAAACCTGGAAGACTTTAGCACAGAAATTGCTCCTGGGAATTATTATGATGATAATAAGGTTTTGAGCTCTGTTTAATTTCCCAGTAGTTTTATTGATTGCTCCTAGGACTGGACTTGAGTAGTTCTGAATACACATCCCCTTGGTATGTCTTTATGTGAACCACTCTAAATGTTGAGTGTATTCGAATCAACATATTTAACCATGCTTGCCAAGATGATTTGCCTGTTTTAGCAACTCTCTGACTTTTAATCTTCATGACCTCTTTGAAATTTTTGAGATTTTTAGATGAAAATCTAAAAATATTCTAAAAATATTTATATTTTTAAAATATAAATCTATATTATAAAAATATAGATTTAATAATCTTCTGAAGATTTCTTTTGAACATTCGTGGCTTTCTAGTGAAATAAGTTATGGTATGCATTTGCTGAGATCATGAGAATGTGAAGTATACAAATACCTTAATAAAGCTATCTAATTCTATTTATGGATTTTTAATCACCAGCATTTGTAAACTCTCATGTTTTATTCCTCAATATCAGTAACCTTCCAAAAAATGTTTTTAGTCAACATTACACATCATTTCAATAAAACCTGTTTCTTCTGTTTTATGAAGCAACCATTTTAAATATAGATAATAATTTGGTAGTATTAATGTGATGGCAAGTGTCATGTTTTTATTCTATATGGGACAAAATGGTATTAAAAAGGTGGGGAGGTGGGAATGGGGGGGTGGGGGGGGCACATCCTCATAGAAGCAGGAGGAGGGGGGATGGGATAGGAGGTCCCTGGGTGATGGGGGAAAGTGTGGCTAGGGGATAAAATCTGAAATATAAATATAATATCCAATAAAAATAAATTTTAAAAAATACTTTAATTTATGCAGTAGAAGTGTAAGACAAAAGGTAGGAAAAAGTTGGAGGGGGTGATGTGTATCTTTTTTGGAGGGGCAAAGTAGACAAAGAGCACTATGAAGGTGAATCTGTTTCCATCATTGATGTATTTGTGTTTTCTAAATCTACATATACAGATTCAATGGGTAAACAGCTTCTACAAATTTAAGTTTCTTCAATAATTCATCAGCAATTACTAGGACAACTGAAAACAATTCCTTACAAAGCAATTTGCATTTTAGTAAAGCAGTGCATGGGAAATTTCTTGAGTTGCATAATTATGGTGTATTATTATTATTAACTCGTGTTTCAGTGTTGACCGAGGCTTTTATTATGAACAAAGAGAATGAAGCAGATAATCCAGAGACAACACAAGGGAAAGGTATGTTAAATAGCTATTTTGTTTCATGAGATCATGACTATATTAGAAAGCAGAGGAATCCTCAGAAAAAATAAAGACATTCTTGACAGCTCTGCAGAAATATCTCCATAAGGATAAGAGAGAATATAAAATATGAAGTTTGGGAATTAGCTCATTAAAAAGATGCAGTGTTGGATTTTCATGCTGAAGTCTTCAGCCCATTGACAACATGGTGCAGTTATTTATTCTGACTTAGCTCATACAACAACATTAAAACTTCCAGATTTAGAAGACCCTTGTTTTCCTGGAGCTGTGGAGTTAAAGCATAGTAGCTTTGAAGAGGCAGTAGGCGCCTGCAAATATGCAAAGAAAGAAATTTAACACCCAACTACAAGTGCATTCAAATACAAGTCAATCTTAAGTTTCCCATTATTTTGGGACATTATCTTAAAACACTATCGATTTTCACTCGGTTTATTTACAGATGGATTCGATGAAAGCAAATGGTACATTTCAAAAGACATCTGTTTCCACAATCATCCATTTTGATCATTTTGTCAGAATTAGAAGATGCAAGGCTTGAAGCAATTTTATAGCGAAGTACTTCTATGCTTGATCAATTAGGATTTATAGAGATGAAAATCAGTTTCTTTTATTTCTGCTACTAGGAAAAATGTGTATGAAATTTTATAATAGAATCTGTCACTTGTCCTAAGTGCTGGCCATCTCACTTAGATTGCTGAGTACAGTGTGTGGAAATTTTTCTGTCAAAGCATTTGCTGTGGTTTGGAAGGATTGGAAGACTATTAGTAATGTCATGGGCAATGATTAAAAAAGCTCTAGTTTTAATACCTTCTGGCTTTATTGAAAGAACTACCAAAGTGACATAGTGTCTTAACCCACAGGCAGATTTATTAAGGTGGAAATCTCTCTTGCTTTGTATTTAATTAGCTTAGTCTGTAGAGGGAACCTGGTAGCAGGGAAATCTCTCACTCTGACACCAAACATTGAACAATGAACCATACTTCAAGCTACTAAAAGAGAGGCAAGGACATTCTAATAAATTAACCACTAAGGAGAAAATATGGCTATCAAGTCATATTTTTACTGCAAGAACCTGTTCTTATATCTTTATTATCTAATTTGAAAGCTGCCTGCTTGCCTAATTTTGCTTGCGACATAAAATGAAAAGAGGAAATAAATTTTGAAACAGTATTGTGGATATTAATGTCAAAGTCTGTATTCAAACGTAAAATTGGTATATAGAAAATGGAATATATATAACTGATATATATGTATATTCATATACATATATATTATTCATAATTGTATTTTTTGACACTAATATAAAAACTATAGACCATCTCAATGAATTTACTAAAAATTTTTATTAAAAAGGTAGAGAAATGATGATATTGATCACCTTTTTCTAAGGTTCATCAGCAAAGAAATGAGATTTAGTTTAACATTTATCAAAGGTCAGAAGATTTTATCCAGTGCATTCTTGAAACTGTTTTTTATTTGTTTTTTTAGACATAGTCCAATAAAAGTTTGACTTTCTTACCTTAGCCTATCAAGTTATATAATTACAGGCCAGCATCACCTCATTTGGCTAAAACAAATTTTAAAGTACAAAAATTGTGTACAATTATAAATATATGACATCATATTGAAAGATAAGTCAATAGTTACTTTGTATTGTTTTATCAAAGATTTTATGAGTCTCAAGAAATCTTTAAAAGTAGTTATTTTTTTGCTTTTTGCTTTTATACAATTTTTTTAAGTGTTAGTCAAAGACTTTACACGTTTGGTAATGCTCAATCAGAAGTGTAACCCAATACCCAACCTAGATATATATACTGTCTTTGACTGGTGGAGACACATGGACATCTGCCTCCATGCCCCACCCCTCTTTCTCTCTCACCACCTGGCTTCTCTTCTCCTTCATCTTCTCTCCTTACTCCATCTCTTCCTCTTGGTACTTCTTCCCGCTTAGCACCTCCTACATATTACCCTTCCTGTTAAAATAACACTTTTCTCTCAAAATACAATTAGAGCATAATTATTCCTATTTTTACCAGTGAGGTACAATATAATCCACAGTCCATTATTTTCTTGACTAACCAGAACCTCTGTAGTCTCTCCTAACTAAAACACTTAGTTTTAAACCTGGCTTTTTTCTTGGCTTAGAATAAATGTCAGCTGAAAACCTTCCACTCAGATCTTTTCTCTCAAAGTGAATAGCCAGGATTGGCTATGTGACTATAGGTCTTCAACCCCGTCAGAAATCTAGAATGACTGAGTTAACTGAAATTATGGGAAGCACTAAGCATAGCTTCTAAAACTTAACCAATTTATAGAGACCTCTGAACACCTGGACACTCCCTCTACTACAAAACGTTGGAGTCTATGTTTGTATGTAATAAGACCACATTTTAGAAATCACCTATATCTGTGATAGATCCAAGTAACAACTGACAGGAGATTAGAATAGATTAGCAGTAGAAATAAATGCTCACAACACAAGCTTCAAAGTGGTGGATGATGCCAACAAAACAGTGACTCCCAAACAGAAAAAGGACTGACAGATTTGATATCACAGACAGTTATCAGCAGCCATAACATCTGTACAGGTTCAAGAAAACAACAAAAGAGGAAGTAGAGCACAAAATCCCACCCTTAGAAAAGAAGCTATTTACAGTTGATACCTTCTGGGAAAAGGAAAATCAAAATTTTCCATGAAGTTTCACTGGGTAAATAAACCGCACTCTATGTTCAGGAGTAGTAATACAACCAGTATAGGTGTGTCTCTTTGTTTTTGTTGTTGTTTGTGCATGTGTGTGTGTATGGGGGAAATTCTTGTTTTGACTTTTCTGTGTAATTGGTTTATCATTTCTTCATTTTTATTTTTGAGAGATGTTTATTGTTGAGAAATAGAAGTTAGAGAGATAGAGAGATAAAACATAAAGTTTTCTTGTTGGGAGGTAAGGAGAATTTGAGGAAGAGAAAAATAATGATCAAATTATATGATATAAAATTAATTCAAATAGAAAATTACTTTGAGGAGTTAATAAAAATACCCTCTATGCATTAAAGAAAAAATATATCTCTCAAAATGTTGCATCGAAAGCCCAGGATGTCCCATCCTAGAAAAGGGACTAACTACAATCAACTAAAGAATGCTGGAAGCAGGAGAAATAGTTTCCCTCAGGGGAAGAGCAAATCAGTTCAATAACAAATGGTCAGGCCCCCAAAGTTATATTTAGGAATATACATTTATATTGATGCATTCATGAAGGAGAAATGCAAAAAAGACCCATAAATTTGTAAGAGATCCAGTTGGTAATGGAAATGTTTGGAGGGAATAAGTGAAGGGAGAAATGTTACGATGTCATAACTTCAAATTTTATCAAAACATTTTAAAAATTAAATTACTGCTTATACAAAAAATAACTCTGTTTATAAAATGAGTAAAATCACAAAACAAGAGAAATAAATTTGGTAGCATAGGGACAAGTCTTAGCTTGATAACAGAATGAATGTGACTTTTCATATGAACAGCCCCTAAGACTTGACATTTTTACTCACCAATCCAATAATAATACTTAATTAAACTAAAATACTTATGTATCTTTAAGGATAACTTTAAATATTTATCTTCTTTTCAAGAAAGAAAACACCATACAGTGAAGATCAACAACTTAACTGTGATGGTTTCCCTTCATTGTCCATATTGCTGAATTAATAATCACTTAGAATAGTCTGTAAGAGATTTCACAGAGGATTAATTGAAAAATCACATATATGGAATATGACTGACACCACAGTGTGGCTTGTGAAGCCAAATATATCAGTAGAGAGAAAATGATAAAACATGATATGCTTACATTTTCTCCTTTGAATATTTTCCTGTTATTCATTAGCTTACCTAAATTCACATAGTCTATAAATTATTATGAGAGTTGAGGCTGACTATTATGAGAGTAACTGTGAATTTTGGGATGGTGTGTGTATGTGTGTGTATGTGTGGTGTGTGTGTGTGTGTGTGTGTATGTGTATGTGTGTTGTAGTGTTGTATTACCAGGTATGTTTTTAAAAATTCTTATGTAAATAAACAATACTACAATGGGAAATGTTTCAAAGAATTTGATCTAATTTATCAGGATATTGATAACTATTATTTTAGTTATTTTATCTCTCTTTTATCTTTGAATATTATCCATGGAGTACACACTTTTGAATTTCTAGATTTTAATAGAAATTGATTTTGTGAGAAATTGTGCTTATTTTTATAAAGACAAGCCCATCTGTTTATAGAGTAGATTTAAGTAAAAATGAACATTTTCCACCAATTGAGTTTCTGAGAAGCCAACATTTCAATACTAGAAAGTTGTAAGTTTCCTCACCATCGACCTATGCTTTGAAAATTGTTGCAGTGGTTTCTTTTAGCATTTCACTATATTTTTCCATAAAAAGTCATGTGAAAAATTATATTTAAGGAACTAAGTGGATCACATCACTTCCTCTAGATATTTTAAATATCTAACTAAATATTTAAAAATAATTATGTTGGAGATTTTCTTGACTAGATAATCTTACTTTAATATGTTTAAGTTCTAAAATGCCCATAAATAATATTACACAGTACTTTATATACCCAGTTATATTTAAGTTAAGATACACTCATTTAAATTAAGTTGAAAGTAGATAAAATGTTTTTGGCCATCAATTTTACAAAGTATAGTATAACTAATTCTGCAATAGCCAACATTGCCCTCAATATGAACATATTGGTTGTTATTATGTACTATGTGGCTAAATATTATTATGGTCTAAAGCCAAGTTAAAAATTAATTAAATGAAAGAAATAAGTATTTTTTCTTACTATTTTGAAACAAAAATTATTAAAACAATCTTAGAAAATGATGTATTCTGTATAATTTGGAACTCAATAAAAGAAAATGCTTAATTCCAGCCAAAGAAAAAAACGTAAAGTTGATTTTTTGTTTACTTTTTTGAACTCAATAATCCAGAGATAAGCAAACAAAAAATATGATGGTGTTTGAGCAGGTTGATTTAAATATTAAACCTCCATTTATCTTCCTTTCAGTTGGAGCAGATGTTATCTATATCTTTGTATCTTCTAAAACTGCAGTGGTTTCTATAATAACTATGATTCATCTGCTGTTCAAGGAAATAGAATTCTCAAATTCTATCCTTTATTATTGCATTCTTTCTGCATTCAGAATATTATTCAATACTACAGTTAATATTCTCAAGAGGTATTTTCATATTTCTGTATTGAGTAAACCATTTCCTTCCCAGATTTCACCTACATGGAGATTATAACACTTAAATAAAGTGATATTAGTATTCTTCATAAAATCAATTATATTTCTGAGTTCTGTCTCTCAGCTGTGTCTGGACACTGCAAATACACTGGATCTAGGGAATGGAAGTCCAGAGTCTGTTTCCCTTGGGGGTACCAGACTCTGCTTCATATCAGGCCAGAAGGAGAAAGCAGAGTCCAGTATGGACAGGATTCTAGTCCATATTGGAATCAGGACTTATTTGAGAATCTTAATGTTATGGTTCTTTTAGGCTAAGGCCTTTTCATATGATCTCTGATAAAGGAGGTCTCTGAGACAACCTTAGCTTGTTCTTATGCCTTTATTGGGGTAGAATTGAATGCATTTGCTTTATCCAGGGAGAAACAAAGATTATATACTTTTGGGGAAGGGAATGCAAATATCCAGGAAGGGAAGGAGACTTGCTGTAGGCTAAGGCTACTGAGATGCCTCATTAGCATGAATAGTTGTTCCAAGTGCTGTGCTAATTGGCTTACTGCTCTAGAAAACATAGTTGGGGTTGTGGTTACTTGTGCCAAAATAGGCATGGAAGTAAGGAGGGAGGTAACTCTGCTACTTCAGTTGCAAAATCTGAAGTTTGAGGGGTTTGAGCATGCTCTACATCACCAGTCTCATGCCCATTCCTCTACTACCACGGTACCTATGTCCTGCAAACAATTACTTTTTCTATTTCATTTATTATTAAGTGAGATGCTTTTGTTTCTACCTGGTGTTGTCAATAATGATACTTTTAATAAGTCATATTTATAAAAATGATAATTCCAGCACTTGGGAAGAAGACATAGGCGGTTTTCTGAGTTTGAGGCCAGCCTGGTCTACAAAGTGAGTTCCAGTACAGCCAGGGCTACACACAGAAACCCTATCTCGAACCACCCCAAAACAAACAAACAAAAAAAATTGTTTAAAGAAAAATGATAATCAAATGTTTCAGTATGTATCATTCTTGATGTTAAAAACTGAAGCAACCTCTTCTAAACAGTAATAAACTTCTAGGTAATTGCTATGTTAAATATACAAAATAAAAGATTATCAATATAAATACACAATCGTGTATATATGTATATATATACATACATATATATATATGTTACATATGTATGTCTCTGTGTGTGTATTTAAGTTTCTACTAAATACTAAAGTAGATCATGCTCATTTTGTTTGCTATTTGTATGTGTGTTTTCAAGATGACTATTTGGTATGAAATAAAAGTTGAATGATTTTGCCTGAGGAAGACTACACACAAAAAAATGAAATAAATATTTTTAAATAACATAAATAATTATTTAAAATCCATTAGAATCGATGGAAAATAAATGTAAGCCTATTTTGTTTGGAAACTATTTTATTTAAAAAATAGTTATAGGAATAGAAACAATGTGTTCTTCTGTATGCTATTTCCTAAAGAATTGTTATCTTGTCTGGGACAAATTGAGGGTGGTTTTTTTTTTTTTAAAATCTCTAAAATAAAGTTTTCAGTATTAACCAATTTGCTCATATATCTGCATAAATATTGGTCTATTTCAGTTACATAGGATATTATTTAGAGTATCAAGTTTATATATAAAATGTGGAGAAAGTGTCTCATAAATTGATAGAAATATTAAATATGAAATTTATGGAGATATTAAAGCTATAACACGATTAAAACTTCTTTGACCTTAAGTAATATAGCAGTCTGTATAGTGCTTACTACATTAGCTGACACAGTCATATCCACTGGAAATGGCAAGAGTCATGAAACCAGCACAGCTGTTTGATGCAATTCCAGCAAATCTGAGCTGAAATCTGTGACAACTGTCATTCTCTCTTTCTCTCACTTTTAGGTTTTGGTGTCTACATGTGGAATTCTTGGGAACCTTCTGTTTTGTTCTTCATTTTATGTCTTTTCCTGAGATAATTATGTCTGAATCTTTTTAGGAAAGTTCTAAAAAATAAGTTTACCTGGCCATTATTTGGAAGTCTTTCTTATGCCCTGCAAATTATTAAGAACAGATAAGCACATAGCTAAACAAAGATATTACTCCAGTAACCTTCTTGGGGTATCTTTTCCTTAGCAAACCAAAAAAGTATAGTTAGGTCAGGGTAAATAAATTCAAGTTCTCCCTTTAAAATATTCATAGATCTCACTAAAATTGTAGTTGAATTATAGTAGGTCATAGCTGGGTATATCCATAGAAGAATACAACTCAGTGAGTAAGATAGACTAAAATAAATTTTTCCTGGTTTGTAACAGAGATAATGAAACTACAGAGTATAAGGAGTTAGGTATTAGTATTTGCTATTCATTAAATATCTGTTCAGATATCTCCCGTTTGTCTGGAATACTTTAAACTGAAAACACTGCTAGAAAACACTGCCAGCCTAAAAGCAGGCTATCATATGATAAATGTACTTGCTTTGGAGGTGATATCCTTTAGATTCTTTAAGTCAGAGTTACAGGGCTGATAATAAAAACAAAATCTGTTCTGTTTATAGTTTCTGTTTGTGACTGAACTTGTAGACATGTAATGAAATTTCAAAACATAATCTGTACTTATTAATCATTAGTTTGTCTTTATTATGTGAAATCTTTAAAAATAAAATAGTACCCAGTTGCTAGAATCACAGCTGCAGAGTTAGTATGATTACTAGTAGACAACTGCTGGACTCCCTCCTTCCACTCCTCTGCCTACAATACCCCATCTCCTATGTGGCTGTCCTGTCATCAACATCTAGCTGAAGAAGACCCCAAGCACTTGCCACAGGGACATGAGGACATAAGTTTATACACACAGTATACATAAATATCTGGACATTTTGACACATGCCTGTATTCTCATGACTAAGGAGTCAGTCATGGATGTCCTATCTTAGAGAACAGTATTCTAATGAATGTATTTTAGAGCACTGAGAATCAGAATCAGTTTCTCAAAATACAAGGCTAATAGTTCCTTCGTAACTGTATCCTAGATAATATCTGGCATCTGGCCTTAGTGCTTATTTGAACACACATGCACACACACACACACACACACACACACACACACACAAACACACACACACACTAAATGTTTTCATTTCAAGGTAGATTCAAAAGTCATTAGTTCTGTTGTCATTCATCCCCATAATTGTTACTTTGGAAAGTAATTTTAAGAAATCACTAAAAATGTTTTACAGCATCAAGGCTTATCAAATGTGTAAGACATCAATCTATTCACCAGAGGTAACTGTCATCTTGGAGGTTTACTGCTGAATAAATTCACCCTTTCTTCTGCTTTTTGAACTATGGTTGGCTAGTTAAATTCAGATGTTCTTGCTCAAATCTCTTCTACAAGCTGACTGATTCAAACTAGCTTCTCTCTTAGCTACTCACTGAATTGCTCTGCCTCACCTCAAACTAAGTCTGAAAAAATCATCCATTTGTTCTAATCTTGAGGTTCCTTCTCATTTTCTGCCTTCTCTAGCTTCTGGGCTGCACAAACTGAACAGAACTTAGTGAATTCAAGTGAATTCAACTGTCTTAATTGGAACTACACTGAACTGCCATGAAGCTCAACAAGCTCAACTGAACTCTACCCCGAGCTGCACTGAACAGACTCAACTCCCCTACAGTGAACTCTCTCTCTTTCCTCTCTCTCTCTCTCTCTCTCTCTCTCTCTCTCTCTCTCTCTCTCTGCACTGCTTTTAAACAGTCTCTCTTTGCTGTGCTGTTTTTGCTAGAGTAAGGTATATCCTATCTTTGACTCATTCTGGCAAATCTTTCTCTGGTCTCTCACTTTGTCAGGCCCTTGGTCAATTAGACATCACTTTCAAACCTTTGCACTTCCTTCTACAAACTAACTTTACCTTAACTGTTTGGAATTAAAGGTGTGTTCCAAAAACATGTTTGTAATTCAGCCAAATACTTTAAACATGTGTCATTCCAGCAGATTATCGCAGACCTATAAGGTCTTTGGATATGATCCCAGAGAAGCCATGTTGCTGGAATAAAACTTCTCTACATAATACTTATTGTCAGAATCTAGAAATGGTTATTTAATTAACATTCTTTAATCACACAATAAATTAACACTTATTAGCATATATCTCTTATAAAACTTCTCTGTTTCCCTTAAATCAGTTTTTTTTTCCTGCTGTTTGATAAAATATATGCACAAAAGCAATATCAGGGAAAGGATATATTTTGTTTCATAATTTCGATGTATAATCCAAGATGACAAGAAATTCATTATAGGAGAAGTTTGAGGTGACCGTATCCACACTAGAGGAAGTAGGGTATGGTCAATAATGTTTTACAGCTCTCTTACTCTTTTTTATCCATCATCCAAGCCCACAGTACACTGAAGTGAATGAATGTCTGAATGAAGGAATGCAAGGGATAAAGTGGAAAGTTCCACCTTTCTACTTCAATTAACAGAAACAAGATAAAACACTTGAAATTATATTGAATCTTTATAAACTCTCACATATGTAACCAAAAGCTTGTCTCCTAAATTATCTTATATTCTATGACATCAACATTCATTATGTATCAACCATCATAGTTGTATTTATTTTATTTATCTATTATTTATTTGACTTATTTGTTGATATGAAAGAACCATGTCTTCTCACTGTAAAGGAATCTATAACATACCAATATAATGATGGCCCTGAAGTCTACCTTGCTGACCCAAAGAGTTTTTATTAGGTTTCTTAACAGAACTACAGATGATGCATTACATACAAGGATAGGGTCTCTAGAGCAACTGCATACTTGAATGGCCATGCCAGCACAGAGAGGACTTATGAAACTTCAACCTTGAAGCTATATACAACATGCAGCCTCTCCAAATGAATAAAGTTGTACTTGATGATTATGAGAAAACATATGTACTCTTTGTAAGTAAAAAATAAATGAATGAACTGAATACCATACTGATGAAAGCTTATTTGTCATTTGATGTATGATTCTGGAAAAATAAGGAAGTGTGCTAGTCCCCAGTGCATTTGAAGGCACATATTATATTAGCAAAATTAATATACTAAAGATGAGGGGTAAAGTTATTATTAGTATTAGTGATTATACTGATAAGTGGAAAATTGCAATGATAATATTTCAACTTAATTTTTATGTGAATCTATATTTTATATGTACATAAATACTGTACATTAATAGGAAATCTACTCTCTGTATAGTCATTACATCTTATAAATTTATATTTTAATACTATTGCTACTCTCATTTTATTTTTAAAAATTCATCTGCATTTCATTACTATCAATTATTTTAACACTTATAGTAGTCTCCAAAGCACATCATTGCTAGCATGGTAAAAAGCTGCCACTCTGTCTCTGATATTATTGAAACCTCATCTAATCTGCTTTCAGAAAATTATATGTTAATATTGTAGAAACTCACTAGACTCTACAAGGGTGACCCTAGGGTACACTCTTAATAATCTTGCATAAGCAGCCTGAATTTGTCATTTCTATAACCAGGCAAGGCCTCCAGTAATGGGACTGGGACATGAACCCAGCCACAAAACCTTTGATCTACAATTCGTCTTGCCCACAAGATGTGCTGGGGTAATTGTGGTAAAGAACTGGTGAAAGTGGCAAACAAACTACTGGTCCACCTTAAGGCCATAGCATGAGAGGATGCTCATGCCTGACACTGCCTGGATAGCCAGGAACCATTGGCTGGATAGCCCAAGGATGTAGAAAAGAACTAAACAGGAGTAGCAAAAATAGTTAATCAGGTGATTCCTAATGATAGTCTGCTATCTTCATAGAACTGGTACCTAGCCAATTTGTCAATGTCAATTTGTTCAATGAAGAGAGGCTTCATTGAACAACTGATGCGAGCAGATTCAGGAACCCATATCCAAATATTTGGTGGCGCTCAGGGAACCTTGAAGAAGACGGGGGCTGGATTGTAGGACCCAAAGTGTGAAGACACCATTAGAAAAGAACCCATAGACTCTGCTAAGCAGTGTTTATAGATCACAGAGACTGAAGTGGAAATTGCAGAGCCTATAAAAGTCTATCCAAGACTTTGTATATATGTTATAGATGTATGGCTTCTGTTCATGTAGTATTCCTAATGGTGAAAGGAATGGGGGTGTCTCTGACTCTTCTATCTCTTCTTTTGACTTCTTTCTTCCTACTGGGTTGCCTCATCCAACCTTGATATGAGTGTTAATGCATACTCTTATTGTAAATTTTAATGCCAAATCCATTTGATGTCTCTGAGAGACCCACTCTATTTTGAAGGGAAAAGGAAAAGGAGTAGATCTGGGTAGAAGGATGAATTGGGAGGAGTGGAGCAGGAGAAAGAAATGGTGCATGAGATGCAGTGCATAAGACAATAATAAATACAACATAAATGAAAAAAGAGAAAATCTTAGGCTGAATAAAACTGTTCTACGTGGCAATCAACCAGAGGAGTTTAATTGAAAACTTAACTATGAACATCCCCCCCCAATAAAAGGGTACACACATTTGAAAAAGAAACATTACAAAAGCTTAAATCACACATTAAACCCCACATGTTAATAGTGGGAGACTTCAACATGCTGCTCTCACCAATGGGCAAGTCATCCAAACAGAAAATTAATCAGGGTAATAATGAAACTAACAGAGTTGATGAAACAAAATGCCTATAGAATATTTCACTCAAACATGAAAGAATATACCTTTTTCTCAGCATCTCATGAAACACTCTCAAAAATTGGCTATATAGTCAATAACAAAGCAAGACTCAACACACACAAGAAGACTTCTTTCATTTTATGGATTAAAGATGGATTTCAAGAACAACAGAAACACCAGAAAGCCTACAAATCCATGGAAACTGAGAGAAAATTTCACAACTTCCTATGAAAATAACCAGCATAGCTTTAAAAAAAATAATCCTGCACAATAAAAGAACTACTGGAGGTGTCACCATGCCAGATCTCAAGTTCTTCTACAGAGCACTAGTGATAAAAACTACATGACATTGCTATAGAAACAGATCAAGGAAATCAAAACAAAGACCCTGAAACTAGCCCATAAAGCTATGAACACTTGATTTTCTATAAAGAATCCATAATTATACAATGGAAAGAACAAAATATCTTTAAAAATACTGCTGGTCTACTTGTTTCTCTGCAAACAAAAAAGAAAGCAAATATATTCATATTTATCACTCTACACAAAATTCAAGTCAAAGAGGATCAAATACCTTAATACCTCTCCAGACACATTAGATATAATAGAAGAGAGAGTAAGGGACTACTTTGAATGCATTGGCACAGGAGACAAAATCTTAAACAGAAAACAAATAACTAATTATGTCACTAATATCAAAAAATTAAATGAGACCTCATGAAACTGGACAGCTCCTAGAAGGCAAATGATACTGTGAATAGCATTAAACAGCATCCTACAGAATGGGAAATGATCTTCAACAACACCTGATAAAGGGCTACATCCAAAATGTATCAAGAATGCAATATTTTAGAAATCAAGAACCTAAATAACCCAATTAAAAATGGGATACAGAGCTAAACAGATAATTTTCAACTGAGGAATTTCTAATGGTGAAAAGTACTTAAAATTTCCAACATCCTTAGTCATCAGCGAAATGCAAATGACTGATATTCCACTTTACAACGGTCAGAATGGCTAAGATCAAAAATTCAAACAATAGCACATGTTGTCAAGGATGTGGAGCCTGGAGAATACTTCTTCATTGCTCGGTGAAAATGAAAGCTTTAGATTGATTCTAGAAATCAATCTGATGGGTTCTCATAAAATTGGCAATAGTTCTACCTCATGACTCAGCTATACCACTCTTGAGCATATACCCAACAGATGTCCTGCCATCCCACAAGGACACTTGCTCAACTATGTTCATAGCAGCTTTATTTGTAATAGTTAGAATCTGGAAACAACCCAGATGCCTCTCAGCATCGAATGGATGAAGAAAATGTTGCTCATTAAACAAGGAATACTACTCAGCTATTAAAAATAAGGGTATCATGAAAGTTACAGGTAAATGAATGGAACTAGAAAATATCATCCTGAGTGAAGTAACCCCTGACCCCAAAAGACATTCATGGTATATATTCACTTTTGAATGGATATTAGCCCTAAAGTATAGGATACTCACACTGCAATTCACAGTTCAAAGAAGGTAAATAACAAAAAAGACCAATGCAGGGTGCCTGAATCTCACTCAGAAGAGGAAATAAAATTGTTATCACAAGTGGATGGAAAGAGCAAAGTGGGTGGGAAAGGGGTTTCAGAGGGAATGTGAGATTGGGGATCAGATGTAGTTGTGCGCACCTCTTTTGTGTCCCCTTCGCCTGTGAAAAAGGACATGGAGGCAGTAATTGGGTATCATTACAGACGAGGATTTACTTCTTGTAACAGCAGAAGCGGAAAAGGCCCGAAGCCTGGGAAAGGCACTGCTATATATACCCTAGAGTGGCATGTTCACTTCTGATTGGCTGTTTACCCATCACCCCATATTATGCCCCGGGATGGGCAGTGACTTTGGCGTGCTTTCTGCCTTTTGCAACTGCGCAGTCAATTGTTTACTAGTGGGAGGACAGGATGCCTGTGCCATCTTGGAATGGCGAATCACTGCGGCTCCCAACAAGATGTAGTTTAAGCTAAAGAGAAAGGGCCAAGAAAGTAAAAGGACATCAATGAGGGTGGTGGTGCAGAGGTGGAGCTTGTGCCAGAGACTGAAGATGGGGGAGGCTCTAGGGAGCCTCCTATGATAGTCTACCTGAGGCTCCTAGAACTGAGTGATATGGAGTTTGAAGTGGCTACCTCCTTTAGCCAGGGATGACTGTCAGTAGAGCAAGGGAGCACCAACCCACCTAAAAACCTTCAGCTAAAAAACTATCCTGCTACAAATATATACTTCATAGTATATGAAGTGCAGAGACAAAGATGTTGCAGAATCAGAGTGAATGGTGAACCAATAAATGGGTCAACTTGACCCATTGATCCATCCATGGGCAAAAAACAATTCGTGACACTATTAATGCTTCTTCCCAATGGTTGCAGACAGGAGTCTAGCACAACTGTCCTCTATGTCCTCTAAGAGGCTCCACCCAACAGCTTACTGAAACAGATGCAGAAACCCAGAGCCAAACATTAGACCAAGATTAGGAGTTGCAGGAAGGATTGAGGAACTTTTAAGTGATAAGGACTCCACAAGAAGACCAACTGAGTCAACTACCTGGACCCTTGGGGCCTCTCAGAGACTGAGCCACCATCCAAAGAGCAGATAAGGGCTGGACCAAGGCCCCCAGCACATATATAGCAGATACATACCCCAGTCTCCATGTGGATCTGTGGGACCTGGTGGGTGGGATGCGGGAAGGTCCTCCATGAAGGCCGCAAGACAACAAGCCCCGATAACACAAGAAATTCAGTGGGTTTCCAAAATTGAAGTTAGGTGCAGGGACACTTATGGGGCCTGTCGTCTTGCGGCCGTCGTGGAGGACCTCCCCATGTTCCGCCCACTTGGTCCCACATGGATCCAATAATGGGAGAGGGTGTTGCCCTTAAAGTGGCTGTCTGTCTGTGGAATCTGTTTCCCTAAGTGCGCTGCCTTGTTTGGCCTGTTTGGGAGAGGATGCACCCAGCCCTGTGGAGACATGATGTGCCAGAGTAGGGGGATACTCAGGGGAGGGCCCCACCCTCTCATAAAAGAAGTTGAGGAGGGTGGTGGGAGAGATTGTGTGAGACAGAGACTGGGAGGGGAGAATTGATCAATATATAAAATGAAAAAATGAGTATATTAATGGAAAAATATCTTCAGATCAAATTTCTTGAAAATACAAAGATTACATAAAGAAGCATAGTATATTATTTACTTTACAAAAGTACCTTAAGTAATATTTTTTTCCATGTTCTACATCAGAAAATGTGGACCTGGATACATGAAAAAATTATATAAAATATATATATCAAATAATTTTGATATATATTTCATCTAGAATGAAGTAAAGTACTAACCCAAAGTACTCTTTTATTTTTCTAGTAATCAATTTTTAAGGATGTATTTTTATTTGTGTGTAAGTGTGAGTGTGTGAGTGTGTGTGTTCCTATGCATGTGTGTGATATGAGTGAGGTTGCTAATGGAGACCAGATAGATGACACTTCTAAGGGTTGAGATATTCTTTGTAGGTTGATCACCTTGGATCTCTTCTCTCATGAAGCCAAATCTGCAGCACTCCAGTTTTAGTTATTTAGCTATGGCCTATTAACTGCATTGTGTTCCACTGACTGGACTAAAACTATTGAAATTAGTACAGGTCTGAGTAAATGTATTGATTTTTTTTCTGAATATATATATTGTAATTCCTGAAACTTAGTGCATCCAGGCATTGGAGTTGTGGAATCACTGGATTTTCCTCCCCTTTCCTAATGTGATCACATTGAATATATTACCTTTTCCTGCTTTACAATATTAATTTGCCTTGTAAATTGTGGGGTTTTTTTTGATTGGTGGCCAATTTTGATGCAAGAATCAGGCCATTACCCTCAAATTAAATAAGGAGATCAGGAGAACAGAACATTCTGGCATCCCAACCCACCCGAGGGACTTCTCAGCTTTATTCTGTGTCAGATCATGAAGTCTTTTCCTCTCAGTTTAATGACATTACTTGATGTACTTCTCCAGTCTTCTCAGCTCTTTCAAGGGCTTTCACTACCATTTGAATCCTTCTGAAATATTCAAGTACGTGACTATTACATCTATTTTGAGCCTTTTGAAAACATCATAATTTTAATCTTATTGTCAGAATTCTTTTTCGTCTAAATATGTAACTACTCTTTTAAAAAGAATCTCTGCTCTTTATCTGTACAAGTATTCATTGAAGAAACTTGGATTTGAATAAAGAACTTATAAAGTTACTTGGTAGAAAAAGTTATGTCAACAAACCCCATAATATGAAGCCTCTTACACCAAAGAAAGGGAAGAATGACGGGGTGTTACTTCTTTCATTTCTTTGAATTGCTCAAAAAAATCCTTCTCATTTCTTGATGAAAAAGTACTTGTACTGCTTTTCCTCCAAGATATGGCTATTATGCATTCAAAGCTGCAGCTGAGCCTCTGATCATACCTGACATTGCTTACTAAGGTACGAAGAAGAGGGTCTCAGCTCCTACATTTTCCAGCTGAACTCATTCCAGATGTCATCTGCACTCATGAGGCTGATAAACTGATGGCTTACATTAGACAAAAAGCTCAAAGCATCAGAACCACCTTCTCTATAGCACTCATGACACAATTATTTGATATGATAATATAGAAACTATTATTTAGAAAATAGCATAGTGTGATTGCAATATTGGAAGCAAGGCTACTTTCTGCCTAATTACCCTATGCTCTCCTTGAGTGTCCTAGCGTACTTCTATATTTCTCTCTAGTACTCATGATTTAACTCATTCAAGGTCTCTTTTTTATCTTCATCTTTTATCACAACATTGAGATAATGATAGATGCCTTTTGGTCAGTACTTCCTTGACAGTATCATATGTTTTCTTTCCTGTGCTCTAAGAAAATTGATTTTTGTTTAGTTATGTTCTTGGGGAGGGGAAGGGATCCCCATGTGAATTAAGCAAATGAATGAACAATACCATTCTCTTCAGTTTCTTTTATATCAGAACAGAACATAAATATATGTGGATTCCCCCGTCCCTGTATTTTGATACTTGCCAATGTAAAAGTCTGTAAATTTGACACATTAATAATTTTGTATTCAACTTTGAAAAGATTATATTAGAAAATATCCATATAGATTATACTTACTACCTTAAAAACATAAATCCAGCTTATATTATGATACATCATAGATGAAAGGAATAAAGGAAAGAGAAAAAGAAAAAGAACAATGGGAAAAAATTAAAGAAAAACAGAAGAGAAAATGTTGAAAAGATTGTAATTTTTATAATGAATACCATGTTTTTTTAATTTTTTCAATTGTCTGTCTGTGTGTGTGTGTGTGTGTGTTTGGTTGTGTGTGTGTGTGTGTGTGTGTGTGTGTGTGTGTGTGTGTGTGTATGTGTGTGTGCCCATGTTTGACATGGTTGCTACATAATACATTTAGGTTTTCTGGAAAAGTAATATAATCTCTCCATTGATAAACCGTCCTTCCAGGCAATGAATACAAACTTTTAACATCAGCAATTTATGAAGTGCTTGTACAATAAGTCAAGGACACCACACATCATGATTAGCACAGATAACTGATGTTATTGGTTGCAAAGATCATGCAATAATTAATTTAATATATGGATTTTTTACAAAGGAAAATGATTCATAATAATTATATATACTGTATGATAATATTTTAATTTGCTCCTGTGAATTTAACTAAAATAAGATTATTGTTCTTTTAATCTAAGAAATGCCTTATTCATGTTTACAAAACACAAAATAGGCTTTGCATAAAAGATAAATTCTAAATAACAATGAATTTTGTATGAAAGACACAGTGAAAAGAAACCTTTACACTAATGCCATAATTTGTAACCCAAATCCGGCAGGCAAATATGCTGTAATATTCACTGAGAGGTTACACTCTCTATTTTACATGTCTCCAAACACATATGTTTTAAATGTAACACCTCAACTAATATATTATTTCAGATTACTCCTCAATAAATCCTTGGTATATTATCAATTCAATATTATTTGCTATTTTCATCACAGGTAACATGTTTGCCCATTTGAGAATTTTTTCATTACAGAATTCTTTGTACTACATATTGAGGAAGGTAATAACTGCTATATGTTTATTTATTTACTTAGAGATGTCTCACCTTTTATCTGTCTTATTGTATTTCAGGTAACCTTGAAATTCTGTCTCTAGCTAAATGACCCAATTATAGACACACAACAACCTTGCATGGTTTTTGCAAATTAGGTAGAAGTCAATATAAAATCCAGGGCTCTGGGCAAGGTAGCCAACAATGTCCATGCTGAGCTATATCCTCAAGGCCCAATGGTCTTCCTTTTTTTTTTTTTTTTTTTAAAGCTAAAGGTGATAGTTAATAGTTTACAGTAGTGTTAGCAATTGATTGAATATGATTGCAGTTTGAAATGGCCATGACATATGTCAGAGCTACACTTCATTCTGAAAATACCTTAAATCATATATACCTTTGTATATTTACTTTGAAAACATTTCTTTTTGAATGGGTAATCATATGGCATATAAATTTACAACACACTCTGCTGGGGTATCTTTTATATCCATTTACAGTATGTTTGTATAACTATAATTTGTGTTTAAAATTTAGATTTAAATATAATTTGATCATAATTTTCTACTTTCCCAGTCTTTTCAGATCCTCTCTTCCTCTAGACCCATCCAAACCTAAACAAATCCAATACAACAACAAGACACACAAACAAAATAATCACATAAAAATTGGACAAGACAGGTTAACAGAAGGACAAAAGGTCCTAAAGAAAGCACAAGAATCAGAGGTCCACTCATTTGCACATTCATTAATCCCATAAGAATAGTAAACTGGTAGTGATTATATATAGACAGAGGACATAGTATAGACCAGTGCAGACCCTGTGCATGCTGTTTCAGTTTCTGTGAGTACAAATGAACTTTGCTCATAATAATGTAAAGAGACTTGTTTTTTTGGTCTCATCCATTCATTCTCTTGCAGTCTTTCCTCCTCTTCCTCAGGGTTCACTGAACTCCTGGGGAGGAAGGAGAGATTTGATGGAGACATAGCTCATTTAGGGCTGAGTGTTCCATAGTTTCTCATTCTAGGTGTTATGTTTGGTTACAAGTCTTTATCTTCCCCCATCTTCTGCAAGAGGAGATTGGTTTCTCTGAGAATAGATGAACTAGGCACTAATCTGTGAGTAGAGCAGAATATCATTAAGAATATTTTATCACTACAGTTTTCCACTTTTTTAGACTAGTTAATATTTGTTTTTACCCCAGGGCCCTGGGCAGTGTATTAAAAGTTACTTGTCATCCAAGAAGTGTAGGATATGGATTTCATCTTGCAGAGCATGAGAATTAGTATCTTCCTATACCAAAGTTGCTTGAAACAAGCAGCCCTATGAGGACAACAGCTCAACATCTTTATATTCAGTGAGTTTGGAGGTATTTTCTTTACCAATGAGACCTTTCAGTCAATTTGAAAAGAACAAATTATAGTCTAGGTAACAGCCTGGGTTGTTTGAGGATTCTGTGGGGCTTTTTTGATCAGCAACTCAATTAGATAATCCCAGTAATGGAATATATATATGAATTTCAACTTTACCATAAATCAATCTCTCTCTCTCTCTCTCTCTCTCTCTCTCTCTCTCTCTCTCTCTCTCTCTCTCTCTCTCTCTCTCGGTTTTTCAAGACAGGGTCTCTTGTGTAGCCCTGGCTGTCCTGGAACTCACTTTATAGACCAGCCTGGCCTCAAACTCGGAAATCTGCCTGCCTCTGCCTCCCAAGTGCTGGGATTAAAGACGTGTGCCACCATCACCCAGCCCATAAATGTCTCTTAGAGTTTTGATTTTTGTTTTTTCCTGTATCCCCTACCATTACATTGGATAGTGCTTGGGCTGAAATAGGAAGAGCAAGTGTTTGTTTTGTTTTAACATTACATAGACTCTTTACTATTAGCAACACACACAATATAGCTGCACATTAGTTTTAAAATGTAAACACACATTTAAGTTTTGGACATTGAATTAGATTATTTTCTTTATATTTCCTCTTTGGATTTTATTTTACAGAGTTATGATATTTTCTCTGTATACAACTTCTACACATAAATCTATAAGAAAAATCTTCTAAACATGCACAAATAAATTTAAGCCAATATCTTGGAGGAGTCACACCATGCAGCTTGCCAAAGCTTTCCATTACAGTACAGATCATGATTTACACAGTCTAACAAACATAATTGATTTGAATGTATAAACACTCAGATATTTCTTCTTTCTTTATATTTTGTATTTTGAATGACATCCTTAGACCTTTATTTGTGTAAAACAAAATTGGACATTGCCCATTCTACACATCCTGTGAGCAGACTTTTTCTGTTATTATGAACAAATACATTTAGATTTACTTTTTTCCCAAGGTTTAGTATTATGCTTTCAGTCATTTTTGAAAGTCTCAGTGAATGTAATGATCTTTGGCATTAAACAGAAAAAGAATATTTCTCTACCAATATGATTAACATATACTTCCTTCCTAAAATTTAGAAGTGCATTATCTTGAATTGTATTTTGGCCTTATGTAACACCTTCATTATATGAGAATCAATTCTTTATACAGCTCTGGGTTCCAATTATTTTTTTTTATTTGTGAAACACCTAAAACGTTCCTAGAAAAAAAGCTTTGCCGATGAATACTAACATACAGATTTAATATAAATGACCTTCAGACAGAAGAAACATCAGGAACTATTTAATGCATTCATATCTTCCTGTATCCTCTTAAGAAACAAGAATTCTCTGTGCCCCAGTTTTATGCTAGATCCAGGAGATACAAAGGTGAAAAAAACATAGTCCTTGTCCTTGAGATGTTAAAGTATAGGAGGCAGGCAATGAACTAAAAGAAAACTTCAACACAAAGTATTTAGTGCTGCAAACTATGAAAGGAGTTTTGATTATAAAACACTGTGTTTTATGCTAAACATTTGCCTGTTTATATACTTTACATAATCTCATTTTTAAGGGCTATATTTTTCAATGATATAAGGAAACAACCTTAATTAGAATATTATTTGCTAAAATATTTTTGATCAATTTTTATTGTGTTCAAAATTTACAGTAGCCATAACTTAAAACAATTTACTATATATTTTGTGGTTTATTTAAAAATTATGTGGTTTTATAATTACTATTAACTAAAATTTTTATTTCATTATAAGATAATTACATTATTTTTCTATTCTCTTTCCTTCCTAAAGTCTTCCTTGGTTTCTTTCAAATTCAAGGCATCCTTTTTCATTAAATGATCTTATATACATGTATTTATTTATTATGTATTCCTTGCTACATATACAACATACTAAATATGTATAATTATATAATTTTATTTATGTATGTATATATATATATATGTGACATGTGTATATATCCAATATATATGTATTTATACACACAGACAACATATATGTGTGTAGTGAGTGTGTGTGTCTGTGTGTTGAGGGCTATCTATTTGCTATTATACAACCAATTTGTGTGCTCTTCCCTGAAAAAGACTATTTCTTTTACTCTCAGTATTTTCTCATTTCCTATAATTCCTGTAATGTGGAAAGTTGAGGCATCCCGGGAGTTTCTTTGCCAACATCAGCATGTATACTGTTGTTGTTCTAATTTTTTTCAATATTCATTGATTCATAATATTAAAGACAGGAAGAAATAAAAATACTTTTAAATTCAAAATAGAGTAAATTACATTAATAGTTATGTGACATGATAAAATTATACTTAATAATTTTAGTTATAATTAATATCTCTTCTTTTCTCAAGAAAGTTTCTCATTCTGGATCCAAGACTGGCTTCAAATTCATTATAGTCTTTTTATTTTGGCATTCCAAGTCCTACAATTACAGGCCTAGATTTGTGTTTAATATCTTAGCACAAATGTATATTTATTGCAAACTTTTTACTACTATACTAACTACATCTCTGAGCCATTATATTAGAAAATAACACATATCCAAAAGAAGTTATCAGTTCACAGAGTCAAAAATCTTTCCTGAAAAGGTAAAAAATTTTAATACTAACAGACAAATATGTCAATACTTGTGCATTGAAAGGTATGTACTAGTAATCATGTCAGGAAGAATTACTGATGAAAATCCTACAAGTATCTTCAGATGGAGATTTTATTTATTTATCATAATCTCTATAGTCAGCAACACAAAATAAACATGCCGTTCCCAATATCCAATAACTAATATTTGCTCTACCATTCCTTGTAAACAAAAGTTGTCACAAAGACAGCAATATTTATTTTTTATTGATGAGGGAGTAACCATTATTATCCACATACAGAAAACCAAGAATTTACTTTTCAAGTACATCATGGTTCTGTAAATGTTAGCTTTCTCTCTTAATTTTAAATGATAAGCTTAAAAGGTATCTTCTGTATGAATATAGCATGTGTAATTTATTTATTATGGGCATGTTAATGACATGATTGGGTATACAATTTTTACAATGTTGGTAAGATTGAAGCTTAAGATATTACTTGAAGACAGTATCTCACAGAAAATTTAGTGATCCTTTGGCTTTTTTCTAAACAACAATAACAAATTCAGTGGATATGGTAAACTGGACTACAAAAGCCTAAGAAGCTTCAACTCTGCATAAAAAAAATATCTAAAGACAATTAAGGAATATTAACAGCAGGAGAGATAGTAGATTACTAACCAGAGCAATTAGTTATCTAATCCCAAATGTGGAGCCCTGAAAAATCATACAAGTAAACTTATGCAGAGTGAATAGGCTTTATATATGACACATATGTATTTACACATTTGTATAAACAACGATTAATAAAACTGAGGCAATGAATTACAAAGAGATCAACAATGAATACATGGGAAGCTTTGGAAGAGGAAATGAGAGGAGGGAGATGACATATTTATAGCATAACTCAAAATAATATGAAATCTATACAATTAAAAATGATAAAGGAAGTGTACAATACCACAACACAACAGGATAAATGATGAAGAAACCAGATTGAACTGTGAACGTATATTAGTTTTATAGAAAAACATGAGTAAATGACTGGCTTTTGAGAAGACATTATCTCTACTTTTCTTTTTATTTCTTTTTAAGATTCTTTATTTATTACTCTTTTATATATTACATCTTATCCACAGTTTCCCCTACTTCCTCCAATCCCTGTCTTTTCCTACCTCCTCTCCCCCTACCCCATCATCCACTCTTCTATTTCCCTTCAGAAACGGGCAGACCTCCCAGGGAAATCAACTTAACATAATATTTTTATGTTGCAATATGTCCAGGAAAGGTGATCTAGTGGAAGAAAGTGTGTGAAAGTCTGTATATTACATATTACAGTTATATTCATTTGTACTCATAGATTGATGTCTAACCTAATTGTCATCAGAGAGGTTTCTTCCAGCCACTGATGGAAACAGATTCAAAGACCCACAGTCAAACATTATGTAGAATATGGGAAATCCTGCTGATAAGGGCTAAAAAAACATTCTCAGTACCAGATGGGTCAAGAACTCTAGAGAAAAACAAACAGGCTCAAAAAACGTGGACTTGTAGTTGCTCACTGAGATTTAACCTACAATCAGGAAACCTGCACAATCTAAGCCTTCTGTATGTCTGTGTGTGTGCGTGAGTCTGTGTGTGTGTGTGTGTGTGTGTGTGTGTGTGTGTGTGTATTATAGCTGGGCATCTTGGTGTTTTTGTGGGACTCCTAACTGAAGAAATGTGGTCTGTTTCTGGTACTTTTGCCTGGTATTGCGACTGGTGTCCTTCTACTGGCTTGCTTCAGTCAGCCTTAATATAAGGAGTGCTTCCTAAACTTACGGAAAATTGATAGTAGATTTTTGGTTGGTACTCCTGGGAGGCCTGTCCTATTCTGAAGACAAATGGAGAAGGAACAGCTAGAGAGGGATGACTTGGGAGGAGCATGGGGAAGGTGGAAGTGGATGGAAGAAAATAAATTAATGAAAAAGATTGGTTGTAGAAGACCTGTCATAATGACCAAAATCAAGATTTAGTATAATGAAATTACTACAAACTACAAATAGCAGGTTTTTTGACATAAGCATTGTCCACATATTAGTGAATATTAAAACACATAAATTAGAAATATACAAAATTTACAAAGATGGCGTGTTGTTTGAGAATGAAGGAAGTCTATAACAATAGTATTAATATACAGTGAAAATTTTCATTTGAACAAAAGCCAAAATACTATTTATAACTCCTGGAGAATTATGAGGAGAGATCTATTTTTTACTACAAGTGTTCTTACTAGATTATTTTACAGTCTTTCACTATATACTCTACTTTTCTCATTTGTCTTAGACTCCCAAATTAATTATTACGTCCTCTGTCTCTGCCTTCTCTCTACTATATGATTTTGTTCTTCGTTGCTGTTGAAATGAAAATGTCATTTCTTTTTTTTAGATATTTTATTTATTTACATTTCAGATGCCATCTCCTTTCCCCATTTCCACTCCCTAGAAACCTTCTATCCCATCCCCCCTCCTCCTTTTTGCTTTTATGCCATTTTGATTACATGCGAGTATTAAGGTCAGTTCATTTCTTTGTCCATTCAAAAGGGAAATTTCTTACTATTTTATACTTTGATTGATGTTGTGCCTGCATTGAATTCCAGTATAAACTATTTCTTCCACACAAACACTTTTGCTCTCTCTCTTTCTATCCATTTCTATGTATCGATTCTTCCTTACCCATCGCTCATTCTAAAATATGTGTATTATACCAAAAAGTGCACAACACGGAAACTTCAATTAGATTGGTTATGATCAGTTTTTATATCTCCTTTACTGTATGTTAATGAAATGTAAAATAAACTTTTCTTTCACATTGGTATTTGTTTTGTAGTTCATAAATTTTTACTCTTAAATTTTAATATCATATATTGAATTCTGAGATTGAAAACCAATGGGTAGAACACTGAAATTTAGTTTAATATAAAGATCGTATAACTTTAATGAAATAACAAAAACCATGACAATGTTAATTAAACATTTTTTGAAAATGTTCTAATGTTATTAAGACAAAATTTTTTTCTAAATATGTAAGGATTAAAAAAATAATTGGCAACATTATTTACTTACATCATGTTTAATTCACTCTTCCCAGTATTTAGCTTAATTACCACAGATGGGTGAAGGTGAAAACTGGGTTGTTGTACAATACTTTTGTGAGAAAGTTTTATATCTCTTCATGGTTTTCAGCAAATGAGAGATTCAAGGTAGAAATTGGAAAAATATTGTAAATGTGTCTAGAATTGTCACATGTGAGAAGTGAGGATTAAATTGCCTTATGTGTATAAACTACTTCTTAGAATAATAAATCTAATTCTCTTTGAAAATCCTGTTTATTTTCATAATCTGTATTGAAATCATTTAGATAATTTACACATACTGCCATTAGATTCCTTATTTCTTATGACAATAATATAAAACAAAGTATTGTTTGCCAAGTTTCCAGACAACTTGAAAGGGTTGGCAATTTCCAGACAATGTGTAAATGCAGACAGTACACTTGTAAAAAAAAATTCCTCTGTACATTGTTTGTAAGAATTCTACAGGGAGAAAATGCATTTTTACAGCTTTGCTTGTCAACAATGATAAATGCAGCTGCGGGGAATAACTTAAGGGCTAAAGAACATTTTCTAAACATAGAAACATTCTTATAATTTGATTTCACTATTATAGCCTATTCCTTATTCAACACATTTTACTAGATATATGAAAACAATCTGAAATAACTGTGTAAAACAAAATAAGCTGTCTTACTAATCTACTTCCTTGTGTGAATATATACACAGGATTTCTGCAAAGGTATATGGGTGGGCTTTTTATGTTTTATTTGCATTGAAAATGAATTTATACAAATGACATACTCAGGAAATTGATATCAATCTTTTCATAAAATTCACACAGAAGTATTACTTTTTCTTGTTCAACAAAATTTACTGAATATATAAAAACAATCTGAAATAACTGTGTAATACAAAATAAAATGTCTTACTAATCTACATGTAATTGGTAAGTTTATACATGTAATTGATAAGCTCTCCTTACGAGAATATGAAATTTAGAGTCTTATTTTCAAACGAAGTGATTGTATATAAAAGTAATAATAGTAGGAGGCCTTGTAAGAAGAAACAAAACAATGAAAGAATGCATAAGGTCTTCTAAGTCTATTATAATCATAGAACATTAGTGATCTATGTCTTTATGTTCATACTTAGATCAATGAGGCTAAATAATGGCAGTTTTAATGAATTCAAGTAGAACACATAATGAAATAGAACATGAGTGAACATAAACATTTATTTTTAGCAGTGTCTTCACTGTTAAATTATCTGATAATGTTATTTTTATTATGGAAGTTCCAAATGGTTAAAGTTACATTGTTAGTCTAAAGAATGGGGTGATACTGATGTCATTTAAGGGCGAACACTCAGAATGTAGTTATCTTCAGTACATAACAAGTTAAAACTTCAAGGACTAAACATCACAGCAAAAGAGAAGGGTATGGGAACGGATGGAGGGATTCTGTGAAGGGGGAAAAGGGAAGAGGCAGCATTTGGGATGTTAATTAATTAATTAATTAATTAATCAAAAATTCTAGAATGTTTAATACTGGGATTCTTTTAACTCAAGATACAATATATAACTATTTCTTTATTAGTTTCTTTTTCTGTCATTTTGTTTCAGGTTCGGGGGGTGCAGTTCATCAAGGATGAAATAAAGGGTGACAGGATCATGATGCAGTGGGTCTTCCTGTGATCAAGAACAATGAACTAAAACAAAATTAGGAGCTATTGTGATTCTCAGGGCTTAATCCTAGTAGCTACTAGGATTATATGTTCCTGTCAGGTTCTGTGTCTTAAATGTTCATTAACTGTAAATGAGATTCATCACCTACAAGTATCAACACCTGATTGTATGGCAGGCATTTCCCATTCAAATCTTTTTTAGAAAATGAAAATAGATTCTTCTCTTAGACAAAGCATCCTAACCACAGTTTCCTCTCGCTCCTCCACTTCTCTCAGCTACCTGTCACTTACATTTCCCCCTATATCCACTGCCCCTCTATTTCATGTCCAGAAAAGAGCAGGCCTCCAAGAGACTACAGTCAAACTGGATAACACGAGATACAGTAAAACAAGGCAAAACTCTTATACTGAGGCTAGAGAAGACAACCCAGTAAGAGGAAGAGTATAAAGAACAGTAACAAAGATTCAGTTACAGCACTCCCATTTAGGAGTCCCACAAAAACATAAAGCTAAGGAGAGATCAAAGGTCACTCTCCTGACAACAATCAAGAACAATTATTGGATACAAGGTTACATGTTGACATTGGAAGCAACAAAACTTGCAAACAATTCTTAGGAAAACACTGGGGGACACTCATGTACAACTCTGAGAATCTAAAGTAGTAGTATAGCAATGACTATTATGCACAAATGGAAACATTACAGTGAAAAGCAGTATTTTATAAAATAATTGTGCATGAATAATTATAATTAAATAAAAACCCTACAATTCAGTGAGTATTAGGAATAACATGGATACTTTGTCCTATAATACATTGTATCAATAAATATTTTTCCTCAACATATTATTCATTTGACTTTACTGAGGGAAGGACTCCAGAGCCTTATATCAGAACCACTCTACCAGTGATGGAAGCCATTAGTTTCCTCTCTTATTTAAAAGGTCTTTTACTGTCAACAGATCTGTAGTCATGACATACCTTTATTTATGTTTGTATGTATGTGTTGCAAATAAATAATAATTTAACTAACTTCACATAGTGTGAAAATGCCCAAACTAGAATACAGCGATTACAAGCAATACATTAGGATAAAAATATATTGAAAATTCAGAAGAAATGAAAAGTCATGATTTTAGTTCTGTATTACCAGGAGTATATGAAATTGTTTATGAGCATTTTCCAAACTTTGTTTTACTCCAGTTGATTAAGATTTTTTAGTACTAATCAGAAACTAAGGTGTAAGCCTGGCTTGATGATAGTTGTTTGAAATTAACTTTAAAGAGAATATAGATTTATGAACAAACCTCACATTTGGAAAGATCAGAAGAGACAAGATCAGTAGGAGTTGTAGGTGAGATTGTTCACTTGAGAGTGGAGCATCTCATCAGTGAGACTTCAGAAAGCTAAGCTTCTTGAAACATGAAGAGTTTTTAGGACTACAAGCTTTTGTCCAGAACATCACTGGGAACTAATGGATTCCTGCAGTAAAGGATTTTGCTTTGTAGTTTAGAAGTTTTTTTTCCCATTAAGGATAGTTAAATGCATCCACATAGCATTTCTTTTAATAAAAACAAGACAAATAAAAACAATCCTAAAAAAACAAGTTGAATATTTTACTTTAAAAGTATGTACCTGCTGGATTTATGATATGCTTTTTTAGCTTTATATACTTACGACTTATAAATGTCAATTATTTTAAATTTTCAAAATATCTTAGTTATTATATTTGTTTTCATAATAATATGAACAAGCAAAACAGTATTGCTCATTCTCCATAAATAAAATTTGTAAAATTTTATACCTGCACATATACTCTTTTGATTGAAAAAATTGAACTCAAAATTACAAATTACATGCACATTATTACTGTTCCTACTATCTATATTAAAAAGTGCATAGCTAGTAGCTTTAACTGCTTATATCTCACTAGTTTCAAAATTGTTTGAAAAGTAGGCCTAACAGCTAATTCCACAGTAGAAAGTAAAACCATGTGTGGAATACATGTTTATATTAAAATCAATGATAACCAGTAATGAATAGTTATAACTGTACTTTATCTTTCCTGTGGAGGCAATATAAAGTATTTTAGAACAGTACAGAGTTTAAAGCAATATGTGGTGGCACTATTCATTTTTTTATCTGAGCTAGAAAGATCCAGCATTCATTCTCCTTATTTTTATTGTCTGTGAAATTATTTGATATTGACATAAACAGTTTAAAATCTGTGAAGAGCTATTAAATATAGACTTAAGTGTCACTCTCATAATAACCATAATAACATAACTAAAAATAGCTCTTACTGCTTCATTTATGGGCCAGTTAGTAAAATGTTTAATATTGCCAGTATGATATCCTAAATCCTGGTCTGCAGGGCCTATGTGAAATAAAATTGGGCAAAGTATCATGCAACTGAAGTCCCAGCTCTGACAAGAAAGAGACAGGAAAATTGCTGTTTGCTTGCTTCCTCAGCAGTCTATGAAACTTATCATGTTCTAGATTCAGAAAAGAACCCTGTCTTTAAATCACGAATGAAGGTAATTTAAAAAGGCATCTGATAATGATATCTACCCTCTACAAAATCATGCACCTGTACACATATTTATGTATATATGTATTAATATGTAAAAACAATATCAAAGGAAATGGGTAACTTTTTTTTCAACATACAGTATACAGTTAAATATCAACTTTGATAAATATCTCCAGTTTTCACTAAAGCATTAGGACACAAAATTATAAAACATTTAAGTCTGAAACTATGTATTTTGGAAAAGTATCTTAAATTATTTATTCTCCACAAAAAAGGGCTAATTGATTATTTTTGTAAACTTGAAACAAAATTACAGATATCTAGAAAGAGAAATTTCAAATGAAAAAAATACCTCCAGCAAGTTTTCTATAAGAAAGTCTACAAAGTATTTTATTCATTAATCAATGTTTACGAAGACCCAGAACCTAGTGGGATGTGCCAATCCTGGACACATCATTCTGGGTTTTATAAGAAAGAAGACTGAGCAAACTATACAAAGCAACCCGGTAAGCAGTATTCATGGGACTGCTTCACTTCCTACCTTCAAGTCCAGGCCTTGATTTCCTTACTTTGCCTTTTCCTGATGACGGGATTCAGAAGCCCATTAAACCCTATCCTCTGAAAATTGCTCTTTGTATTGTAGTGTCGTTCATTAAGAACAAGATATTGACTTAACAATTGTCCCTACAAAATAAATAAATATGAACCTTCTCTACATATATGTATAGAATGTAATACTTAGCCACAAAACAACAGAAATTTGTGACTCATATGAAATTTAATCAAAATGGAATAAAGTCTGACACATGAAGACAATTTGTTTTATTCTTAATTATTTTACTTACATCCCAAATGATGCCCTGCTCCCCGTCCCCTTTCTCTGAGTTCTTCTCTCCCTTACCCTTCCTTTAGCCTCTGAGAGAGTGGCCCCAGAGCATACCCACTCCCTGAGGCATCCAATCTCTACAGGATTAGGTGCATCCTCTCCCACTGATGCCAGAAAAAGCAGTCCTCTGATATGTATGTGCCAGGAAATTTGGTGCAGCCCTTGTATGCTCCTTGGTTGGTGGCTTAATCTCTGGAAGCTCTCAGGGGTTCAGTTAGTTAATAATGTTAGTCCTCCTGTGGGGTTGCCATCTCCTTCAGTTCCTTCAATCTTTTCCTTAACTCATCTATAGGGGTCCCTGAAGTCAAACAGGTGCTTGGTTGTGAGCATCTGCATCTGTCTCAATCAGCTGCTGGTAGAGCCTCTCAGAGAACAGCCATGCTATGCTCCTGTCAGCAAGCACAACACAGCATCAATAATACTGTCAGGGTTTGGTGCCTGCCCATGGGATCCATCCCATGTTGGACTGGTCAGTGGTCGGCCATTCCTTTAGTCTCAGCTCCAATTTTGTCCCTCCACTATGTTCATAGCAGCCTTATTTAAAATAGCCAGAAAGTGGAAGCAACATACATGTCCCTCAACCAAAGAATGGATACAGAAAATGAGGTTCATTCACACAATAGAATACTTTCAGCTTTTAAAAACAAGGACATCATGAGTTTTTCAGGTAAACGGATGGAACTAGAAAATATCATTCTACATAAGGTATTCCAAACGCGAAAGGACATGTATCACATGTACTGACTGATGAGTGGATAATATTAGCCAAAAAGTACAGAATATTCATGATACCCTGCCCCAAAGACCTTAAGAAGTTAAAAAAAGAAGAAAGGTACAAGTGAGAATGTATCAATCTCACTTAGAAGGGGGACCAAAATGATAATGGGAAGCAGAGGGAGGGACTTGGGTGGGAGAGGGGATGGTTGGGGAAAAGAGGGCAAGATTAGGTATCAGGGGAGAGAAGAGAGAAGCCCAGATGGCCAGGATAATGAATGGAAATATGCAAGGTCCTGAGGGTGGGCAGAACCTCTAGAAAGTCCCAGAGACCTTGGATCAGAGGCTCACAGGACTCAATGTGGGTCACATTAGCTGAAATGCCCAACAATGGGAATTTGGAATATGAAGAGATCTCCTCTAGTAGTCTGACTGGGCCCACAGTGGAGGGATGGGGACACAATCTCATCTTCAAATTTTTCAACCCCCAATTTTCCCCCATTTGTACAACAGTAAAACATGTATAATTACAGAATTTGAGGGTGAATTCATAGGTAGCAGAGCATAAGAAGTGAAGTGTGTGATGGGAGAGGTGAATGAAAGATGGTATATTTAGATGATAAAAATAATTTATAATGCTCTTTAGCTTAACAGTGTAACCACTGGAAAATTAATTCTACGTTTCAAAGTTAAGATTTTGAATAGTCTCAAGAAATGACACATGTCTAATATGATGATTATACCTGATGCCTTATGTAGAAAATGTTATTAAATACACACTGAAATAACACTATATCCCATAAATATGTACATGTCTCATGTGTGATTAAACAAAAATATATTAAAAATATAAAACACTTACCATCACCCATCCCAACTGCAAATAACAGAAGTTGGTAACTAAACCTTTGTATATTAGTTGTTTTCTCAGACAGAATTTCTATTTGTTCATGTTAAAGCCAGGCATTCTCTTATTCCATTCCACACATTAGTTTCAACATTTAACCATCAATAACTATTTCTAGAGTACTCAAATTCAATCATCAAGAGCAAACTGAATCAGCTTTTCCAGCTTATTGTTTGGTGGTTGTGCCATGTGAAGTTAAAAAATATCCTAAGGTCAAGATCAATTAAACATACAGTAGATCAAAGGTTTCAAGATCATTATTCTGTCACAGTTAAATATACATTTGAGTTGACAGTGGTTTGTCTTCAAATCAAGTTTTGCAAATTTGGAATGGTGATAACTAATCATATATTTTCACCATTCAAATAAAGCCACTTATTTTATTTTGTAAAACACTATTTTTCTCCTTTTAATGTAGTTTATTTGTGTGGGTGGGGGAACACCCTCAAAGAAACAGGGGAAGGGGGGATAGAATAGGTGGATTCCGGGGGGGAGGGGAACTGGGAAAGGGTATAACATTTGAAATGTAACAAAAGAAAATATTTAATAAAATTGCCATTAATCAAAATGTAAACTCATATGGGACTCTTATCTATACAAATGAGTTAAAATCAATGTGTCCTACAGTAAATTATTAAATAATGCTTTACATATATAATTTATCAACTTTTGATTACTTAAGAAGTGCAGATATATTCAGATATTGGATTCACTTTTAACAGTATGCAGAAGCACATTCTTCATTTTCAATTTTTTCTGTGAATGTTATAAGGTTGCCTAGGAACAGGTTCAAACAATAATAGTATATATTATATAGTAAAATATTATTTTTACTGAATTTTATTTTTAAAATGAAATTCTTGTTTGCCTTAATTTTTATGTTTTCTCTTTTGATTGTTCAATGACCATTGTATTCAAAATATGACTACAGTAAAGACATTTTATCATTTCATAAAAATAATATCTGCTCTTTGTATTCAGTCCCATTTCAAAAAGATAAAATTTTAAAGCACATAAAATCAGTCATAATTTATGTTCCAAATAATAACTGACATTAAGCTTTTTATTGTCTTCCAACTATAATTTGTACTCTGAGAGCAAATACCTGGTGTATAAATGAGAATATATATTTAATAAAACAAATATGTAAATATTTGTTTTATTAATGACAGTATAATTATACTGGTACATACTGAGTATTGTCTGTTTGTAAGTCAGCATTTTATATTATTTGCTTGTTCTTGTTTGATTTTACTTAATTAGTTTTCCCAAAACAAGGTATCATTCTCTTCCTGTGGCTGTCCTAGATACACTAGTAGCCTAGTCTAACCTCAAACTTAGAAACTTCCTTTCTCAAATGCTGTGATTGGAGGTATATCTCACTGTACCTTAACTTAAAATAGATATTAAGTCTTTTAATTTAAAATTGTTAATAAAATATGAAATAATTTACCAGTACCTTCATCTCTCTTATTTTTAAAAATTTTTTATTGGATATTTTGTTTATTTACCTTTCAAATGTTATCCCCTTTCTCAAATTTCCCCTACACAAACCCCTTATCCCATCCCTCAACCCCTTCCCCCCTCCATCTGCTTCTATGACAGTGCTCCCCTAACCACCCACCCACTGCCACCTCATTGCCCTGGCTTTCCCCTACACTGGGCATCAGGCATCCACAGGACTAAGGGCCTCTCCTCCCAATGATGCCAGATAAGTCCATGCTTTGCTACATATGCAGCTGGAGCCATAGGTCCTTCCATATGTACTCTTTGGTGTGTGGTTTAGTCCCTGAGAAATCTGAGGTGTCTGGTTGGTTGATATTGTTCTTCTTATGGGGTTGCCAACCCTTTCAGATCCTTCAGTCCTTCCCTTAATTCCTCCCTTGGGGTCCCTGTTCTCAGTCCAATAGTTGGCTGAGACTTATTTTAAGAATAGAGTTTAGCAAATGACAGGGCACAAATTTTAAACCTAGTAGACAGCTGAATCAATTGAATTCTCAAATATTAATGGATATTCTAAATTCTTCTTTTTTCGAAAACAAACAACCTCCACCTTCCTTCTTTTGTTTCCCCTGTTTTCATATTGCATAAGGATTGTGATACAAATGGAAGATTTTTATATTAATTTTTAGATATAAACACTAAAGTCTCACAATGAAACTTTAATTTTCTGTTTTACAGTTCTACCTTTATTTTCCCATGTGATAAGTAGCTAATCCTAAGACTTTCATGGATTTCTGTAGATTTGGGTGCCAAACTATTATGAGTTATGTACTGACTATGCAATATTTAAACTGCCTTTTTCCTTTAGTGACATGTATATTTACTGGATCCTATTTGCTATTTTATAGTCAGTTTATAACACAAAAAAGAAGCTAGCTTCAATCAAATGTGCTGCTGAAGGAAGAGTAATAAAGTGACTTAATGTCTGAAGATGTTTGCAGGCAAGCATGAAGACCTAAGATGGATCCTTTTGGTCTACAAAGAAAAGAACTGACTCCTGTACCTTGTCTTCTAACCTTTGTTTCAATGCTGTAGTGAACACATGCACACATAACAATAAAAAATTAATATAACACATTTTCAAAGAAATGCTGTTGAAATATATGATTCAGGTAGGATGTTGCAGGAATTCTAGTTTGTAACATTAATATTTCAGTAACATGCTTGAGCATTGAACCTACAAAGAAATATCACTAGAAGAATGCGAGTAAAATGGGTGTTCAACTATAAGCCTCAGTATCTTGAAGATACAAGACATTCTGGGATGGGAACCAACTCAATATGCTCAGAAGAAGGCTTTCTGAAGGGGCTCTTTCTCTCTCTCTCTCTCTCTCTCTCTCTCTCTCTCTCTCTCTCTCTCTCTCTCTTTCCCCCAATATCAACTTCAGAATTATTATGTAACTAACTAAGGGGATATATAGAACTCATCTTATGATTTATGATAGTAAAATATTACATTAAGTCAGAACATGGAAAACACACTTAATATAATATATCAATACATTTATAAAGAAACTTGCGCAGGTCCTGCAGGCTTTTCTGGATAGAGAAATATCTACCCCTTATCAGTTTATCTCATTTTAAAATTTATTACATTGGATTATAAAATAATATGCAAATAACTCAAGTATTCAGAGACAGGTTTGCTGCGAATTTCACATACTAGCACAGGAGAGGTGGAGAGCCTTTGGGGCTGCTTGGCAAGAATCTGACATGAGCCAAAGACAAGGAAATGGGCTGCTTAACAGGAATATGACATTGGCCAAGGACAAGAGAGTAGGCTTCAGGTATGAGTGTGACATTACGCTAGAACAAAGAAGTAATTTCAGGTAGAAATTTAAATCTTAGTCTAGAACAAAGAAGTAATCACAGGCATGAATCTAAATATTAGGCTAGAAGAAATGTGGTTGAATTGAGCAGCAATATGTCAGCATTAGTAGGATTACATGAGGTTTGCACTTGTGTTTATTCTCTCTTCTCTTATGCTTTACTAAGACTTTGTTCTTCTAAGAATGAGAATTCTTTTCTTTAAACCATGTTTTGTTGGTTTTGGTGATGGTGGTGGTGGTGGTAGTGGTGGTCTGTTTGTTTTTAAAAGTAGATTCTACTCTTATACAGCACATCCTGTCTGAAGTCTCCCCCGCCCCCCCGCCAACACACACACCACTTCTTCTCATCTCCCCTAGTGTTCTCTCTCCCCAAGATCCATTCTACCTGTTTGTCTTCATAAAATAGTGATACAATAGGACAAGGATAAAGCAGTCATATCCTGGACGGACAAGATAACCCAATAGGAGGAAACTAGTCTGAAGTGAAAGCAAAGAGTCAGATACACTTGTTCCTACTGGTAGATCTTCCACAAAAACAGCAACCTAAACTTAATAGCATATACACAAAGGACCTGGCATATACGTAGACCCCATGATTGTTTCAATTTCTGTGAGTCCACATGAACCCTCCTGAGTTGACTCAGTGAGCCATAGTGTTGTCTATTCCTTCTGTCTCTTACACTCTTTCTGCTCCCTTTTATTCAAGATTCCTGAAATTCCTAGAGGAGGAACCTAATAAAAACCTTCAATGTACCCTCTGAATCTGGGTTGCTGCTCTCCCTCCTATAAACTGAATTGATTAATGATTGACTATATATACGTATATACATATATGCATTAATGATATATACATATATATCATTAATAAATATATGAAATAAATGAAAGATGAAATAAATATTATATATGAAAATATAATATATGAAATAAATATAATAAATAAATTGTCTGCTTAAACTGTACCATACTGGAATTTGTTTTCCTACGGAAACTATTTCAGCATAATTCTCGGTATTCTTTTAGAGTATGTTGTTATGTTCTTTTTTCATTTCTGTTTCTACTAATTTATATATTCTTTCTCCATCTTAGTTCATTTGAATAAAGTTTTTTCTATCATTGATTTTCTCAAAGTGCAATCCCTTTGATCTATTAAATTTTGTATCACTGTCTTTTTTCTATTTTATTAATTTCAGCGTTAAGTTTATTTCTTCACATCTACTCCTCTTGAATATGCTTACTTCCCTTTATTTTAGAACTTTTAGGATTGCCGTTAATTTGCTAGTATATCAGATGTCTCCAATTTTTATGTAAGCACTAAATACTCTGAACTTTTCTCTTAGAAGTGCTTTCATTGTGTCCCATAAATTTGGGTTTTTTTTTGTTTGCTTATTTTCATTGAATTCTATAAAGCCTTTTATTTCTTTATTTCTCTTATTTTTTTTATTCAGTAGTCAGTTTTTCAATTCCCATGAATTTGTAAGTTTACTCTTGTTTATGTTGTTGAAGCTATCAAAATGTAAATCCATGGAAGTGTGCTAGAATCCTGAGAATTATTTCAATTTTCTTGATCTATTGAGACTTTATTTATGACTGAATGCATATTCAGTTTTGGAGAAGATTGTATGAGGTGCTAACTAGAAGGCATACTCTTTTGTATTTGAGTAAAATGTCTTGTAAATATCTATTAAGTTCATTTTGTTCAGAATATCTGTTAACTCTTGCTTTCTCTGTTTAGTTTTTGTTTGGACTGTCTCTGAACTCCAAGAACTGAACTTGCCACCAACTCAACTACCACAAACTCATCTCCATTGCCCTGTCTCTCATGTCACCTACTCAACTGAACTGATTGACTAGAGGCAGAAGACCTGCATGCCTATGTCTTCTGAGTGGTGGGATTAAAGGCATGTACCATGACTCTTGAACCTGAACTTTTCTTTATCTGAAATTTGCTCTATACCAGCCTGGCTTGAATTCAGAAATCTGTTTGTCTCTGTCTCCCAGGATTAAGGGGATGTCTGTATTTAACCCAGATTATATTGTAATCCAGGGCTTTTCTGCATTCTATCCAGATCACATAGACCTAGTCAGTCTTTGGATGTGATCCTTTGCCAAAGCAAAATATTGGTGGATTAAAAGTCCTCTAAACTTCCCTATCTATTTTGATGAATTAGAATATAAGTTCTATTTTGAAAGCTATTAAAATGGCTACACCACTTTGCTTCTTTTGTTCATTTGCTTGGGATATATTTTTCCAACCATTTACCTTGATATAATGAATATCCTTGAGTTTTGAGTTGTCTCTCCTGTATATATCAGATGTATGGAGGCTATTTCTGCATGCATTCTGTTAGTCTCTGTCATTTTATTGGAGAATTGAGACCAATAATATTTCATTGATAGCCAATAAAAATTGATTGCTAATTCCTATAATTCTGTGGTTGTTTTTGGCAGTGATGTTTTTGAAGATTGTAGCAATAGGTGTTGTGTTTGTGAGAGTGTGTGTGTGTGTGTGTTTCCTCCCTTTTTTTGTTCTGCTTTGTATAAGAGGATTCACTACCTGTGTTTCATGGATATAGTTAACCCCTATGGTTTGGAGTTTTTTCTTACCTATTTTCTTTAGGACTGGATTTTAACATAAATATATAAATTTAATTTTACTATGCAATATCTTATTTTTTCCATCAATGGTGGAAAATTTTGCTGGTTATGACATCTGCGCTTGTATGTGTAGTCACCAGAGTTTGCAGCACATCTGTCCAAGTATTCTGTCTTCTCAAGTCTCCATTGAGAATTCAGGTATAATTATAATATCCTTTATATTTTTAGGTTTAGTATTTTCATAGTGTCTCAGATTTCCTGGATATTTTGTGTCAATTTTTAAATTTAACATTTAATATTCTTTGAAAGTTAAATTTAGCTTTCTTTGAATGATATATTAATTTCGTCTATGTTTTCTTTAATGCCTGAAATTGTCTCTTCTATCTCTGTATTTTGTTGGTGTAGTATGCCTCTGTTGTTCTGGTGAGGGAAGGCTATAGAGCAGTAGTATGTTGCAATGCTAAGGAAGACCTTGAGAACTGGGATCCACAGGAGACTTGGACAAAGAGGAGAAATGCTATACATGATGCTTTGTTGCTGAGCCAGAGATGGAGGACTATGTTTGAAGGAATAAAGAGAGAGTAGAAGATCTGATTACATGATCTTTTGGCATTAATGGCCTATGGTTGAGCAGAGGTGTCCTTTAGAGTTGAAGACTGATTCACAGTGATGGGGAGGGAGAAGCTTGGAAGGGGTGGACTGTGAGATCCATAGGAAATATGGACAGGGGAATGTGGAGGTTGGTGTTGGTGTTTTGTTGCTGCAGGAGGGGTAACCTGTGGGGCAGAAATCTCGCGGGCGGGGGGAAGGGAGGGAGTCTGGCGACAGAGTCTCAGGGCGGTCTGGCACCAGGGCTTCCCGCGCTGCCAGCGGAAGATCCCACATTCATGCAGCTGTCGGTGGGCTGGCCAGAGGCTGCATCAGCAAGGTTCCAGGGTTCCAAAAGCTGGGAATCAGGCGGAGAGACCATGGACACGTGGAGTCCGGTTTTCCAAAGCTTTTATTGTTCATGGCATGGTGAATGGATGCAGGTGTTGTGCGCTTCCCCCGCCAAAGGCCAGGGGAGACCAGTCTTATAGGGAAGGGAAAAAGGGGAGGGAATAACTTAATTAGCTACGCCCCTGGCCTTTTGATAATTCATTAATATTTAAATCTCTGGAGGTAGAGACTTGTTAATCACGCCTTCTACCTGTCCTACGTGACTGAAATTAACAGGTTAAATGGAGTTACCTCGTCCAAGGCCCAACAGTAACCCTGAGGATTGGGTCTGAGGAACCAGGAAGTAGGTGGAAATCATACTTTTCAAAAAAGTATTAGGTGTTTTGTTTTGTCATACTGGAGGCTTACATGGTATATTAACAAAACTGAATTATTAGTTCTCAGTCCAGCATAGGTTGACCAAAGTAAAGAAAACTCAGTAGTGCATATTTTAGGCTTTTTGGATCATATCATATCTGTCTATTTGTTTTGTTCTTTTCAGTTTTGTTTGATTAGTTGGTTTCTGCTTAAATTTATAGTTTCTGATTTTGTGTTTTAATAGGTTTTAATGTTCATTTATTGTTTTATTTTGTTCTCTTGGTGGGAGTTTGGCTGTTTTTGTCTTGTTAGTCATTGTGGTGGCAGTGGTGGTGGTTGTGGTTGCTGCTATTTTTGTGTTATTCCTGTTTGTTTATTCCCTAGAAAGAAGACTAAGTGGGGAAGGGTCTTGTTAGAAAGGGCATTTCATCAAGCAAGTGAAGGGGTGGATAGGAATTAGGAGTTGAGAGAATAAAAATAGTGATAAAACGTATTGTATTAAAAAAATCAATAAAAAGTATGTCTAGAGGTTTGAGAAATACTAAATTAGAAAAATTCTCTAGGGAAAAAAAGTAAGTTATCTCTTTACATGTTCATTCTTCTGTACAGAAATGTCTAAAGCTGTTTTGGTCTAATCTATTAGGAATAATTCTCTATGACTGCTTGTTTCTCTCTTTTTGGAGACCCTAAGATAGAGTGATCATTCTCAATATCTTTATATCTTGAGCAGTAGTCTGTCACCTACATTAGTTTTATATTTTGTTTTGGGGCCCTGAGAAGTCTCACCTATTATTTGTAATGAATGGCATCTTGGTTAGTCCTTCTTTAAGCTAACCTCCTGCCATTCATCAGTGTTTTATCTGAGGGAAATAAATATGTGTCTTTATCTCCCTAGGAAAAGCCATGTGAGACAGTTAAAGGAGGATAAATAAAATTACATTAGAGAGAAAGGCAGAGGATGAGCAAAGTATAATTAGGAAAGTTTTCCACTGCTACATGAAACACAAGTAAAAAAAAAAAAAAAAAAGAAAAGAAAAGTTAATATGATAAAACCACTACTCTAAGAGGAGGGCCCAAATCAAACCTCTCCCAAAACCAGGAGGAATAGGAGTGAATGAGTGTGTCTCTCATCACCATGCTCATGCACAAGTATGCTGCGTGTAACAAGAATTCCTAGAACTGAAAATGTATATAATTAGTCTTGGGGTCTGACTAAAAGTTCAAATTAGTTTCTGTCTTGTTTGTTTCTATTGGAATCTTGAGTAGATATAGTGGATTTAATAAAATCACTGTTCTTACCACAAAATAATTCCCTATAACCTCCACATATTTTTCTCAGCCATGTTTTCTACTACATCAACACTGAAGCAATAGTCACTTCTATTTTTTTAGTCTTTGCCTTATTAAGATTCCTTCAGTTATATCAGAGTATCTCAACTTATCCCCTGAAAAAGGACTTACTCAAATTAATAGAGACACAGAAAGTTACTACATTTTCAAAAAATTTTTATCCTCTCTTCTCTCTAAGAAAATTGTCTTAATCCTCTTAAGGTTAAAACAGGTCTATTGCAAAACCACTTATCTTCAATTTTTAAGGTTAGCTTGAACTATATGAGAGTGCTTCTCTGAAGGATAAAAAAAAGTATGCTATAAAGTTGGAGTAGCTCAGCATAATATCATTAACTTTTTCTCAAGATTTAGTTTTATTATTTTAGTTTTATTAGTTTGAAGATTACTTAGAATGAAAACTATTCACATTTTCTCTTAATGTCTCCCACCAACCTCTTTCTCTCTGTGTGAGACCACATTTAGCTAAAAACCAGAATATAATTGTCCTCTGTCAGATGATGTTTCTGTTCTAAATTATCACAGATGAACCTTGATATGTTATTATTGTCAAATAATACCTTTTCTACATTTCTCATTTCTGTAACCAACATAAATCTAGGAATGATGCTTGTGTTCTGGTTCTAATTCTTCTATTAATCACACACTGTTTTCCTTTTTTAAAAAATTCTCCCATAAAGATTGTATTTCAAAATATAGAGGTATTAGACTCTATTTTATTATAATACTATATTATTGCAATATTGAGACATGCTTCATTTTAAGGATAGAGATGTGACAATTTCCAAAGAAGCATTATATCTTGATACTGGTTTTTCTATATACTTATTCTCACGAACTATTTGGATTAAATATTGCAATTATTATTAGTTCTGGTATCTATACAGGCAAACAGGATACTATTTCTAATCATTGAGGCATATTGATGAATGAATCAGTAAGTTAATGTAACCTATATATAGTCTGAACTTTCTTTAACAACTATTAAATATTATTAATGCTATCCTATAATTTTACCATTTTCAAAATTATTATATGGTAGCCCTTTGCAGTTCAACTTGCATGGTAGAGCTTATGTATCATCTTCAGGTGATTTGCCATCCTGGGACGTATTTTCAATCTTGTCAAGTGGAACAAAGCTTTACAAATTAGGAATTTCATCTCTATTAGTTCAGGAATTGTGAATTGTATTGGGTACTGTATTTGTTGAGTGGTAGGTGTCAAATGAACAGTATCAGAAACAAAAAAGAATGATCAGGTTTCCAACATATTTGGTCATAAAACTGATATAGCAACAAAATCCTGAAATTTTATATCATTGACTTAAACCACTCATTAATTTGTTTTTAAATTTATATTTATTTTGTGTAAATAACCATTTTCTTTTTTCATATGAATATAAATTTTCATGTCTCTATCCTAAATTGCTGCATGATAATATTTTCTCTTAATTCATCATTTCCTACTTTCAGATAAAAGAAATTTTCTGATACTTTTAGCTAGTTTAGAAGCTATGTTGTGGTAAATTCTGTACCTAGCTGTGGAAATTTGTAATATATTATATATGTTATATATAATGAAATATATATAATGTAAAATATATGTGTATGTATGTACACACACACACACACACACACACACACACACACACATATATTGTTTAAAAAATACAGAAAATTGTCCAGCATATAATCCTATTCTAATAGGTCTGGCAGAATATCTCAGTAGTTAACATGTCCTACTCTGGAGGTCTAAGTTTGATCCTTTGTACCATATCTAATGACTCACAGGAACACATTATTTAATGTCCATGAAAGTTAAATTCCTCTGGCTCTACAGATACATATATTCATATACCCATATCCCTTATAATTAAAACTAAAATGAGCATTTGGAAAAATACTTTAATAGGAGATTTTATGCCTAGTACTACAAGGTATAATTTGGGTAAAGGTGTAGAAAGGTGAAAGGTTAATTGTAATATGTAAATTCTAATAAAAATTTTGGTCTGAATTATATTTTGGATGTGAAATGACCCTATACTTCATGGATTTTATGAGGACAAATTATAATAATATATGACCTATTTAGGGCATGGGCATAGGCTTTCCTGAAAGGAAGTTCAGCCTCACACTCTCTCCTGTGCATGATGCTCTCCATGTGCCATGTCATTGTTACCTTGAGTTTCTCTATCCCCTGAAACTATAAGGCAAAAATTGGACCCTTTTAGTATTTACTATCAGGTATTTTATTATTTATGAAAAATAATTTATACACAGTGTTAAGAAAGTTTCAAAATAATGAATCAATTTAAGGTGGATCTCATCATTCATGTTTATGAAATATAGAGATTTAAAATTGAACTAAAGAGGAAAGAGATTGCAAATAATAGAGTTACATATAGGGGGAGATGCAGAGAGCCTTAGGGGCTGCTTGGTAAGAATCTGACATGGCCCAAGGACAAGGAAATGGGCTGCTTGGCAGAAAATTACATTGGCCAAGAACAAGAAAGTAGACTCCAGTCAGGAATCTGACATTATGCTAGAACCAAGAAGTAAGATCATGTAAGAATCCAAATATTAGTCCAAAATAAAGAAGAAATCTCAGGCAGGAACCTAAATATTAGGCTAAAACAAAGAAGTAATTTTAGACAGGAATCTAAATTTTAGGCTAAAACAATGAAGTAGGCTTCAGACATGAAGATGACCTTGGGCTAAGACAGGGAAGTAGCCTCAGATACTTCGGTCATCCTGATAAGCTCTTAAAAACAGTGATCACAGGAGTGTTCATGTAATTGGGTTTAATGCCTTGTTTTTTCTTTGACTATTTGTGTTTATTTTCTTGCTTGTTCTTTGACTATTTGCATCTTTTGTATTGCTAGACCTTTAACCTAGAACTGACCTTAATATATGAATGTTATCAAAATGGTATAAACACATATAGGAGGAGGGGGGTAGGATGGGGGTTCTAGAGAGGAAAAATGGGGAAAGGGGATGGCATCTGTATTGTAAATGAGTAAAATATCCAATAAAAAGAAAAAGAAAACATAAATTGCTATTCTGCATTCAGATTTATGTACTAATATCCTATTTGTGTACTAAGTAGATAATTAGAGAAAATATTTCACTTAACATTACAATATGTAAATAACCAACACAATTCATTAAAACTTTGTTTAGTGTTGCTGATTTTCCATGGTTTCTATTCCTACTGAAGTTTTGCTCAAGCATAATACAAGATGTGAAGTTGAATGTTGTCATTGTACATCCCCATGTTTTGTAATAGTAAAGTTTATAATTTATTTGAAAAAAAATAGAGTTAAGTATACTTTTGCTTGTAATATTAATTACTCTAATTTATTTTTAGTTATTTAACTGTGGTTTTGATGTATTAACCTATGGTAAAATTCGAAAATAGTTTAAAGGCAAAAAAAAATCGGCATTATATATGTATAATACATATTATTTACAAAAATAATAGTTTATGAATAAGTGACATCTATCATAAGCAGTAAAACTTTTATATGTAATACAGAAAAGCATATTTTAGAAGATAAAAGGAATAATTGTGTAGCAAATTGCTTGATAGCATGGCCAATTGTTCCTGATTGAGACATATGCAAAGTGAAGCAAATCTTAATGACACTCTTGGAATATTAAGTGAAAACCCGAGGCAAAGTGCCAGAAACTGTGATCATTAACAATCTATTAAATGACAAGCACTTCATAAAAATAAAATTATACTGGCTAGAGACTGAGCAGGTTTTACCTAAGTATTTAGGAATATACACATAAATAAGTGTGTGTGTATGTATGTGTGTTTAGCAATAATCAATAAAATATGCCATTAATATGTAAGAGTTCAAGGAGGTACACATGGGAATGTATCACAAGGAACTGAGACATGGGGAATGTTATAAATATAATATCAAACTATAGAAAATACTTTTTAAATAACTAAATAGTTCTGAAATTTTGACCTATTGTAATTATTTCCAACCATCACTTAGATTTGAGTACATCTTAAATAATTATTTTCAAATGTGTTATCATTCAAAATCATATACTCTATTTGAATTTAGGATAAGACTTCAATATTCTCTTAACTCTAAATTCACATCGCATGCATTAGAGTAATGCCATATTCCAGTTTTTTCAGAATGCCATATCAAGAATATGACACATATTTTAAATAATTTTCTTGTCATTAAAACTATAAATTTCCTTTTCAAAACAGATAATTAGGTGATAGCTATCTCTCCCTTTCTGAATCTACAATGGACTTATTCATTGTCATTCTTCTCATTATGAAGCTCCTGTGGCAGTCTTGAATTTCCCACTAATAACCACTGATAACTGAAAAGATATCATGTTAAATTTTCATAGAAACTACTTCTCAAGGCTATATCAAAAGTGCCTCTAAATTTCTAAATTCTATGCCTACTGATTGACAGAGATTCTGTCTTTCATAGAGGTTAGATAGAGCAGAGATGCAGATATAGAGAAATATTAGAAATTACTCATCTGCTTTCCCTATATTTGAACTTAGTAGAGAGTAATGAGAAAAAACCTTGTCAAATGGGGTATTTTTAATTGTACCATCATGTCACTGGAAATATCTGCAAAGCAGCTGAATTTAAAAAAAAAAAAAGTCACCATGAAATCCACTGTAGTCTAGCTTTAAAAGAACATCTTTTTAAAATTCATTTAGTTACATTTGGTTTCATAATTTTTTGTTATTTTTATAAGTTATGAGAATGTGTAGTCAAATATGTAAAATTTAGAGGCCATACAATTGCAAAAATCTGTGCTAAAAGTATAAGGAAGAATTTTAAATCATCATATGCTATTTTCTCTTTTTTTTTTTTTTTGTACTTTTACTATGCTGATGACAAACTTGGCTAAATTGGCCTTAATTAGCTACCACATGTCTACCCACTGTCATGTTAGTTTCTACTACAAACCAAGATCTATGCCAAGAAGAACAATGATATCTATCACCTTCTTCTAAAACTATGATATTACCAAAGTTGAATTTCTATAGCAGATTATTTTTTTTACTTTATGCAACATTGCTATATTATACCAAAAGACATTTTTTAAGGCAAGGCACTAAGTCCATTTATTCACCTGTTTTCTTATTCTCCTTAAATTAAGAGATGGTACCATCTCTGATACCAGAGAATAAGGATCCAGGGATCTTGAGATACTCCATCAGCATATGATCCACCAGAAGATGTCTTTGTGCTTGATAGCATTTGTGTTAATTGATCTAGTCCAGGCTTCTTCTGCCTCTCCTTTCTTCTTTTTTTAAAATTGGGTATTATATTTACATTTCAGATTTTATCCCCTTACCCCACTTCCCCCTACCACCCAGAAACCTCCTATCCCATCTCCCCTCATCATGCTTCTATGAGGCTGTGCCCCCTCTTACCCCCTACCCCCCACTCCCCTCTCCCCACCCACACATTCCCCCCCCCCACTCTGTGTTCTTCCTTCATGGGACCAAAAATCTCCTCTCTCACCTATGCCCAACAAGGCCATCCTCCCCTACATATACAGCTGGAGTCATGGGTTCCTCCCTATGTGCTCCCAGGCTGGTGGTTTAGACCCTGAGGAGCTCTCATTGATTGGTATTGTTGCTCTCCTCATGGAGTCACAAACCCTTTCTGCTCCTTCAGTCTTCTCTCTAACTTCTCTATTGGGAAACCCTTGATCATATCAGTGGTTAGCTGTGAGCATCTGCCTCTGAATGTGTCAGTCTCTGGCAGACCTCTAAGGAGACAGCTATATCATGTTCTTGTCAGCATGCACTTCCAGCCATGCACATCAGTGTCTAGCTTAGGTGACTGTACATGGGATGGATACCCAGGTACAATGGTCTCCAGATGGCCCCTCCTTCAGTTTCTGTCCCACGTTTTGTTTCCATATTTGCTTTCTTGAGTATTTTTGTTACTCCTTCTAAGTAGGACTGAGGCATCCCCACTTGGTCTTCCTTCTTCACGAGCTTCATGTGGTCTGTGAGTTGAGTCTCTGATATTCCAAACTTTTGGGCTCTCATCGACTTAACAGTGAGTAAATACCACGTGTGTTCTTTTGTGATTGGGTTAACTCACTCAGGGTGATACTTTCTAGATCCATCCATTTGCCTATAAATTTCTCGAATTCATTATTTTTAATAGCTGAGTAATACTCCATTGTGTAGATGTACCACATTTTTTGTATCCATTCCTCTGTTGAGGGACATCTTGGTTCTTTCCAGCTTCTGGCTATTATAAATAAGGCTGCTACGAACATAGCAGAGCATATGTCCTTGTTATATGTTAAAGCATCTTCTGGATATATGCCCAGGAGTGGTATAGCTGGATCCTCAGGTAATGCTATGCCAAAAGACAATTTTTACAAAGAAATTACATATAGGAAGAAAGATTCCATAATTGGAATAGGGTAGGAGAAAAGTCTATAGAAAATTCCTTCTATAGAGGAGAAAGGAGAGATGAAGAACAATGAGGATAGCCAAAAAAAAAAAAAAAAAAAAAAGGATAGAAAGACACATTGTCAAATAGTTAATTCATATACACATATAAAAATTAATAGCATTTCAAGTGGGGTGATTCCCATAAAGTTGTGAATAATCTAATAAAATTTTCAGTATCAGGCATGGAAAAATCCATTTGAGTTGTTGATAAAGGATTCAAGAGACACCTACAACCCCACCCCCCACCCCCAAACACTGGTCTTTGTCATTGCCTTTGGCTGACTATTAGAACTTGAAGGTAGGACCTTATAATGAACACACCAAATATTTTGAATACAGTAGTTGGAGGAACCAAGCCACAACCTATACTGAAGATTTCTCCCTGAGGACTAACTTTCTAGGTTGTTTCTAGTTTCTGGCTATTACGATTAAAGGTTTTATGAATATAGTTTAACCACTGTCATTGTGGTATGGTGAAGCCTCCCTGATTTCAAAATATAATAACAGAGCAATAGTAATAAAAACTGTATGGTACTGGAATAAAAATAGACACATAAATTAATGGAATTGAATTTGTGCCCCAAATTAACTACAAAAACTTGATTTTTGACAAAGTAGTTCAAAATCATACAATGAAAAAGAAAGAACATATGTTCAACAAATGATGCTAGTCTACCTGGGTGTCCACATGCAGAAGAATGAAAATGGTTGTGTATTTCTAATCATCCACAAGTTTCAACCCCAAGTGAATTAATGACCTTAACATAAAGCCCAATATAGTAAATAAAATAAACGAGAAAGTGGGTAGTATCCTTGAATGAACTGGTACTGGAGACAAGTTCTTGAACAGAATAAAAAGTCACTATCATAAAAATAAATAGAACTGCAAAGCTTCTGTAAGGCAAATATCATCAGTAGTACAAAGCAGCATCCTGTAGAACGGGAAAACCTTCATTTGAGAAAGGAATCCTATATTTGAGAGAGTTCAAATATCCAAAATACATACATAACCCAAGAAATTAAACACTAACAACCCAAATGACTCAAATAAAAAAGTGGGATAGGTACAGGCTGAACAGAGAATTTTCAACAGAGAAATTTCTAATGGCTGAGAAATACTTGAAGAAGTAGAAAAGTTGGGTCTTGACTTAGAACTATTCCCCGTTTTCTGAGGAACCATTATATTGATTTTCAAAGTGGTTGTAAAAATTTGTATTCTAACTAGCAATAAAGATGTGTTGCCCTTCCTCTACATTCTCTCCAGAGAATGTGCTATCTCTCAAGTTTTCTATCTTTGTCTTTCTGATGGGTGTTAGATAGAACCTCAGAGATGTTTTGATTTGCATTTTCCTGATGACTAAGGAATTTGAACATTTCTTTAAGTGCTTCTCATGTTTTTGAGATTTTTCTGTTGAGAAGTCTCAATTTAGTTGGTAACCCATTTTTAAATTGGGTTATTTGCACTGTTGGTGTCTTACTTTTGAATTCTTTTTAAACTTTTAAATATTGGCCCTCTGTTAGATGTAGGATTGGTGTAGATACTTTCCCAATCTGTAGGCTGATGATTTGTTCTATTGACAATGTCCTTTGCCTTACAAGAGTTTTATAGTTTCATGAGGTCCCTTTTGCCAATTGTTGGTTTTAGACCATGATCCATTGATGTTCTGTTCAGGAAATTCCCTTCTGTACCAATGTGTTCAAGGATATTTCCTACCTTCTTTTCTATGAGATTTAGTGTATCCAGGTTTTTGTTGCCATTCTTGATCCACTTGGACTTGAGTTTCATGCAGCAGGATAAGTACAGATCTGTATTCATTCTTCTACATGTAGACACACAGTCCAGCACCATGAGTTGAAGATGCTTTCATTTTTCTACTGTATAATTTTGGCTTCTTTATCAAAAACTAAGTGTCCATAGGTGTGTGGGTTTATTTTGGGTCTTTGATTTGGTTCCATTGATCAACATGTCTGTTTCTGTACCAGTACCTTGCAGTTTTTATTACTATTGCTCTGTAGTACAGCTTGAGGTGAGAGATGGTGATTCCTCCTGAATTTCTTTTATTGTTCAGGATTCTTTTGGCTATCCTGAGATTTTTTTACTTTCATATGATGTTGGGAATAGTTCTTTCAAGATCTCTGGAGAATTGTGTTAAGTTTTTATGGTAATTGCACTGAATCTGTAGATTGCTTTTGGTAAAATGGTCATTTTTACCATGATAATTCTACTTATCCATGAGCATGGAAATTCTTTCTATATTTTGATAGCTTCTTTAATTTCTATTTTCAGGGACTTGAAGTTCTTGTCATACAAATCTTTCACTTGCTTGGTTAGAGTTACACTGATATAGTTTATATGATTAGTGGCTATTATAAAGGGTGTTGTTTCCCTAATTTCTTTCTTAGCACATTTACTATTTGTATAAAAGAGGGTAGCTGATTTCTTTCAGTCAATTTTTTACCCGGCTACTTAGATGGAAATGTTTATCAGCTGTAGGAGTTCTCTGATCGAACTTTTGGTGTCTCTTATGTATACTATCATATCATCCCCCAAAATGGATGCTTTGACTTCTTCTTTTCCAAGTAGTATATCCTTGATCTCCTTTAGTTGTCCTGTTTATCTAGCTGTAACTTCAAGTACTATATTGAATAGATAAGTAGAGAGTGGGAAGCCTGTCTTGTCTTTGATTTTAGTGGAAATTATTTAAGTTTTTTTCTGTTTAGTTTGACTTTGACTATTGGCTTGTTGCATATAGTTTTGAATATGTTTAGATATGTGTTCTGTATCCCTGATTTTTCTAATACCTTTAACAAGAAGGAGTGTTGGATTTTATCCAAGGCTTTTTCAGAGTTGAAAGAGACAATTATATAATTTTTTCTTTCAGTTTGTTTTTGTGATGGATTGCATCAATGCATTTTTATATATTGAACCATCCTTGCATCCCTAGAATGACACCTCCTTGATCTTGATGGATGTCTTTTATGTGTTCTGGATTCAATATGCTAGATAAAGCTTGGGAAGTCTTGTGGATAGGACTGGAGGTCCGAAAGCAGATAGAAACTCCACAGGAAGACCAACAAAGTAAACAAACCTTGACCCTTGAAAACCATTCACCATTCACAGGCTGGACCTAGGCCTCCTAGCTCATTTGTAGCAGATTTGTAGCTTGGGTTTCATGTGGGTTCTGAACAACAGGAGTGGGGCTATCCCAATAGCTGTTGCATGATGTGGGATATGTTCTTTAATTGGACTGCCTTTTCTGGCCTCATTGGGAGCCCTAGCCTTGCAGAAACTTGAGGTGCCAATATGGGGGAGCACAGGGGACGAGATGGGAGAAGGATGTTGGCAGAGGTGACAGTGGGCTGGCAGTGAACAGGCTGCAAAGTAATTAAGTAAAAAATAGGCATAAAAGGTTTATTCAGGACTTTTTGTGATCAAAATATTTGCAATGTGATTCATAATTGTAAAGGACAGAAACTAGAAACAATCTAAATGTCCTCAACATAAGAGCAGATAAAGAAAATATAGTACATTTACAAAATAATAGTCAGCTATTAAAAACAACGACATCATGAAATTTGCAGCAAATAGATGGAAGTTAGAAAATATCATCCTAAGTATGGTGATCCAGATCCTGAAAGACATGCATGATATGTACTCACTTATAAGCGGATGTTAGGCATAAAGTACAGGATAACAAGGATACAATCCACAGAACCAAGGATGCTAAGTAACAAGGATGACCCAAGGGAAGATTCTCTAATCTCACTCAGAAGGATAAACATCTGAAGTAGATGAAGAGAGGGATTTGGCTGGGAGAGGGCTAGAGAGGGGCACATGGGTGGAGATCAGGAGTGAGGAGGGTGGAAGGTTGAGAGGGAAAGGAAATTAGTGAGGTTGAGCATCTGGGACAGAGGAAGCTTCTGAGAGTGTAAGGTGAGCCTAGTTGAGACCTCTACCAGCTAAAAATATGGATCCTGAAGAGGCTACTTTCTATAGACAGGGCCACTTCCAGTTGGGGAAAGAGGACACTAAACAAACCCACAAAATGTTTTAATCAAAATTTGTCCTGCCTACAAGAAAAGCAGGGATAAATATGGAACAGAGATCAATGGAAAGGCCAAACTAACAAGCAGCCCAACTTGAGACCCACCCAATGTAAAAGAGCCAATCCTTGATGCTATTAATAATACTCTGCAGATAGAAGCCTAGCATAACTGTTTTCTGAGAGCATTCAAACAGAAGCTGATGAAAACAGATGCAGAGACCATCAGACAAACAATTGACAGAGTTTGGAAATTCTTGTGGAAGAGTAGGGAGAAAGATTGAGGAAGTCACAGGGATCAAGGACACCACACAAAGAACTACTAAGTATACTAACCTGGTCTCATGGAGGTTTTCAGAGACAGAACCACCAATTCAAGTATTCATTCTTAGAGAATGTTATACATATTTGCTATGAATTTTGATGATATCCATCCCACTACCCTTACCCAACTCTTTATATCTAGTCCTATGTCTCTTCCTACTCCCATTTCTTACTCGCTTCCTTATTATAATCCATTGTCTTAGTTACTGTGAGGAGCCGCATTCGCCATTACAAGATGGCGCAGGCTTCTGCTTCCTGGTTCTTCACGGAAGCTTTACTTGAGAATGCGCCTGCGCATGGCGCGAAAACCGAGTATGACAATTGGATGAAAGATTTGAGCCAATGAGGGATCTGCACGTCTCCCAAAGCTCTATTTAAGCAGCGGGCTTTCTGAGCTCGGCGTCCTTCCCCTTTTCTCCATCTTGAAGAGCTGTTCAATAAATGCTGTCAGAAGAATCCTGAGTGTGGCGTTCTCCTTATCGGCGAGGTAGCGCGTCGCAAGTTACTTTTCTATTGCTGTGATGAAATGCCATGAGTAAGGTAAACTTATAGAAGAAGGAACTTATTGGAACTGACTATTCCAGAGGGCTAGTGTTTATAACCTTAATGATGGATATCATGGCAACATGCAGGCAAGCATGGTACGGGAGGAATGGTTGAGAGCTTACATTGTTTTCTTCAAGTAGGAGGAGCAGAAACAGCTAACTCGGAATGGCAAATGGCAAGAGCTTTTGAAAATGTAAAGACCACCCCTTCCCCATGACATACTTCCTCCAAAAAGGCCACTCCTTTTTATCTTTCCCAAATACTTTCACCAATTGGGGACTGGATATTAAAACTTCTGAGCCTAAGGAGTCCATTCCCTCTCTAAGCACAGGAATCCATTAAATACAACTAATGCTACATCTATATACCTGAATATGGGGCTATCTATAGGAGCTTGTTCACCGTATCCAGACACAATCCTAAACAAAATGGACTTTACTCTCAACAGATATCAGCTGCCAATAGTTTCTAGTTACATAAACTCTTCATCCATTTATCCTGGAAGGTTGACTAGCTTAATCATAGGTCCTCTTTATCACTAGACATTCTTGGACCTGCCAGCATTTAAATAAAGACACAAGGACTTATTATTACAAATAGCAAGTCTACCTCATAGCTAACTCTAACTTAATTAATCCATTTGCTCTGGTCCACAAATGCCATGTGGCCTGTTGTCTCTTTTTTCACACTGGTGAATTCTCCCAGAAATCCCCTCTCAGCATAAAAGTTTTGCCTTCTATTTCCTGCCTAGCTATATAAGCCAACAACTTTTTATTAAAGGCAAACAGAATGCCTTAGGCAGGTGAGGACGGACAGAGACACACTCCATTACACAGTGCACCCCAACACACCTTCCAGCAATCACAACTGCTGTGAATTCCTGGGTGCATGTTGGGAGCCGACTTTAGTAGAAAGCGGCTAGATCAACTTTGCAGCCATCTGGAACCATATACCCTGATGAAAGACTTGGTTGTCAAAAGCCTATAACAGCTGAAGCACACTCTGATAAATATATTGTTTATCCCACATAGCTTGTTTTGCTGTTTAGTGACCTCAGCTGTATGGTGCACGTGGTAAAATGTTTTCACCTGTGTTCTCCTGCTTGTGTATATAAATACCTCAGAATTCCCTTCAATAAGGGAGACATGAGAAAATAGAAGAGACTGAATCACACCCTGTCTTGTCTCCATTCTTCGAGTCTCTTGCCCCAAGAGCCACACTCTCTCTTGACCAGAGCACTTAGCCCCAAAAGTGTTGAGGAAAAGTGTTGAGGCAGAGTGTGGGCCTCAACAGGTGCAATAGACTTACTATGTACAGAAGACACTGTTTCACCATGTCCTCCCCAAACCATAGCTCACAACTTTTTCTGCCTTTTTTTTCTAAAATGTTACCTGACATCTGGGGAGAAGGGCTATAAAATAGATGTTCCACATTTGGGCGACAACTCCAGATATGGTTGTTTTTGAATGTTGAACGATTTTGAGGCTCTGTATTAACTGTTACCCACCACAAAAATTTTCTCTTAAGGTGCTTCTTGGTTTAAATTGAATATAGCCTTAAGTATTTTGAGACAGTTTGATACTTTCCATTTACAAATTTAAAAAAAAGGCCCTTCCAACCCTATAGCATTGAATTTCTATTCATATAGGAGTATAATTTTTCATGTGCAGTAATCTTTTAAAACAGATTTAATGTATGTATATATTCTCTGAGATTTTATTGATACATATTATCATATCTTATTTGTTCTATTTTATTATTGAAAGTTTATGAGTGCTCATATCATGTATTATTGGTATCACATTGGAGCTAAATTTACAAACATTTGTGAGACAGAATGTATGTTCTGGAAATCAAATCTGGCTTGCCTGAATGAGCAACACATTCTCTTAATAGCTCAGCTAACTCTCCAGTCCTATGTATACATTCTAAATCATCAGTTTATATTAATAAATATGTATCTATGATATCGCTGTTTAAATTTAATGTAATTAAAAACTACAAACAGATGTAGTCAATATTTTTGTGAAAAAAACAGATAAAAGCTCTTTGTATATTAAATAAAATGTACTTATAATTATTTAGTCCCCTTTTATTAATTTATTAAAAACCATTAGAATAAAGAATAAAATATTACATGCAACAAGTTTTTCTGATTTATTTTCTTAGAATATTTTGAACTTTTTGTTATAAAAGGTTAAAATAAAAAAAAAAACCACACACTAAAACTAAGCAAACCTCAGGGTTATACAACTCAGGGTTATACAACTTCTATAATTAGATTGGCCATTCAAATGGAATCTTGAAAGCTACATATTGAATTTTATTAGATTTTCCTTTTTGATCAGAAGAAACTCATAGTGTCAACTCATAGTGTTGCTTGTCATTATGCCTGAAAAGATCAAGTATAGTTTGGTGTTTCCACAAATGCTTGTAAATTCTATAGTGATAATGACTCTGGCCCAATTTTGTTCCATTCCATTAGGCAACAAACAGAACAGCTCTAACTAAAAGTAGCTTTGACACAAGAAGTTAAGACATCTACTTTTGTTAATCATTTAGCAAATAATGTTACTAACTTGTTGAATATACAAGAGGGTTTAGATGAGCATTGGAACAATGGATTGATGTTCTTTATCCTATTCAAATTATTGGAAGGAGATTCACAGTTAAAGAGTAAGGAGCCATCTTGAGTGTCATGCCAAATACCATTGGAATCAAGTTAGTTGTAAAATTTACAGAGGAAGTCATTATCACTAGGAAAAAGTTTGAAGAAACTTGCAGTGTATTTAGCATAATTCTAACACCTCTCTGGATGTTTTAACTTTGCATAATGAGCTTATGAATTTAAGGAATGCTGTTCTGCTGAGCACTGATGTAGTAGATGCTGCAGATAAAATTACCCATGGCCTGAAGTCAGTATTTTTATTTTGGTCAAGCTTCAAGAATAGCATATATAGCTTGATCATGCTAGCCCTTTTTGTCTTGGAATACCTTTATTTCTTCCCATCATGTTAAAGCTTGTCTTTGGGGGGGGGGGGGTGTCGAGACAGGGTTTCTCCATGTAGCCCTGGCTATCCTGGAACTCACTCTGTAGACTAGGCTGCCCTCGAACTCAGAAATTCGCCTGCCTCTGCCTCCCAAGTGCTGGGATTAAAGGCATGCACCACCACCGCCCAGCAAAGCTTGTCTTTAACATCAACATGTTGGCAGCCAAAGCACATGACTTGAAACTGAAAATGGACCCCTAGACAGAGTTATTAAATTAATAGGCTAGCAAGCCAAGGACAGGTAAGATTCTGCACAGAGCCCTACCAACAACCTAAGACATAAGTGTATTGCTTTTGATAACGTATTCCACAACCAGTAAGGAAGGCATTCTTGTCAGAGTGACCTAAAACAGGCTCAGTCTTGTTTATGAAATAAAAAAAAAAGGAAGAGGTTGGGAGCTTTTGCACCTACTTGGCAAGAATCTGACATGGGCCAAGGACAAGGAAATGGACTGCTTGGTAGGAATCTGAAATTGGCCAAATAAAAAGAAGTGGGCTTCAGGAATCTGACATTAGGCTAGAACAATGAAATAATTTCTATTAGGAATCTAAATATTAGGTTGGAGCAAAGTAGTAATTTCAGACAGGAATCTAAATCTTAGGCTAGAATGAGGAAGTAGACTTCAGACATGAAAATGATTTCGGGCTAGGACAGGGAAATAGGCTCAGATATTTGGGTCATCCTGATAAGCCCTTAGAAACAGTGATCATGGTAATAGTCATGGACCTTTGTTCATTGCCTTGCTTGTTCTTTGTGTTCTTTGACTATTTGTGTTTATTGTCTTGCTTGTTCCTTGACTATTTTTATCTATTGTATTGCTAGCTCCTCAACCTAGAACTGACCTTAATACTCACATGTAATTAAAATGGTATAAAAGCAAAAAGGAGGAGCAGGAATGTGATAGGGCTTTTCTAGGGTGGGGAAATGGGGAAAGGGGATGTCATCTGAAATGTAAATAAATAAAATATCCAATTTTTTAAAAAGCTGATTCCATCTTAATTTTTCAAAATAAATCATGGATAATGATTTCAAAGCCTAAACTGAAAAAAAAAAAAAAAAAAAAAAAAAAAAAAAAAAAAAAAAAAAGCCTAAACTTTCCAGAAATATACTTGTACTCATTGTTAGCTACAAAAAAAAAAAAAAAAAAAAAAAAAAAAAAAAAAAAGTTGCACAGCTTTTCAGGAGAAAAATAACTCATTCAATTAGACTGGCTACACCTTAAGTGTTCAGCAGTTCAGTACACAATAGCCAAGCTGTGTTCCAACTAGTGTGGGTAATTTCCTTCCACACCCAATCCAGACCAATCCAGAAAGCAGTACACCTATTTATTTCAATATGCCAGCAATTACCAACTCAAGCATGCCTTTATTGAGACCATTAGTAACAACAATGACCAAAAAAAAAAAGGTCACAGTCCATTTTCCCTACCTCTGCTGCTCTCACTCCAAAGGAATATTTCAAACACCAGGTCTAAGAACAATTTTTAGCCAACAAAATTGAAAGACTTGCAGCAGGTGGAAATACCACCTGTTCTAATCTTAGTCCAGAAAAAAAAAAAAATAATAACAATTGGCTCTTCAGAGTTCCCAGCTGTGGGAAATTCCAGTGACTTTGAATGTCAGCAAACCAGAAAGAATTCTCTTGGAAAGACTGAGCCAGCTAAACGGGATCACTCCTGTAATACAGGCCTTTGGAAGGGTTAAAATGCACAACACTGTGAAGGAGGCAAAGGCTAAAGCCTCAGCAGGTGTGAATCTTAATGGTTGTTAATTAGGTAGAAGTTCAACAGGAAAAGAAAACACAGCAGGTGTGAGGTGGATGTTTTTGCTGATGAAAGAGCAGGATAAATATTCATCTCTGCAACAGAAAAGACAAGTTCATTCCTGTTTTTCTCTGTAGTATGTAGTCTGGGTTTCAGTAAGTGCCAGATGATCATACTGTTTTCTGATTCCACAAAGGTATAGAACTCTCCCTCTCCTAAGGATTATGAACTGGAAGATGTCACTGGGCACATCTGTGTGCTTCAATTCACTTAGAAGATGAGACAATGATCTTACGTGGTTATGTTAACAAAAACTCATCCTGAACAAACAAAAGTGTCTAAGAGCCCGTCCCTTAAATTTTCTTTGGATGAAGAATTAAAAATCCTACGTTTGCTGTACTGATTGTAACCACAGCACTCCTGGAGTTTCTAAAAAAACAAATTAAAGATGATTGAAGATCGGTTCTTTTCCTACTTCTAAGAAAAGGCTCTTGACAGCTCTATGGAATCTTCTACTTTCATATTATTACATATTTAACATACTATTAAGGTTTCGAAAAGTATATTTTATAATTTTATGGAGGAAAATAATTTAGCATTAATGTAATTTCATCATGAAACTCTACCCATTTCTGATTTTTTCCCTTTGATCATATAGAGACATAATTCTGCTACAAAGAAAGGAATTACCTTCCTATTCTTAAAGTTTCACTGTACTAATGAAATTGAAGCTGCTTGAATCTTGTTAAGCAGGTTTATCAATGTATGCACACATTTAATATATTTCTTATATTTATAGTTTATATTTTTTTCTTTGGAAACATTACAGACAACACTTTTTTTTCAAACTGTACACACTTAATAAAAATTTGTACATGTTCTCATGTATATATTATTTTCCTCAAATAGAAATGCGATAGGTACTAACTATTATTACTGTTGTCTCAATAAAGGAAGACAGTAACAGGACCACCTCAAACTAGACAAGAATAGCTCTGTGGACAAAAGTTTGACATTTCCAAAATATCATAAATTCTAGTCAAATGGACTCATGATAGTGACAAGTTAGAATCTGAATAACCAGAAAAATGTATTTTGAAATATTGATCCTTTTAATAACTCTTCACTGATGACCTCTGTGTTGGCCTTAGCAATATTTTAACTATCATATGATATTGGGGATGTGCTGAGAATCTTTTCATTGTGCTTAAGAAATGTCACAATGGTTGATATTGTTTCTTGTTCTTTCACATTTTCTGAATGTAGAGTATAGTTTTGTGGGTTTGTGCCATAACCTGTCTTTCAAATCATCTAAATAATTTTTATGTTCCCATGCATATCTAATTGAATTATGTTGTGACCTGAAATACACATTAGAAAGTCATACCTAGCACAGGAAATTCAAAAGAAATTCAATGCCATTATTATCACCCATGACCTTGTCTCAAATCAACAAACAAACACAAAGAAATGGATTTGTTTTTTGAGATTTAGTTCTGATCCAAAATCTATAGAATCTGCTTTTATGGAATGAATCAAAACATCAATCCAAATACTGTTAAAAAAATCCTTTGAATGTTCACAACCAAATACCTTAATATTTAGAATATTTATATCAGAATCCAAGCAGTATCCAAAATGTACTTCCCAACTTCAGTGATTAACTAGATACAATGGCTGTAATCTTTTTGTGAACACAGATTCTCTAGCACTTATTGTGACTTGATACTATGATCATTGAAACACTTTACAAAAGCTAATCTCTTTAACTTTGTATACTTCTACAGTACAGCATTGCTAGCCTTATGCATACATCATTATCTTTAGGAAGTCTGTGCTCGCGGGGCTGTGGTGGCGCACACCTTTAATCCCAGCACTTGGGAGGCAGAGGCAGGCGGATTTCTGAGTTCGAGGCCAGCCTAGTCTACACAGTGAGTTCCAGGACATCCAGGGCTACACAGAGAAATCCTGTCTCAAAAAAAAGAAAGAAAGAAAGAAAGAAAGTCTGTGCTCCTTGCATAGCTACAATAGCTATAATTCTTACAGACCCAGAAAAGTCATGTTCAGTTCACTGACTCTCTATAGGACTATTAGCTAACATTTAAAATTAAAGTCTTAAGATAAAATTACATGATGCAATTAAACGTATTTTTTTATTTGAAAATTAGATTGTAATAAACTAAAATTCTAATTACTTTCAATTTTAGCAGGAAATCATTCTGGACACTAATTTTTATTCTTCAAATGAAGAGTTTTCAGATACAGTTGGGTGAAAATTAAATTTTATAAGTGCACATAACTATTTAATATGGTTGACTTCTCGAATTTCCTCTGAAAATTTCCTTATCTATGCTGCAGAATTTTTAGACTGATTAGTAGGTTTTTAACTTAAATCTAAAATTAACAAGGGAACCACAGAGCTTGGTGATACTTTAAAGTGCAAGGACTTTTATTCCTTTTGAGAGGAATGCTGGCAAGGTTTTTCCTTCCAAAAATGAACTCTTATCATTTATACTGAACTATTTGTATTTTCTTTTATTTTTGATAATTCTGAGAAATGTACTTATTTCACATTGAATCACATGTGATAAAATGGAACTTTTAATGAATTTCCCCTACAGTACTTACAACCCTCTGTAAGAAAGGTTGTTAAAATTAGGTGAATATTGAAATTTGTAAGTGAAATGCCTTTTTTTCTGATTAAATTTTTAGTAAGGTGATTTTTTTTTTTTTTTATCTTGGACCACTATTGTTGGCAAAGCTTAGAACTTAGTTTATGTTTATCATGTTTCATTAGGAATAACCATAAATATTCCTTGATTAGTCAGGGAGTTTTGAATTGCAACATACTTAGGTCAATAAAAACCAGTACCATGCAAAGGTTATACATAAACACTAACGTGAAATAGAAATTAGAATGTTTTGAATCAGTTAACAATTAAACTATAGACAGCAAATATATTATATTATTTTCATTTTACATAATTTATGTTACTCATATCTTCATTAGAATAAATTTCAAAATTAGATTTGTAAATTGCATTTAATAAGAAAAATACTTATAATAATGACCTTAATTAGAGGCCTACTTTATTGATTTGAGAACAATTCTTTAAAACTTTACCTCGAACAGAGGTATAAAACATTCTGTAACTATAACTGGCTTTTTAATTTTAATTTGGCTTACAAAGCATTTTTCAGATACTATGTTTAAAAGTACACAAAACAAGTATTTATAACAAGCACAAGTTCTAGCCTGAGATTAAAATGTGCTCTAAGTATAACCTTTCAACCAATGCTTAATATAAACATGATTTCTCAATGTAATGATAATTGGTTAAAACTATGCAGGAAACAAGCAACAAAAATTAAGTACTTATGTAATTATGACTATAATAATTTGCAGAATACAGTTTTAAATCATAACATAAATGTGTGCCTAAAGTTGCTTTATAAATTTTGGTGCTGTTTGCTGTCCTGCAAACTATAAATTTCTTCCACAAATTACTAATTAAACTACTATATTGTTTCACATAGCTATATTAGAATATTATTATCATATTTATGTTAAATAACAAAATTCCTTTTATATTACGTATTCAGTGTGTTTTAAGTAACATGGGTGAAGATATATTTTACTGAAATCATGGATATCTTACTATCTTGTTTGTTTATATTTCTACCATATCCTGCATTTATCCAAACATCATTTAGTACCTACACATTAGATTTTGGCATATCTTATGTTTTTGTAAACCATATGATCATCTTCTGTAGAGGTAAATGGAAACTGTTGTTTCTGAGAAGGAATAACTACCATATAAGTTTAAATGATATAAAGTGCTTGGTGCTTGGCTACCCTCAGGGGCAAAAGTTTCAAAACAACTGAATTTGATATGTTACAATGTTATTTTATGTGGTTTTCATTCAACAAAGAATATAATCAATTTAAAAAAAATTATTGGATATTATATTTACATTTCAGATTTTATCCCCTTACCTCATTCCTCCCCCACCACCCGCACCCAGGAACACCCAATCCTATCCCTCCTCCTCCTGCTTCTATAGAGATGTGCACCCACGTAACACCCACTCCCACCTCCCCACCTTCAAATCACCACCCCCCCCCCCAACTCGGTGTCCAGCTTTCATGGGATCAAGGATCTCCTCTCCCACCTATGCCTGAGAAGGCCATCCTACCTATACAGCTGGAGTCATGGGTCCCTCCCTATGTGCTCCCAGGCTGGTGGTTTAGACCCTGGAGAGCTCTGGTTGGTTGGTATTGTTGTCTCCTCATAGGGCCACAAACCTTTTCAGCTCCTTCAGTCTTCTCTCTAATTCCTCCATTAGGAACCCCTTGATCAGATCTGTGGTTAGTTGTGAGCATCTGCCTCTGAATATTTCAGGCTCTGGCAGACCTCTAAGGAGACAGCTATATCAGGCCTTTGTCAGCATGTGCTTCCTGACATCCACATCAGCGTCTACCTTTGGTGACTGCACATGGGATGGATACCCAGGTGGAATGGTCTCCAGACGGCCCCTCCTTCAGTTTCTATCCCACACTTTGTCTCCATATTTGCTCCCTTGAGTATTTTGTTAGTACTTCTAAGTAGGACCGAGGAACCCACACTTGGTATTCCTTCTTCATGAGCTTCATGTGAGTTGAATGGTGGCTATCTCAAGTTTTGGGCTAATATCTACTTATCAGAGAGTAGATACATGTGTGGTCATTTGTGATTGGGTTATCTCACTCAGGATATTTTCTAGTTCCATCCATTTACCTAAGAATTTCTCAAATTCTTTATTTTTAATAGCTGAGTAATACTGCATTGTATAGATGTACCACATTTTTTTGTATCCATTCCTCTGTTGAAGGACATCTGGGTACTTTCCAGCTTCTGGCTATTATAAATAAGGCTGCTATGAACATAATGGAGCATATGTCTTTGTTATATGTTGGAGTATTTTCTGGGTATATGCCCAGGAGTGGTAAAACTGGGTCCTTAGGTAATGCTATGTCCAATTTTCTGAGGATCCGCCAGACTGATTTCCAGAGTGGTTGCACCAGCTTGCAATCCCACCAACAATAGAGGAGTGTTCCTCTTTCTTCACATCCTCACCAGCATCTACTATCACCTGAGTTTTTGATCTTAGCCATTCTGACTTGTGTGAGGTGGTATCTCAGGTCTATTTTGATTTGCATTTCCCTGATAACTACAGATGTTGAGCATTTCTTATGGTGCTTCTCGACAATTTGAGTTTCCTCAGTTGAGAATTCCTTGTTTAGGTCTGTACCCCATTTTTAATAGGGTTATTTGGTTGTCTGGAGTCTAATTTCTTGAGTTATCTGTATATATTGGATATTAGCCCTCTATCAGATGTAGGATTGGTAATGATCTTTTCCCAATCTGTTGGTTGCCATTTTGTCCTATTGACAGTGTCCTTGGCTTTACAGAAACTTTGCAATTTTATGAGGTCCCATTTGTCAATTCTTGATCTTAGAACATAAGCCATTGATGTTCTCTGTTCAGATACTTTTCCCCTGTGCCTAGGTATTCAAAGGTCTTCCCCACCTTCTTGTCTATTAGTTTCAGTGTATCTAGTTTTATGTTGAGGCCCACACTCGGCCTCAATGCTTTGCCTCAACGCTTTTGGGGCTAAGTGCTCTGGTCAAGAGAGAGTGTGGCTCTTGGGGCAAGAGACTCGAAGAATGGAGACAAGACAGGGTGTGATTCAGTCTCTTCTATTTTCTCAAATCTCCCTCAAGTCTCTCTTATTGAAGGGAATTCTGAGGTATTTATATACACAAGCAGGAGAACACAGGTGAAAACACTTTACCACGTGCACCATACAGCTGAGGTCACTAAACAGCAAAACAAGCTATGTGGGATAAACAATATATTTATCAGAGTGTGCTTCAGCTGTTATAGGCTTTTGACAACCAAGTCTTTCATCAGGGTATATGGTTCTAGATAGCTGCAAAGTTGATCTAGCCGCTTTCTACTAAAGTCGGCTCCCAACAGTTTTATGTGTAGGTCCTTTAACCACTTGGACTTGAGCTTTGTAGAAAAAGATAAAAATGGATTGATTCGTATTCTTGTACGTGCTGACCTCCAGTTGAACCAGTACCATTTGTTTAAAATGCTGTTCTTTTTCCATTGGATGGTTTTAGCTCCTTTGTCAAAGATCAAGTGACCATAGGTGTATGGGTTCATTTCTGGATCTTTAATTCTATTCCATTGATCTTCCTGCCTGTCTCTGTACCAGTACCATGTAGTTTTTATCACTATTGCTCTGTAGTACAGCTTAAGGTCATGGATGGTGATTCCTCCAGAATTTCTTTTATTGTTGAGGATAGTTTTCTCTATCCTGGGTTTTTTGTTATTCTAAATGAATTTGTAAATTGCTATTTCTATCTCTATGAATAATTGATTTGGAATTTTGATAGGGATTGCATTGAATCTGTAGATTGCTTTTGGCAAGATGGCCATTTTTACTAAGTTAATCCTGCCAATTCATGGGCATGGGAGTTTTATCCATATTCTTCAATTTTCTTCAATTTCTTTCTTCAGAGACTTGAAGTTCTTGTCATACAGATCTTGCTTGGTTAGATTTACTCCAAGATATTTTATATTATTTGTGACTATTGTGAAGGGTGTCATTTCCCTAATTTCTTTCTCAGCCTGTTTATCCTTTGACTAGAGGCAGGCTACTCATTTTTTGAGTTGAATTTATATCCAGCCACTTTGCTGAAGATGATTATCAGGTTTAGGAGTTCTCTGGTGGAAGTTTTAGGGTCACTTAAGTATACTATCATATCATCTGCAAATAGTAAAATTTTGACTTCTTCCTTTCCTATTTGTATCTCTTTGACTTCCTTTTGTTGTCTAATTGGTCTGGCTAGGACTTCAGGTTCTATATTGAATAGGTAAGGTGAGAGTTGGCAGCCTTGTCTAATCCCTGATCTTAGTTGGATTGCTTCAAGTGTCTCTCCATTTAGTTTGATGTTGGCTACTGGCTTGCTGTATATTGCTTTTACTATGTTTAGGTATGAGCCTTGAATTCCTGATCTTTCCAAGACTTTTAACATGACAGGATGTTGAATTTTGTCAAATGCTTTCAAAGCATCTAGTGAGATGATCATGTGGTTTTCTCTTTGACTTTGTTTATGTAGTGGATTACATTGATGGATTTCTGAATACTGAACCATCCCTGCATTCCTGGAATAAAGCCTACTTGATCATGATGGACGATTGTTTTGATGTGTTCTTGGATTTTGTTTGTGAGAATTTTATTGAGTACTTTTGCATAAACATTAATAAGAGACATTGGTCTGAAGTTCTCTTTGTTGGGTCTTTGTGAAGTTTAGGTATGAGTGTGATTGTAGTTTCATAGAATGAACTGGGTATTGTTCCTTCTATTTTTATGCTGTGGAATAGTTTGAAGAGAATTGGTATTAGGTCTTCCTTAAAATCTGATAAAATTCTGCACTAAAACCAACTGGTTCAGGACTTCTTTTGGTGGGGAGACTTTTAATGACTGCTTCTATTTCTTTATGGGTTATGGGACTGTTTATGGGACTGTTTAGATGGTTTATCTGCTCCTGATTTAATTTTGGTACCTGGTATCTGTCTAGAAGATTGTCCATTTCATCCAGATTTTCCAATTTTGTTGAATATAGGCCTTTGTAGTAGGATCTGATGATTCTTTTAATTTCCTCAGTTTCTGTTGTTAGGTCTCCCTTTTCAGTTCTGATTTTATTAATTTGGATACTGTCTCTGGGCTCTTTGGTTAGTCTGGCTAAGGGTTTATCTATCTTGTTGATTTTCTCAAAGAACCAGCTCCTGGTTTTGTTGATATTTTGTATAGTTCTTTTTGTTTCTACTTGGTTGATTTCAGCCCCGAGTTTGATTATTTCCTGCTGTCTACTCCTCTTGGCTATATTGGCTTCTTCAAGTTGTTAGTGTGTGCTCTCTCCAGTTTCCTTTTGTAGGCACTTAGAGCTATGAGTTTTCCTCTTAGTACTGCTTTCATGTAGTCCCACAAGTTTTGGTATGTTATGTTCTCATTTTCATTAAATTCTAAAAAGTCTTTAATTTCTTTTTTTCTTTCTTCCTTGACCAACTCATCATTGATTAGAGCATTGTTCAGTTTCCAAGTGTATGTGGGCTTTCCATTGTTTTTGTCATTATGAAAGACCAGACTTAGTCCATGGTAGTCTCATAGGTACAAGTGATTATTTAAATCTTTTTGTATATGTTGAGGCCTGTTTTGTGACCAATTATATGGTCTATTTTGGAGAAGGTACCATGGGGTGCTGAGAAAAATGTATATTCTTTTGTTTTAGGATGAAATGTTCTATATATATATATATATATATATATATATATATATATATATATCAGTTAAATCCAATTGGTTCATAACTTCTGTTAGTTTCATTGAGTCTCTATTTAGTTTCTGTTTCCATGATCTGTTTATTACTGAGAGTGAGGAGTTGTAATCCCCCACTATTATTGTATGAGGTGCAATGTACGCTTTGAGCTTTAGTAAAGTTTCTTTTATGTATGTGGGTGTCCTTGCATTTGGGGCATAGATGTTCAGAATTGAGAGTTCATCTTGATAGCTTTTTCCTCTGATGAGTATGAAGTATCCTTCCTTATCTTTTTTTTAATTACTTTTGGTTGAAAGTTGATTTTATTTGATATTAGAATTGCTACTCAAGCTTGTTTCTTGGGACCATTTGCTTGGAAGATTGTTTTCCATTCATTTACTCTTAGGTAGTGTCTGTCTTTTTCACTGAGGTTCATTTCCTGTATTCAGCAAAATTCTGGGTTCTTTTTATATATCCAGTCTGATAGTCTATGTCTTTTTATTGGCGAATTGAATCCATTGATATTAAGACATATTAAGGAAAAATGATTGTTTCTTCCTGTTATTTTCATTATTAGATGTGTAACTATGTTTGTGTAATCTTCTTTCTATCTTCTTTTGATGCTGTTGGAAGATTACTTACTTGCTTTTTCTAGGTTGTAGTTTCCCTCCTTGAGTTGGAGTTTTCAAATCAATTATCCTTTGAGTTGCTGGATTTGTGGAAAGATATTGTGTAAATTTGGTTTTGTCATGGAATATCTTGGTTTCTCCATCAATAGTGATTTAGAGTTTTGCTGCGTATAGTAGTCTGGGATGTCACTGTGTTCTCTTAGGGTCTGTATGATATCAGTCCAGGATCTTCTGGCTTTTATAGTCTCTGGTGAGAAGTCTGGTGTAATTCTTATAGGTCTGCCTTTATATGTTACTTTACCTTTTTCCCTTACTGTTTTAGTATTTTTTTCTTTGTTTTGTACATTTGATGTTTTGATTATTATTTGGTGGGAGGTATTTCTTTTCTGGTCTAAAGTATTTGGAGTTCTGTAGGCTTCTTATATATTCATGGACTTCTCTTTCTTTGGGTTAGGTAAGTTTTCCTCTATAATTTTGTTGAAGATATTTACTGGCCCTTTAATTTGGGAATCTTCCCCCTCATCTATACCTATTATCCTTAGGTTTGACCTTCTCATTGTGTCCTGGATTTCCTGGATGTTTTGGGTTAGGATCTTTTTGCATTTTGCATTTTCTTTTACAATTGTGTCAATGTTTTTCATTCTATCTTCTGCACATGAGATTCTCTCTTCTGTCTTTTGTTTTCTGATGGTGATGCTTGTGTCTGTGACTTTTGATCTCTTTCCTAAGTATTATATCTCCAGGGTAGTCTCCCTTTAAGATTTCTTTATTGTTTCTACTTCCATTTTTAAATCTTGGATGGTTTTGTTTAATTCCTTCACTTGTTTGGTTGTGTTTTCTTGCAATTCTTTAAGGGATTTTTGTGTTTCCTCTTTAAGGGCTTCTACCTGTTTACCTGTGTTCTCATGTACTTCTTTAAGGAAGTTATTTATGTCCTTCTTAATGTCCTCTATCATCATCATGAGAAGTGATTTTAATTCTGAATCCTACTTTTCTGGTGTGATGGGGTGTCCAGGTCTGGCTATGTTGGGAGAACTGGGTTCTGATGATGCCAAGTAAATTTTGTTTCTGTTGCTTATGTTCTTGAGCTTGCCTTTTGCCATCTGGTTAACTCTAGTGCTACCTGCACTCACTGTCTCTGACTGGAGCCTGTCTTTCCAGTTATATTGCTTGTGTCAGAACCACTCAGGGTCCAGATGTCTCTGTGATCCTGTCATCCTGAACTCCAGCTGCTCTGAATGCAGTGGATTCTCTAGTATGTCTCTGGTTATGGTGTCTCCATGTTAGCACACCAGCTAGGTGTCCACTGCTCTTTGTGCAGTGGCTCCTCTAGGATGTCTCAGGATATGGTGTCCAGTGCTCTGAGTGTAGTGGCTTCTCTAGGATGCCTCGGGATATGGTGTCTTCACAGGAGCAGACCAGCTAGGTGTCTGCCCCAGCCATGAGTACCAAGCGATAGTATAATCTATCTTTTATATTATTTTCTAATCTCCAGATTTTATTCACCCCATCCACCCTCTTACAATTCCACATCCCATACCTTTCCCACAGCCCCCTGTCTCTATGAGGATGTCCCTACCCCCACCTCCCACCCCAACTGACCTCTAAACTCCCTGGGACCTCCAGTCTCTTGAGGGTTACATGCATCATCTCTGAATTACCACAGACCCAGCAGTCCTCTGAAGTACATGTATTGGGGGCTTCATATCAGCTGGTATATGCTGCCTTTTTGGTGGTTTAGTGTTTGAGAGAGATCTTTACGTCCAGATTAACTGAGACTGCTGGTCCTCCTTTAGGGTCACTGTCCTCTTCAGCTTCTTTCACCTTTCCCTAATTCTTCAACCTCAGGTGGTTGAGCTGCATAAGGAATAAGGATGCAGGTGTGGAGACAGCCAAAAGTTCTCACCTGGTTGAAACAGGATCAGTGGATCCCAATAGATACAGTCACAGAGAACTATAGCCACAATTGTGAGTGAGTATCTTTACAGTCTACCTAGGCTAATCCTGGAAATTTCTGATAATAGGAGATGTATTTCCCTCCTTTGTAGTATCAGGAAGGGGGAGAATACAGCTTTTCAGTGTTTTGAAAAGGAGGGGAGCAGAGAGAAGAAATTTTCAAGCCATAAGATAGGGAACCTAGTCAGAAGGTCCTGCATGGGTGGAAGAATAAATCAGTCAAAACCCTCAGGGGACCAGCCAGTGCCAGGAATGCCATTCAAATTTACAGAGGATATAAAGTTTCCTGGGGAAGACTAGGTCACTCTTAAGGACAGCAGACTTCTGAAAATCTTTAACATGGCTTAGAATCACCTCAAGGTGAACGTCCTGTGGTGCAAAGAGATGAATGTGTGGTGGAGGAGGATTGTCCCCTAGTAAAGTAATTAAACATTAGAAAAGAAAGGCATCACAAAACAAAATGTAAGTAAAAGGCAAACGTTGACAAAACCAAGTTTCAAAGATAGACACAGCAGTGTATATTGGGACTTTCGGATGGGAGTCCTGACCAAGTCCAAAGTGGCAGATTGTAATCCATCTCCCTTTGCCAAGAGTTCTTCTCCTGACAAGAAAAGCATTGTTGCATCTAGCTTCTCTTCTTTGAGTGACAAAAGATCTAAACCATGTCAGGAACAATACCAAACCAAGAAAAAGAAATGTAACTTCTGTTGGGCTGGCTGGCTTTGTATCATTCACTATCAATATGTGGTCAAAAGTAAGGGTCGATCCAGTCATGGTACCTTCTGTTCTGGTCAAGTGAATTGCTTCACAATCCACTCGAACTCCTGTCTCATTCAGGAAAGGAAAATTTTTTGAACACATACCCCAGGACTGATCAATCAAGGATACAGCATAGACTCAGGAGCTAAGACTGTGGTCCAGAATGTTTTCAGGGCCAGTTGATACAGGCAAAAATCACAATGAGCTCATATACAGGTGCAGAAAGTGCTACAGGGTGGTCAGCTCTTATCCAAACAATTTTGATAGTTTAGGCATAACAGTTCAAACCGACCTTTCATTTGATTGGTCCAAAGCAGAACATATGGAAGCAGCATGTCTTAAGAATAACAAACCTCATAACAAGATATGTGATCAACTTGACTCTGCTCTAAATCAAAATATTTCCTGTGTCCTAAATAATATAAAATAGTTGCCAGAAATGCCAGAGGGGCATACTGCAACAAAATGTTACTAGAAAAAGCCATTGAAGAAATTACTGCAATTGTGACCACTGGAGAATTTCTCTCTACTTTTTATTGCAATTTTTATATATTTCATCTCAAAAAGGGTAGAAAACATAGCTGTACAACAAGAAAAATTTGTTACAATAATATAAAGACTTGAGAGACAAGAGAAAGAAGAAATAAGAAAACAGAAAATGCTTAATTGTGAACCTGTGGTACCTAATGATATTAAGGATCAAGACAGACAACCCATTGAACCTCTGGTAGCACCTCTTGATGAAACTGATGAAAGGCGATCACATTCACCGACTTTCCTGCTTACCCAAGAGCAAATGCCAGAAAATGGTGAAAACTCAATATCTGAACAACTGTTCTGGAAGTTTGTTAAAATACAAGATCTTTAACATTTTAAAGAATCAAGAGTGATTTATGGAATACACTCAGCCTATGTGAGACAGATAGATGTCAAATACCTGTGCTACCCAAAATTGGATTATTCCCCAAGATGTGAAAGATTTAGAAGCTGTTGTATTAAAAGCTGTTTCTCAATTACAGTTGCTAACAGGGAGGAGAAAAGAACCTCTAATTATGGAAAAATCATAAAAAGTCTGAAGCTGCTAATATCATGAAATATAATTATTAGGTGAATGTCAATTTGATGACTTAAGACAGCAGATGTAATTTTATGACTCTTGTATACTGTGTACTTTAGGAGACTTAAGAATCTGAGATAAGATGGAGGAACAAATAAAAAGGAATATGTCACTTACCAAGATTATGTGAAGTTCCAGAGAGATTTTACTGACTTATTACATAAATTAATGTCTACTATAAACAGGGTAACATCAGACCCAGTTGGGAGACAAATATTAATTGAAAGTTTAGCTTTTAAGAAATGCACCTTCAGAGTGTAAATAGTTTGTTGATCCTTAAAAGCTCACTCAGCACCCATGGATGAATGGATTAGAACTACTGTGATATTGTCCCTAATTACTATGATATTGGACAAGAAATAGCCTTCAATATCTAAATGTCTGTTGTTTCATCTGTGGGAGACAATGTCCGTTGAAAAGAGATTTAGGCAAGGTGTCCGTAGAGACTGTATTTTAGAAGACCTTAGCCTTCTGGTATTTGTAATAACTGTGATATGGTTAGGCTTTGGACTAATGACTGAAAATTTGAAAGAGATATTCCCATACCAGTGAGAAGCTCCCTACAAGAAAGTACTACAAATACAGGAAACTCCCAAAGGGGGTTAACTTGTCCATGGCCACAAGAAAGAAAAAAAAAATAACCAAAAGCCACATTCGACAAAGATATTTCCTTTCAGTACCTACAGAAAGATAAAGTAGATATTGGAGACAATGTATATTGACATCTTTTGCAATATGGCTTAATATTTTTCACTGTGTTTAAATGGGTAAGAAGTCAGACTTACTGGCCTGGAGCTAAGCAGGGAATGAAAATGCCTGTCTGTCTAGTTTAAGAGTTTAAAACAAATGCTGTTCTTGATATGGATGGATTCATAAAGATATAATTGTACTTTAATAAATAAATAAATTTACGAGGATAAGATTAGCTGAAAGACACTGGGTTACAGAAAAAACAAACAAACAAACAAAAACCCAACAAAAAATAACTGCTGATTAACCTGTATACATTAAAGGCATTTTAACTTCAGAATGGAAGTCAGGGAACATGTTACATTGAGGAATAGGTTTTATCTATATTTCCATAGTTGATGATAAAACTATGGATTTCATCAAGATTGAAAAAAAAAAGAATCTGAGTAAGAGAAGATTTCCCATGCAAGGCACGAGTCAAGAGAAGGAGAGATTCAAAACAAGAGACAGCTACACTAATATAAAAATAGAATTTACCAGTGAGAAAGAATTCATGCGCAAAAGTCAAAAGAAATTATATTATAAATGAAAACCTCAATACACCTTTCCCATTCTAAAGGAGAAGGAAAAGCAGAGCATGAAAATATAATTCGGTTTTGAATATCTAGAGAAATCATATCAATCATGTAGGTGATTCAACTAGGTAATAAAATAAAGTCAGTAAGAATGACAGGACTGTGACAGCCATTCTGTGAATAGGATCAATAGTTTAGATCATCTTTGCTCAATATAGTTTCATCTTTTGTGCTTCCATATGTATTTGATTTGTTTGTTTTGCTTCTTAGAATCATTTCTAGGATGTCAGTAAAATTTTAGAAAATGAGTCAAGTCCACACCAACAATATTTTAGAAATATAAGGTTATTGAAACAGAGGCAAATATTTTGATTTAGAAGTTTTCTCTAGTTTTTGTATTAGAGGATTTACAAGACTATCTACTTGAGCCTGTAGTGTAAAGCAGCATTTATTACTTTGGGACTCTACAGGGGGAAAAAAAAAAAGCTTTTGATTATTGGTTTAGGAAATAATTTTAATTATAAACCAACTGAATTTGGTTTGGTAAGCAATTCTTGCAAACAGCCACATTTTTTTTTCTACTTCTAAATGAAGTTGTAAGCTCTCACTTGATCTAGTGCCATGCCTGTCTTCCCGTTGCCATGATTTTTGCCATTATGGTCATGGACTCTAACCTTAAGATTGAAATTAAATGTCACCTTTTAAATGTTGCCTTATTCATAGTGTTTAGTCACCAAAATTGAAGAGTAACTGATGCATAAATTGAGAGCAGGTGATGGGCCATTGTTGTAACAAGCCTGACCCTGCTGTTTGGGGAAGGATGTGAAGATTTGAGGACATTGGACTCGGGACACAGTTGTGTTCTATCCGCAGTATTTCACAAACCATTCTAATCAGAAGTTAGACGTGAGTAAAGCTAGGAGACATGTGGACTATAGAGATTCAACGTAAGTTTTATACTGAAACAAAGTTAAGCAACTGGACTACGGAAGTTTTTGGTGATAATTTGTTATAGAATGTTACCACTTTTGCCCTTGTCCTAAGCATCTGCACAGGGATAGACTGAAAATCTTTGGACCAATCATTTTATCTTGACACAGGCTACAATTTCATGACAGTCAAACAGTGATTCTATCATATTATTCTTACTAAACACTCTTACCTAGGGCTACAATAAAAATAGATCAGGGAAAAATAAAAATTTTCTAGTTTATGGAAAGAACACCAGGAAATATAATTTTGTGTGAAGAATTTTATTATAAAAGTTAAGAAGAGTTACAATGCTAAATTGAATAAACTTAGTGGTACCATCAAGACAAGACTCCACACATGTAATGCCAAATTCTACAAAAAGACTTTTGTCCTAAGATATTTTTGGCTCTTAAAAGCAACAGATTAAAATGTTAGAAAATGAACAAGGAACAGGCAAGGCTTTTCTGTAGCGGACACTGGAATTTGTCAGGGTTTCCCATGTCATTCTGACTTCAGAGAGAAGGTTATAGGAGTTTAGGGTTTGACAAAACTACCTTTGTAATTAAGAAAATTTGTTCAAGCTATGCATTTAGCAGGAAAATATCTATCTACATGGAACACTGAAAAAAACACAATATGAAACTGTGAACATGGAACCTTCATTACATTGTAGATCATGAGATGTTATAAAGGTTATAGAACACTCAATTGACTAACAAAAGAGAGCTACAGATAAGTAATGGAACCAATGTTAAGTGTGAAAAATGTGTGGAAGTCAGTAAAGCTGGCAAGATGGAGAATTCAGACTTCAGGTATCATGCATGATCTTACAGAATTTGGAGTGTCACCTGCTGAGTCACAGACTTTTGCTGGTCCAGTGTTTTATTAGGATGTTCCGATACTTCTGTTTTGCAACAGTAATTTTATGCTGTTGTTTGCTGGAAGCATGTACTTTCATTTTTACTTTGGTGGTACAGAAGGTTACACCTAAGATATTGCTTTGATTCACAGAAGATACACAAAAGATTTGTAAACTGTGTTTTCCATTACTAAAGAGTATGGGAACCTTTGAAGGTGGACTAAATACATTTTTATTTATGATGAGATCACTATGAGAGAAATGGAGTCGAATGTAATGATTTGAATGAGAATGGCCCCCAAAGGCATATACGTTCAATACATTGTCCTCAGTGTTTAGAACTGTTTTGGAGTGATTAAGCCGTATGTTCTTGTTGGAAGAAGTATACTACCGTGTAGAAAAAAATAAAACAAAGAAACAAACAAAAAACCACTACAGTGGTTCCATGGTTGGTTCACAGGGAAGTCTTCCACAATCACAAGATAGCAGGCCACAATAGACACAAGAGAGTCCATGGGTTTCCAAGAGCTTATTATTTATGGTGAATGCAGATGGTCTGGGTGCACCCCTGTGAAACTCAGGGAAGACCTGAGTTAAATAGGGAGGGAGAAATGGGGTGGGGCTGGGGAAGAATGCTTAAATGGCTAAGCCCTCTGGCCTTCAGGCATCTTATTAGTATGTAAATCTCTCGAGGTTGAGGCCTGTAGCCACGCCCTCTACATGTGTCCTACATGACTGAACAGGGCAGGTTAAATGGGAATTAGACCTTGTGTCAGGACCCTGGGTTCTTGGGGCATTGCTGAACACCTGCCATTTCTCCCTCAGAGTTTTGGGGTTCCAGGCACATGCCCATCCAAGAACCAAGATACCCTTCCACAGCCTACTGTGAATGGGTTTTTAAAGTTTAAAAATTCCACGACTGTTATATCTGTTATATCTCTGCCTGCTTATTTTAGATAAGAATGCATGCACCCCATCATGTTTGTATTGAACTCCAAACCTTCTTTGCAACTGTAAATGCAAAATTAAGCATTTTAACAATATGTTGCCTTGGTCATGGTATTTTGTCCAATAATTGAAAAGTAACAAAGGCAGTTTTTTTTCAGCCAATTATTTTAGGATATAATTTGTAGTACCACTGTCATTATGTCTGTTTTAAAGTTAAAAAAATATCTAAGCTAAATTTACTTCTTAATATAGATCATTTCTTTTTTCTTCCCAAATACATTTATTCAATTTTTGAAATTAAGAACTTTTAATTCCTTCTTTGTTTCATGAATTTATGATGGAACTCTTCATTACAAACTGCTTTCAATACTCTGAAATAATGACCAGGATTTTACGTGTCACTGGATTTGGTCAAAAGTATAATATCTTTTTGAGTAAAAGTTATTATAGCTGTAAGTCATTTACATATTATTACACATTATAACATTCTCAAAGTAAAGCTATATTTACTTGTTTTGGCATTTGTATCTGATTCACAGTCCTACTTTATTCATGTTTGTACAATAAAACAGGGAACTAACCAAATAAAACTTAAGGTTGTTTCTTGTCTTTGGATTCATATAAAATGATGTGTTTTTTTGTCCTTTATATTTCAGTTCATCTATGGTACATAAGATTACAGTGCAAGACCAAATTGTCCAGCTAATTTGCTACTTGCTTTCATATATTATCACTTAATCTAAATAGAAATATAAAGTTTTTTGCTTTAAAACCAAGAAATTCTAATCATACATCTTATCAGTTGACTGGTGTTTTTTTAGAATTAATGGAATCAGAGGATTTAACTTGTCTATCCCTTAGCAAATCAACACTTATAATCTAATTGATTTCTCCAGCACTTAAAAAATTCATAAGATGTTAATGATCATTTTCTATGCATTATTCTTTAAGTCATATTAATAATATAGATGCATAACAAAATTGCTGAATTTTGAAAAGTAGAAATATAAGTATTAAACACAAAATTCATAGCATTTTGATACCAAAATGATTAACTATAGAATTTTGTTGTAAAAACTTCATCTCACTTATCACTATTTAGTAATACTATTGCAATGATTTGTAAAAGTAAATGTCACATCAATTTCCTCAGATGATGGGATGAAATAAGAGCCTTACTCAAGCTGTGTGAATATTCAGCTTTGGCTGAGACGTTCAAGCAAGTGCTGTCATTTGAATTTTTGATCTTAGCCATTCTGATTGGTTTAAGGTAGAATCACAGGGTCATTTCGATTTGTATTTCTCTGATGACTAGGATGTTCAGTATTTCTTTAACTGTTTCTTGACCATTAGAGATTCTTCTGTTGAGAATTCCCCCTTTAACTTTGTACCCCATTTTTTAAAAATTGGGTTATTTGATTTGTTGGTATTCTTTTTCTTTATATATATTTAAATATTAGCCCTCTGTCAAATGAAGTGTTGGTGAAGATCTTTTCCCATTTTCTGCAGGCTGTCATTTTGTCCAATTAATGATGTCCTTTGTCTTACTGAAGCTTTCCAGTTTCATAAGATCCATTTATTATTTGTTGATCTTAGTGCCTGAGATGTTAGTGTTCTGTTAAAGAAGTTGTCTCCTGTACCAATTAGTTCAAGGCTCTTTCCCACTTTTTTGTTTCTTTGTTTGTTTGTTTGGTTTTTTTTTTTTTGAGACAAAAGTATTTAATTTATTGCCAACATATTAGTATATTAATTTATATTGGAATCAGTTATAGAATCATGGGAATAAAGTTATGTTTTATCTTTTTTAAAAATTTTACTTATTTATTAATAACTCCAGATTTTATTTCTCTTCCAGTCCACCCTCCAACTCTTTCACATCCCATACCTCCTCTCTGCCCCCCTGTCTCCATGAAAATGTCCCCTCCCCCAAACCCCACCCCACCAGACCTCTAAACTCCCTGGGGCCTCTAGTCTCTTGAGATTTAGGTGCATCTTCTCTGACTGAACCCAGTCAAGGCAGTCCTCTGCTGTATATGTTTTGGGGGGCTCATATCAGCTGCTATATATTGCCTGGTTGGTATTCCAGTGTTTGAGAGATCTGGGGGAGGGGCAATGTTGGGAATGCTGGTCTTCCTACAGGGTTGCCCTTCTCCTCAGCTTCTTCCAATTTTCCCCTAAGTCAATGACAGGGGTCAGCAGCTTCTGTCCATTTGTTGGGTGCAAATATCTACATCTTTATCTTTCAGCTACTTGTTGGGTCTTTCAGAGGACAGTCATGATAAGTCCCTTTTTGTGAGCACTCCATAGCCTCAGTAATAGTGTCAGGTCTTGGAGTTTCCCTTTTGGGCCAGTGGCTGAAGCTTCTTTTTCTCAGGTTCTTCTCCATTTCCATCCCTGCAGTTCTTTCAGACAGGAACAATTATAGGTCAGAGTTTTGACTGTGGGATGTCAACCCCTTCCTTACTTGATGCCCTGTCTTTCTGCTGGAGATAGGCTCTACAAGTTTCCTCTCCCCAATGTAGGACATTTCATATAAGGTTCTGCTCTTTGAGTCCTGAGAGTCTCTCACCTCCCAGGTCTCTGGTACACTATGGAGGGTCCATCCACCCTCCTACTTCCTGAGGTTGCATGTTTCCATTCTTTCTGCTGGCCCTCATGGATTACAGTTTTTCCCACAACCCACATTTTTGTCTATAAAGTTTAGTGTATCTGGTTTTATGTTGAGGTATTTGACGCCCTTGGACTTGGGTTTTGTGCAAGGAAAAAAATATGGATTTAATTGCATCCTTCTCCATGCAGACATCCAGCTTGACCAGCATCATTTGTATTATTTTTCTCCATTTAAAGGCTTTGATTTCTTTGTCAAAAATCAATTGTGGGTTTATTTCTGGGTCTTCAACTTGGTTCCACTGATCAACTTGTTTCCATGATGTTTTTATTGCTTTGTAGTACAGCTTGAAATCAAGGATGGTGATACCTCCAGAAGTTCTTTTATTAAATATGATTTTTATAGGTTTTATGTTATTTTTATTTGCTTGCTTGCTTTATTTTTTTTAATTTTGTTTGTTTGTTTGTTTGTTTGTTTTTGTTTTGTTTTTAAAATGAAGTTGTGAATTGTTCTTTTAAGGTCTGTGAAGATGTGCCTAGTCCTTCAGTCACTTTGTGTGCCAGGGTTGTTTGGCACCCAGTGGGGCCTCCCCTTTCCTAGAGTAAAAGGAGAGGAGAATGGAGGGAAGGACTGTGTGAGCAGGGCATTTGCGGAAAGGATGTGATCAGATTATAAAGTGAATAAATAAATTAAAGGGAGAAAACAAACATGTTTATTTCTAGAGTTATTAATTTAAACACAATAGAGATTCTTATAATTTGAAAATAAGATTTAACATTCTAAATTCTTAATCTTTGTATTATTTATCAAAGCATAACACTAACTATATACCAGCATGATCTTGACCTCATCTTGCCTTCTCTGTATCATTTCATGAATTCATCAGACAATTAATTGTTAGTAGGTTTTGAATCTAACTTTTCAAAATATTGTTACAGAACAATTTATAATGAGCCTTAGAGTAAGTGTCATAGTGTATAAAGGTCACTTTTAATAGAATTTTCTGGCCTTGATATGATTAATTTCTCCATTCTTATATAACACAAGAAAGTAATGAGGATCACTATTTTGGTAGTATAGTAATACTGTTACAAATATTACTTCTTAAATTCCTTAAGACAAAACCAGATAACAGGCAATTAATCATGGACCTTTTAAAGATATAAATGGAAATATCTAAAATATTATAAAATAACAAAAAGGTAAAATCACATTTATTAACTTATTTTTATACATTAAGCATTTTCTACATTGATGTATAAGAATGGCAATATTACTAATGTTTTATAATGCCAAAATATTTTATATAAAGTTATTATTATTAACATGCAAAAATTAAAACTATTCACTAAGAAAATTGTCTTGGTCAATGATAATACAATTATAATATTATTGTAGATTATAATGCCAATTACAAAAGAGTAATATTGGGTAGAAAGTTAATATAGTTTTTTGATATTCAATGATACCAACTGATATTTATTCCATGTTATCAATATTTTAAAAATTTAGTAAAAATGAAAAATGAAAAGTACTATTTTCTCATGCTTATGGTATTGTGTAAGCAAGCAGAATATATAAGATTCAAAGAAAATATACTACATACCTTTGGCTTTGGGTTGGCAGGCAAAAATTAATAGAAATGAGAAAGCAGAATGGTTTGGTGATTTCACAAAGAATAGTAATGGAAGGTTTTAACAGGAAGAAACTTTAAATGAAGACACATGCTTAGTGAATGATTTATTAGTGGTTACTAATATCTGCAATGATGTTGACCTTACCTCTTAACTAGAGAAAATGGAAAAATTAATGTTCTTGTGGATGGTGGCTTTAAATGATATATGGAATCCCTGTGGCCAGAACAGCCTGAGGAAGAAAGAAATTTATAGAAAATGACTTCAGAATTCAAAATTTTTCATTAGCGTCTTGTAGATAATTTTGTTTCATCTCTGAGTGAAATAAGAATGTACAGGATGGTTGTCACCTAATCATTGATATGACATCTAAATATTAATGTAGTTATTTGACTACTGAAATTAATATAGATTATATAAAGAATGTGGATTGATTGACTTCATGCTTATAAAAACTTGAAATTACTAATGAGTAGGTAGAATTATATGGGTCCAACCAAGGTGGATTTAGAGTTCTACTAGGTTTATAAATCTAAATATGTCATTTTTTGTACAAAACATATAAATAGATATAGGTATTTGCTTAGATGGATAAGAATGTTGTAAATCAATAGCTTAACTTTATTTGAAAGTATCTTAAGTTTGGTATGTATACTTTCTGCTTTGGTGGTGATTCAGAATTTTCTATGATTTTAAGTTTTTTTCTAAATGGCAAAACATAATTACAAATGAAATTAAATTATTTTTAATCACAGAATTATTAATGATGAAAAACTCTTAGCATTCCTCTAAAGATAGGGAACATGGTAATGTAGTATCCAATGTAAACATTCTCATTCAATATTGATTTGATGCTTTTGCTAGATTATTAATATTAGAGACTGAAATAAGCAGTATACAAATACAAAAGGCCAAAATGCACTCTTTCAAAGTTAACATTATTGTATATATGAGGGCCTAAAAGTCATTCAAAATGCTGTTTCAGCAAGATTAAAGTATGAAAATTTAACATAATTTAGAAGTATTATATTTATCAATTACATAAATAGTGAGTCACAATAAAAATAAAACAAATAAAATACATGAATTTTTTTATTCTAAAGATTTTATCTAATTTTTTAAACCAAAAATACATGAAATTAAAGCAGGTAAGTTTTATAATGAGAACTATAGATACCATAAAAAAAGAAGGGTGTAATGGGGAGCTCTATTATGTATAGTTCCTGGGCTCTATCTCTCAACTGGCAGTGTCAGGACACTGTAGATACCAAGGCAGGGCATTGAGGGTGGGAGGAGTCTGCAAGCCCCAGGACTGGAAATCTGCTGTCTCCCCCCTTTCCTCAGGGGTCTCAGGGAGTATGCCAGACAGAGGAGGATGAATGAGAACCTAGATTAGATGGGTTTCACAGGTCTCCAATCTGGCCAAGAATGCCAGAACTGTTACAGCTCTTAAAAGAGGAACAAAGATGACCATTCCTTCAGTCTTTGCTTTCCACTTTGTCCTCATATTTCCTTTAGACAGGAACCATTCTGGGTTAAAAATTTGAAGATGAATGGGTAGCCCCATCACTCAACCAGAGGCCTAGCCTAACCTCTGGATATGGTCTCTATAGATTTTCCCTCTCCTTTGTTGGGTATTTCAGGTAATGTCATCCCCATTGAGTGCCGGGAGCCTCTTGCTTTTCTGGCATCTAGGACTTTCTGGTGTCTATCCACAGTTTCCCTTCCCCCATTGCTACATACCTCTTTTCAATTTCATCCAGAGACTTCCCCATTTGGGGATCCATCTCATATACAGACACCAAACCCAGACACTTGCTGATGTCAAGACATGCTTGCTGACAGGAGCCTGATATAGCTGTCTCCTGAGAGGCTCTACCAGAGCCTGACAAGTGCAGATGTGGATGCTCGCAGTCAACCATTGGACTGAGCACAGTGACCTCAATGGAAGAGTTAGAGAAAGGACTGAAGGAGCTGAAGGAGTTTGTAACCACATAGGAAGAACATTAGTATCAATTCATCAGATTCCCCCAGAGCTCCCAGGGATTAAACCACCAACCAAAGAATTCACATGGAGGGACCCATGGTTCAAGCTCTATATGTAGCAGAATATGGCCTTTTTGGACCTTAGTGGGAGCAGAGACCTTTGGTCCTGTGGAGGCTGGATCCCCCAATGTAGGGGAATGCCAGGGCAGGAAGATGGGAGTGTGTGGGTGGGTGGGGAGCACTCTCATAGAAGCAAGGGGAGGGAGAATAGGATAGGAGGTTTGCAGAGGGAAACCAGAAAAAATGATACCATTTGAAATGTAAGTTAATAAAATGTCCATTTTTTTTTTTTTTTTTTAAAGAGGAACAAAAAAAGTTTGGGCAGCCTACAATGGGAAGGCAGCCAGTGTCCCAAGTCCCATAGTCCCAAGTCCTAGTGGCAACAGTTGTGGCAATGGTGGCAGAAATGTTATCAGCAATGGCAGCCACCACCACTCTTATGTGACTTCTGTTGACAAAAAGAACCTGGCCAGGCAGGAAGATTCAGGACCCAGTAGTGAGTGTATCTGGAGAGAAAGCCCTCCCACAAGAGTTCCAGAGCAGTAAAGACAGACTATCTTAGATGATCCTTGTTGAAATAACCTGTGCATTTTATTCAACGTGGACAGGGACTATATGAATCTTGGGTACTGAGATAAGATTTGGAGTATAAATGTTTTCTATCAGGCGAGAAAATATTGGTAATGCTATGCTTGCATGGGGAAAGTCTCTGGGTTCTTTGTGTGTAACTGACTGTCTTCTCAGTTGAATCTGCTGTTTACATGTTCCAGAGAAGGCACAGAGACAGGGAAGGAGAAGCTCTATTCCTGCCCCATTCTCAGATTTCTGAGATTCCTGGGGTTTGAGCACATTTCACCACTTACCAGTCCTTATGCCCAGCTGGTAAGATGCCCATTTGCCCTACAAATATGAGCTTGGAAGACAGACTTTCTAGGGGAAAAAGTAGAATATAGCCTCTTGTCTTGGAGAACTCAGAGGAAAGAAAGTTCTTGTTTTAAAACTGTGTGGGTATTTTTCCTCTCTGAGTGTTAAGTGTACAATACATATGTATTACATATGTATGGTTAGATAGAGGCCAGAAGAGAGTGTTAGTAACCCTGGAAAAAAAGAATAGTTATGATTGACCATGTAAGAACTGAGAACATGTTCCCAGTTCTCTGCATAATTGTCAAGTTCTTGTAAACACACCAAGAGATGTAGGGAAAAAAATAAGGCTGGAGATCCCAGGGTTCCTCCCGCCATGCTGTGGGTGGGAAAGCTCTGGGTTCCTCCAGCTGGAAGTTGGGCCAGGCTGCTCATTAACTAAAGGCCTCTCCCCGGCTCCTCATGGTTCCTCATGGCGGCATGGCCCCAACACATGAGGAAGTCCTTGGGTTTCCAAAACCGGTTTATTCACATGGCGGATGGTAGATGGATCTGATGCATACCCCCTGAAACCCAGGATTGACCTGAATTAAAAAGAGGAGGGGAGAAAGGGGGGAGGGGCTGGGGAGGAATGTTTAATGGCTCCACCTCTGGCCTTCAGGTATTTACATTAGTATGTAAATCTCTCTAGGGCCTGTTCAAGCCCTCCACTTGTGTATGTGACTGAAGGGTGAAGGTGGAATGGAGATTAGACCTCCTGTTAGGCATGACAAAGAGAAGCATAAACAGTGCTAATTTTGCTTTTCCCAACTATCTTTAGTTTTATTACATTTCTCTTTGTACAGAGTATAAAAAATTTTTCCACCTTAATGTAATACCAGCTATATTGAATCTAATAGAAGAAAAAATGGGAAAGAGCCTCAAATGCATTGGCACAAGGAAAATTTTCCTGAACAGAACACCAATGAGTCAGACTCTAAGGTTACAACTGATAAACAGGACCTCATGGAACTGAAAAGCTTCTTTCTATAAGGCAAAGGAAATTGTCAATAGGACAAATCGGTAACCTACATATTAGGAAAAGATCTTTACTGACTTCACACCCAATAGAGGGCTAATATCTAAAATATATAAAGAACTCAAGAAGCACTTAAAGAAATGTTTGTCATCCTTAGTCATCAGGAAAATGCAAATCAAAAGGATCCTACACCAATCAGAATGGCTAAGATCAAAAATCTCAATTGATAGCACAGGTTGGAAAAGATGTAGAAAAAGGGGAACTCTCCTCCATAGCTGACGAGATTGCATACTGGTACAACCACTCTGGAAATCAATCTGGCAGATCCTTATGAAGTTGAAAATTGTTCTACCTGAAGACCCAGCTCTACCACTCCTGAGCATATACCCAAAATATACTCATCATACCACAAAGACCTGTGCTCCACTATGTGTTCATTTGTATACTATGTGTTCATAGCAGCCTTATTCATAGTAGCCACAAGCTGGAAACAACCCAGATGTCTATTAAATAATGAATGGATACAGAAAATGTGATTCTTTTACATAATGGAATACTATTCAGCTACTAAAAATGAAAATATCATAATTTTGTATACTTGCAGATGGAACCAGAAAATAACATCCTATGTGAGGTAACCCAAACCCAAAAGGAGTACATGGTATATACTCAATGATAAGTGGATATTAGCCAATATGTACAGAATATCCATAATACAACCCACAGACCATAAGAAGTTTAACAAAAAGGAAGGCCCAAGTGAGGGGTGCATCCATCTCACTTTGAAGGTGGAAAAAATAATAACAGTTAAACTAGGGAAGGATGGACCTGGGTGAGGACCAGGAGGTGGGGAGGAAAAGGGTGTGGAACAGGTGTGGAGAGAGAATGGAGAGAAGCCTAGAGGGACAGGAGAATGAATAGAATGAATATGCAGTTGCCTGGGTTGTCTGTGTGTATGTGTGGAATCTCTACAAAGGCCCAGACATCTGTGATGAGGTAGGCTCCCAGGACTCAATGTGGGTGACCTTAGGTGAAATGCTCCTTATCCCAATAGTGGGGATAAGGAACCTGAAGAGACCACCACATCCAATAGCTAGGTAGGACCCCCAGTGGAGGGATAGAGATACCAAACACCTTCAAAAATTTTGATCCAAAATTGTTCCTGTATAAAAGAAAAGCAGGGGCAAAAATTGAGCACATAATAAAGGAATGACAGACCAGTGACCAGCCCAACTTGGGATCCATCCCATGGGTGGATACCAATCTCTGATACTATAATGGATGTTATGTTGTATTTTCATACAGGAGCTTAGTATGGCTGTTCTCTGACAGGCTATACTAGCTGGTCACTGAGACAGATACATATAATCACAGCCTAGCATTTGACTGAGGTTGGGGGACAATATGAAAACCTTAGGGGAAGGAATGAAGGAGCTGAAGGGGACAGCAGTCCTATCAGAAGACCAACAGTGTTGGCTAACCTGAACTTCTGGGAGCTCCCAGATACTGAGCCATCAACCAAAGAACATACACAGCATAGTCCGAGGTTCCAGCAAATATATAGCAGAGGGCTACCATGCCTGGCCTCAGTGGGAGAGGATGTGCCTAATGTAGAGTATGATGCCCCAGGCTAGGGGATACTGGGGGGAGACACACTCTCAGTGGTGAAGGGGAGTGGGGAAATAATTCTGTGAGGGGATACCTGTATGAGAGGCACCATTTGGAATATAAATAAATAAAAATTACTCATTAGTGAAAACAAATTATTACTGTGGGGTCTCTATAATTTTGTTGTGTAGGGACTTAGTGCTATGAACATGTCTTTTAGAAATATTTTCAATGTATCCCATGACTTTAGAAATGTTTTATATTTCTTTTCATTCAATTCTAGAAAGTCTTCAATTTTTTTCTCTCTGTCTTGACCCATTTTTCATCCATTGTAGACTTGTTCAGTTTCCAAGAGTTTGTATGCTTTCTGTTGTTTTTGTTGTTCTTGATACAAAAGATTAATCATTAGTGATTTGATGTGATGAAGAGAGTCATTTCAATATTCTTATATCTGGTAAAACTGGCTGTGTGTGAGGTCAATTTGGAGAAAATATTTTGAGGTGCTGAGAAAAAGAGAGTATATTCTCTTGTATTTGGGTGAAATGTTCTATAAATATGTTAAGTGCATTTGATTATGTAAGTTAGTTTTAGAATTTCTGTTTATATTTTATCTCCGTGAAGGTTGGGTATGAAGTCTTCCACTATTAATGAGTAAAGGTCAATATATAATTTTAGCTGTAATATAATCTTTCTTAATTTTCTTTAATGAAATTAGGTTCCCTTGTGTCTGCTGTATATTTTTTAAGAGTTCCATTATCTAGTTGGTGGGCATTTTCTTTGATGAGGATGCAGTGCCCTTCTCTATAGATTGGCTACACTGGCCTGCTTCTTGTTCTGTTTGCTTGGGATATCTCATTCCGTCCTTGCGCCCAGAAGGGATGTGCATACAGCAGAAGTATGGATTCTATTTTCACATTAATTCTAGTTGTCTGTCTCTTTGTTGGAGAACTGATACAATTGATGTTGAGAGATGTCAATGAGTCTTGCTTGTTGATCTCTTATTTTATTGTGGTTGGCCTTATGTGTGTTTCTGCGTATGTGGGGTTGTGCACATATGTTTCTTTTTTTTGAATTTGCTGGTCTGGGACTATTCATTACCTATGGATTTTATTTTTTTTAAATATATTTAACCTTTTATTTTACAGATTTCCATCTAGCTCCTTCTGACCTTCTGTTGGGCTCTATCTGTAAATAGATAGTGCTTAAATGTGATTTTATCATGGAATGTTTTATTTTCTCCATCTACTGTGTCTGAAAGTTTTGCTGGAAACAGTAAGCTGGGCTGGCATTTGTGGTCTCTCATAGTTTATAGAACACATGAAATTTAGAGTTTCCATTGAGAGAGAAGTCAGGTGTGTTCTAATAGGTCTGTCTTGATATCTCTCTTGATCTGTTTTCCTTGTAGATTTTAATATCCGTCTTTTGATATGTACTTTTAGGTTTAATTATTGTGTTTTAAAGTCATTTCTTCTCTGGTACAGTAATTTGGTGTTTTTATGCTTCTTATACCTTGATAAGCATCCCCCTTTATAATAAAAAAAATTCTGATATGATTTTTCTTGCAAATATTTTCTCAGCCTTGGACCTAGGTTTCTCTTTTTATTTTTCTATTCTTATTATTTTCAAACTTGTTCATCTCATAGTGTTCCAGATTTTCTGGATGTTCTATGACAGGAGCTTTTTAAAAGCTTATTCACTTTACATCTCATTCACTGTCTCCCTTGTTAACTTTCTCCCTAATCTTTCCCCAGCCTCTCTCCTCCTCTGAGTGGGTGGTGGCCATCTAGGTATCGCCCTACCTTAGCACTTCCAAGTTTTTTTGACAGGAGCTTTTTAGATTTAACATTTTATTTCACTGAGTTGTTCATTTCTGCAGACTTGAGATTCCTTCTTTTATCTCTTGTATTTTGTTAGTGCCACTGAGAATCTAATTTGTATTTCTTAACTTTGGATTTCCTGATTTTATTTCCCTTAGGATCATTTGTTTGTTTGTTTTGTTTTTGTTTCCTTTGTTTTGTTTTTTGATTCTGTTATCATTTTCAGGTCTTGAACTGCTGTGTTCATTTCCAGCAATATGGCTACTCTGGCTATAATACAAATACACTTTTAATCCCAAGAGTCAGAGACAAAGAGATATCTGAGTTTAGTGTCAGCTAGATACAAAAAGGTTAGTTCTGGGCATAGTGGTACATGCCTTCAATCCCAGCACTCATGAGTCAGCTCTGTTCAGTCAATTGACTCCACTATAGTGACTCATCAGAGGAAGCAGTGCCGTTAGTGGAATTCATTGTAGTGCAGTTCCTAGAGTTCAGTGGCAGTTTTTACTGGGAGAGTGTTAGAGAGACAGGTAGCAGAGAGAACAGATTAGACATAGGTAAAGACGGAACAACTCAGAAAAAGAAGGAGCCATATGACATAGAAGACTAGAACCATATGACAGAGTTAGTTTATGGCTAAACAAAGCAATTCATTGAGAAGCTGAGAGAAGTCAGATTAAATCAGTCAGCTGGGAGAGGTGTTTGGACCAATGCAACTAAGTTGAACCAGACAACAAGATAACCAGAATTCAGAAAAAAAAAATCAAAAACAGAAACAGCAACAATAACAATAACATCCAGAAAATGTGACCTTATTGAGCAGAAAGACTTGGTGATGCCAAATATATTAGCTAAATAAAAGTTACTTTTACATCTGGTGCCTAATGTGACTTGAAGAGAAAGCCTACCATAGTTGCAGAAAGCAGAGGACTGAGGCTGGGAACAGCTAAATATTTGCCTATCTCAAATCTCTGAGATTTCTAGTGTCTGAGCTCACTCATCCTTAATAGTTCTTATGTCTGTCTGATAACATAAATGAAAGTTTCACATGTATATGCTTTTATGCAAGGCATTAGTGTTTATAAGTACAATTGTATGTATGTCACAATTTTGTTTATATTTGTTGAGTATATTACACAGACATGGTCATTTAAGTCATATATTTAGAACATGAAGGATCAAATAGTAAGAACATGGATGTATTTCTATGTTTAAATAATCATAAAAATCTGCATAATAAATAAACGTATTCTATTTTAATTTAATGTGCAAATGACTTTTTAGAAAATAATACCTTCAAACTATGGTTACAGCCCATTTCTTATATTTTTTTCTTTTCAAATTTACTAATACATTTGCCACAAATGTCGCATTTTATACTGTGTTACCTACCATGATAACTAGACTCAATAACCTGGAATAGATGAATTTAATTCTCATAGTTCTATATGCAGGAAAGTCAAAGATCTAGACATGTATTCACATGATGGAAGAAGAAATGGCAAAGCAGAAAAGAAGAACTAGTTCAATAATCAACAGTGTCATCAATCCCATGATGGAGATATAGTAGTAATGTTCTGTTATCACCCAAAGCCATATGCCACACAATCATGGCACTTCCAACTCCAGGTGACTCTTTAAATATAAATTAAAACCAGTAGCAACCTGAAGTAAAACTTACAATTCTCCACCTATCTCTGTCTCTACATTACATAAGTAATGACTCTTGAAAGGAAATTTTCTTTTCAAAAAGGATTTAGAATGTATTTTAAAATATATTCCCTAAAATACAGACTGTTTTTATTAATGTCTTTATTGGTGTTTTCTAATATCACAGCACAACTGTTTCTTTTCAGTGTTGATGGAGAGTAAATGAAGAATATTTTCCCATAAAATCACATATCCATTTATATTTATTCTTATAATTTAGTATTTGAAAATTCTTTATGGAAAATTAAAACACAGAAACTATTGAACCCAAATACAACAAATGAAAAATCAAAAGAAAATAAAATATTACCAAAGCCCAAATAAGTATAATGAAGTACATCTGCACTTCATTAAAACCATTCCATTTCTGTTTCATTTTTTGTTCAAAAAGAGTGAATTAAGGAAGCTCTTGATCTGCTGAGCAATGTTCATAAAAGAGTTAAATTGTGAGCACATATTAATGTTGTATCTCTCTCCCAAATATTTTATTTCTTTGCCTAATCCCCAAATCTCTCCTTTTCAATCACTTTTATGTCCATAGTTTAATAGAATTAGTATGCAATAAGTTTATTCAATCTCATTATAACCACAGTAGTGAGTAAAACCATGTCCACTCTGTAAGCATCTGTTTATTTTACAGTTTGCTACAAAATCTCTGTGGCCTTTCTGTGATACATCCTCTTCTCACAGTTTGGAAAGCCGCTTCCCCAAAGAAGCATTTCATAATAGCTAGGGATTTATTTTAATTACTTAGTGAAATTAAATGCTTTTGTTGCGATGGATTTAATTTGCCATCTAATTTTTTTTTTTTTGGGGGGGGGAGTTGTTGTTGTTGTTCCTGTGAGATAGAAAGAGAAAAAAATGTTTTTGATTTAACCAGCTTGAATGTCTATGGTTTCTACCTAGTTATTAATTTTCTTTCTTTGATGGAGTAAATCTTAACTTTGAAATGTTTTTCACTTACACACACACACACACACACACAGAGAGAGAGAGAGAGAGAGAGAGAGAGAGAGAGAGAGAGAGAGAGAGAGAGAGAGAGAGAGAAAGAGAGAGAGAGAGTTTCCTTCATAATAGAGAAAACAGAAACTTTGGAAACAAGAAGAAATGTAACTTTCTGGAAATGACCTCTGATCAGCCAGGACAGCATTTTCAAATTTGATCTCCATTACAAATCATCACATTTTAGCTGAGACATCAGAAGGAAGGCTTTGATTTCTTTTCCATCCATTTTCGTGTCACATAGAATATACCTAAAGGTTGAAACATAAGGAGATGCTTTAAAGAAAAAACAGAAAGAAATAAAAGATCAATTAATATTTTGCTGTTGTTGTTTTAGGTATTTTCCATCCAACAAGTTCATATTTTTCTACATACCTGCTTTCTCCTTATTTTTAATTATGTTCATAAGATACCATTATTTAGTGATGTTTCATTTGTTGTTTTAGCTCCAAGACTCAAATTTGCCACAATCCATAAAGAATTTGTATCCTATGTAAGCTTGCCAAATTTTAGCATTTGCAGTATTTAATTTCATCTTCCTCTTTTCAAACTGTACACAGCTTGTATAGCAATACATACTTTTTTTTCTAATTATAACATGTTCCTATTTCCCTTCTCAAGCTAATTTGAGTGTTTCCAAGTAAAGTCATTTTTCCCATGAGTGATTTCACATTTATATTACTGTTAATAATATTCAACTTACTAATTCTTTCATTCCTGAAAATGAGTTAACATTGAATTTACAATAGGAAAACAACCGAGTTAATGTTGGTTTTAAAAATTAGTAGATGAAGTCTCTTTTTTTTTTCCGCTTCTTGACAACACAAAAATGTGTTGACAGATATATCAATTGTTTATTCAAATAATTGAATTCAATATACATAACTTTGCTGAAGACTATGATAAGTAGTCACTTTATTTGAGCTCTGTGTCAAATTTGAGCATTATAAATCCCAGAACCATATATTGATCTTGTCACATTAATAAGATGTGGTGCATGCACAAACAAAGTTAATGGTTGTAATATTAGAAATACCCAGAGATGAGAATGAGGTTTGTCACTGCAGACTCTGGAAAGCCCACAGGGCATAGCCATGTGACCCAAGGTATTCTGTGTCACAGCTGCAAGATGAGCTTTGCCCCAAAGTCAATATTAGAATTATTGTGAAAATTTGTGCTTCTTGGGTATAAGGATTTAGATACTGTGAGAGGATTTATGCAGGTGTTGCTCTCCTTCTATGTTCTTGTTTGTGTTTAATTTCAAAATCTAAGTTTCAGTGATTATTTCTTCTTTCCTTGTAAATGAAGGAGAAAGCATTCATTTTAATATATTTTCCTAGTTACGATATTAACCACAAATTTAGTTCGCATAGTTCTGAAGTAAAATGGGTCTAGCTACTTCTTCTATGTCTTCAGTGATAGCTTAAGATCATCTCCTACATTTCAATCTTTCAAAAGCCTGTATTAAAAAATTAAATGTCCAGTCAAATTAAATGTATTTCTTTAAAGTCTGTTTTACTGGCTGCCACAATTTACAAAAGTATTGCAATAGAACTTCAATTCTAGTCATATTGTTCCTTATATAATTCGTCACTATTACCATTCCATGGTTTATTCTTTAGTGCCTATATTAAAACAAAAGTGAGTTTGTTTTAATTTGATCCATTCATGGCTTTAATTCAATGATTTAATTTAAATTTAAATAATCAATTTAATTAATTGATGACATATTTCAATACATTATATTTTGTTACTCCAACATACTAGACTTGTCCAGCCATGACTCATCCGGTTACTTCTATGACATCATTGAATCCAGATGTTTTTCTTACATTTTTCTTATATATTTGTTATATAGAGGGATAAAAAGTGCTTTTTTAATTTTTATTTTAATGTTTATTCTATTTGTATGAATAAGAAAGTAATATATATATATATATATATATGAATAGGGAAGTATATATATATATATATATATATATGAATAGGGAAGTATATGTCATGTGATAAAATGTGTTATCTGAGGCCAGAAGACATTGGAATTTCCCTACCCTGTAGTTACAGGAGGTTGTGAAGCTGCACAATGAACTCCAGACTTCTGTTAGAGTAACAGGTGTTTCTAACTAGTGAGCCATATCTATAACCCTCAATGCTTTCATTTATGCAATGATAGTATTTACCTCTCCGAAAACTCTTTAAGCATGCAATGATAATTCCACCAAAGGCGAGAATACTGGTAGAAGAGAGCAGGTTCTCCCTTTAGCATGCCCTGCCCCCATTTTTTAAAAATATTCTGATTCTAGATTATCACTTTTATAGCAGTAACATACATGCAAATGTTAACTTGGTTTGGCTAGATAAAAGCTTTGTTCTCTCATCTTAAACAGAAAAACTTAGAAAGATGTGCTCCTAGAACCTAGAAGTAGGTCCATGACTCCATTCAATGCTCACTGCATATTCAGTTGGTTTGCTGAGAATCTTGAATTTTAGATTTGTCCTCATGATCTGAGGCAATGAAATAAGAGAAAACAGACTCATAAAAGATAAAGCTTCTCTGGTAGTTGAGGATTCAAAACCTACCTACTTCAGACAAAATGAAGCTTTTTCAATATCTACCCCCTGTTTTCTTTCTAGTGAGTAGATTGATACATTTTCACTGATATTATTCAAAACAAAATGCTGTTATTCAAAACATAAATATAATTTTACACTCAAAATTTGTAGTCATTTAAAATTAAGCATGTTTTGAAGCATGAAGAGGTGGACTACTTACTTTGAATATTTTCTTCATTCTTAAAATTGTCTTTACTACCCTACTCTGCCTTCAGAGTTGACTTTTATAAGCTCACATTCCTTTATCTTAATAGTTCTGCAAATAAATCACTGTTGACTGAATTTGATGATTTATTGTGCCATATTCTATGTTTAATTTTTTATTATTATTTTATTTTTAATTTTTATTATTTTTTATTATTTATTATTATTATTATTATTTATTTTTATTATTTTAATTTTAGATAAGCTTTAGAATCCCTCATTCTGAAAATTCAAGTTTGATTTACTTTTCCACCAAATCTATTCAATTATCATTCTCTTCCAACTTTAGATGACATAATTTTTTATATCATCCAATGTCCATTTTTTTGGTTTTTATTTTCAAATGAATTCAGTACCACTGAAGTAAAATGGTGTTGACACACATTTTTGTCCTATCATTTCATGAGGATTTTTTTGGCTTTCATTTTGAACTCTTTTCTTCATTCTCCAATCTCTTTCATACATGCTTCCTTGGGAAAAAAAAAAAAAAAAACTTGCTATCTTCCTGTTCAATATGCCTCTTGATGAAATCAATTATTTGTTCAAAAAACAATGCCAGGAATCTCTACTTTTAAAATTGAATATATATATATATATATATATATATATATATATATATATATATATGTGTGTGTGTGTGTGTGTGTGTGTGTGTGTGTGTGTGTGTGTGTGTGTAAACAACATCAGAAGATCCAGTTTGTTTTTAGAAGTTGGCAAATGTATCAAGAAAAATACAAACAGAGTAAAATGAAAAAACAAAAAAAAGACTGACTCACTATGCAATGTCTTAGCATGAACATTTTAACTCCAGAATCAGAAACAATTTTAAAATATAATATACACATTCTTCAGTTTTATGTTTTTAGAATTTTTACAATTGCATTTATATAATTTTGATCAAATCTACTCTCCAGGTTCCCACCTCTTCAATTACTTCGTCTCAATGATTTGTACTTTTCCTTTGCAAATTCATGTGGCCTTTTATTTCAAACACAGACACTACCTAGTCTTGCCAGTATGTTTATGGGTGTTGACGAATGAACTGGAACATGGGTAGCCTCAAAGGTTCATTCCCTGAAGAACACTGGCTATGTCTATTCAGAAGTCATCAGTTGCCAGTAACCCCTCAGTGAAGTATAAAACTCCATGAGATGTTCCCCTGTCTATCCTGGGATTTCACCAGAGATGGTAGTTTTGCTTTAATGACAATTGATATATAGATTTGCAAATTTTCAGAGTATAGCATATAATAGATTGTGTTCCCTAAATGGGACCTCTAGCACCTACTATCATTTGCCAAGGCTCAGCGGTCAATGCAGAATTGTTGGGGTGTTACAATTCAATACTATTGGATGGGTGCTACAAAATATTACTTTTGGAAAGAATATATAAGTTTAACACAAGAACTCATGGCTGTGACTCTATGAAAACAACCTGCACAAGATCACTCAAAATCCCAGGATGGAAAATTAAGAGTTTGTCTAAAAACTTTAATGACTGCTCTGTATCATGTACAATTCACAGAATAATAAGTTTTTTTGATAGCTAGCCAAGAGTATGAAGCTACCATGTCATTATAAGCTTGAATTCTCCACAAAATATCACTAAGTATGGGATGACTTCAGCAAGATGGGCTTATTCAAATTAAAAATTTTAAGGAAGAGTAATGAGGTAGTTGACAATTTTTGGATGGATCTGTTAAAAAGCTGTACCTAACTACTGTCCATTGAGCCTTTATTTAATAACATATGGTATCTAATAGGTCTGCCCCCTCTAATATTAAAACTCATATATATATATGTATATATAGTTATATATATAGTTTTTTTTCAATTAGTACTTAACATTTATTCCTGAGTCTACAAATCTGAACTATGTATAATTGAATATGTGGCTTTTAATGTAGCAGCTGAATGTATCTAAAATGGTTCCAGTAACATATTTTTAAATACTAGGTATAAAACTAGGTTTACATAAGTAATGCTTGTGTTTTAAAAGAAAGGTACAAAACAATAAAAAAAATAAGATTTGTGTAAATAGGGCACTAGGATGAATTAATTTTGGAACAATACATTTTAAATAAAAAATAACCATGTTAAATGTACTTTTACTCTATGGATTGGCAAGTAGAAACTGAAATTAACTCCAAAAGGTTGAACCATTCAAGAAAAAGCATTAATCTGCAAGAATTAGAAAGCAGTAATACTTGTCTACCCTTTGAGAATACTTGCCCCTCCCTGATGGTCTGGAGTGGAGACTATAATGAGCGATTAGCACAGAGCACAGGAGACAACAGACGGGGTTTGCCAAGATCAGAGCCCTGAGATTTAAGTCTAGACCCATAAATGAGATCTGAAAAGGGCAAGCTGATTGCTTGAACTGAAATAAATTCTTCTACAGAGAGAGTCATGTTAACTCTTAATGATCTTCTCCTGGGGATTCCTAAATAAAACCACAAGTTTCTGCAGGGGATTTGAAACGACTATAGTCCCAATCCACAATGCTATGATGTAGTTAAAGGGAGATTCACACTGCTGTATATCTAAATAGTAAGTATAAAACCATCAACAATATCTTTTGAGAAATTTTATTTTAAAATTTGACTGAAACATTTTATATATATATATCCATCCAGGAACATTATATTTCTTTAAAATACTTAAATGTCTGACAAGATTCATTAATTGACCTGACATAATTGCTATACTTGAAATATATAATTGTAGAAAGTTCTAAACAGAATACTTTCGAATACTATACAAAGGAAATAGGAGACAAAACAAGACTGCTATGAACAACTAGTCTTTCTATCCCCAAATTATTCAATTCATGAAGTCCCTGCTTTCCATATTATCATATATAAGGCCAAGCCATGGAGGCCATGTCAAAAGTTTAAAGGGTGATATTGATCTACTGAATGCAGATGTCATGGCCACTCTATGAGACATCGCCAGGGGAGTAGGGAACCTATGTGGAAGTCTGCCAAGTGAAGGAAATGTTCTTCCAACATATGTCTCTTTGGAGTCCTTGGCCAACCAAGTCTAACGTAGCACAAAAAGATCTTTAAGATGTAAATGTTTACTTTTATAAAGCCAATATTAAGAATGCATTTGGAACAGAGAGTCAATGCCTCCATCATTGAAGTTCCTTGTAAGATAGCTACAGATATACAAAAATATACATGAAAATTGTTGATACTGGACCCATATCAATATAAAAAAGAAATGTTTTACTGTTAATAAAGACTTTAAAGTTATATAAACTTTGAGTATCTTGGATAATTTGTCTTCAAAATATGTAGGGTACCTCTGGGGGGAAAAAAGCTAGTTTCCCAAATGTTAAGAAATAATTTTTATTTACTAAGTCTTTGAAAATTTCAAATATGTATACAATGTAATTCAATCATATTTCCCCTAACTCCTCCCAGATCTGTCTTACCCACGATTTCTTAAAATAGACTTCAAACTAGATTACTAAGAAGACTTCTAGGCTTTTGATTTATGATTACACTCAATGTGCTGGCAACAGTTTTCTGGGATGTTTGGTAAGTGGGGCAAGTTGCTTCCTGCTGAGGATGCCTGCTATACTGTTAAATAGCTTTTGTTAGTATAGTACTGTAATGCTGATCTGTTTGTGCAGATCTCTATATTTTTCTCCTAGCTTTACTTTCATTTTTATATAGAATAAGGCATTGTTAGGGGTAATTTATCTATAATTAATTAGTTGAATTGAGAAATGAAAAATCAATGTCTCAGGATGCATTTTTGTCATTATTTGCAAAATAATGAATTTTTATCATTCATGATTACTATTTAAACCTTGACCACCTCTCTAATAGTTCCACTTCGTGTGTTGTAATATAAAAGTATTGCTGATGCCAAGAAGTGCATGCTGACAGGAGCTTGGTATGGTTGTCCTGTGAGAGGCTCTGCCAGCACCTGATTAATACAGATGCAAGTACTCATGGCCAACCATTGAACTGAGCCTGGGGAACCCAATGGAAGAGAAAGATTGAAGGAGCTGAAGGGGGTTGTCACCCTATAAGAAGATCAACAGTACCAACTAACTGCCCCCCCACCTCGAGCTCCCAGGGATTATACCACTAACCAAAGTGTGTACATGGATGTGTCTATGGCTCCACCTGCATACGTACTAGAGTACTGCCTTATATGCCATCTTTGGGAGAGGAGGCCCTTGGTCCTGTGGAGCCTTGATGCCCCAGGGTAGGAGAATGCTAGGGTGGTGAGGTGAGAGTCAGTGGGTGAGTAGAGGCAAAGAGGAGGAGAGATGGGATAGTGGGGGTTGTGAAGAGAAGATCTAAGACCCAGAAGGGGAACAACAAGAGATCTGGAACAGTAGCTGAATGTTTATATAGGGAATAAAGAAGCAAAACAGAGGAAGAAGTAATAGGAAATCACTGGTGTATTGAAACCTCCAAACACATTTGCAGTGACACACTTTCACTAACCATATCATGTCTTCTAATTTTTTCAAAGTAATTCCACTAATTAGAGACCAAGCATTCAAATAAATGAGCATATTGGTCCACCTCATTCAAACTGCTATATAAAACACAATTTCTTTTTATAGCATCATATTATCATTTACATTTATTTGCTTTGTATAGACTATTTTGAGAATTACCTACATTTGTATATTCCATCAGCTACAATTTTATCAAGTATATAATTAGGCAATGTGCCTTACAGTTTCTTTTTCTATAATAGACTTTCATAATATAATAATTATAATATAAAATATTGGTTATGTAAAATATAATAGTGCAAGTAAAATATATCAAGTGGAAGTTATAGACCCATTCAGAAAACAATGACTTCAACTAAAAACAGTAGAAACTCAATAATAGATAGTTATAGCATCCTATGCATTTGAAAACTAGATCATATACTTTTGATGAACGTGGGACCACAAAAAGAAATGGTAATACATGTGAATATATTCTTAAAGCTAAAAATAATTTAAAATATCATGTATTAAATTGTACTGGGTGGCAAACTACTAAATCAATTTTAAGAGAGATTTCTAGGTTCTCTGGTTTTCGGTTCCTATAAAACATAAAAAAGTAGAACCCTCAAACTTTTCTTTTGACAAACTAGACAAAGAAAACATTAACATAAAATCTAGAGACCTGCAGAATCATTCCACAGCAGGTGACAACAGCTGCATCGTGACATCTGATTCCCCTGCATGACAGGTGCATTGGTGCTGTGGCAATAAAAGGTCCAAGGTCACTGCTGATGCCGTAGCAGCTGCTGCTGAGAGACAGCATCTATAACAGCTGGTGCTGAGAGACAGCATGAAGTCATTTTCTCTGACTGATTCGTGGTTGTGCTGGGGCTGATCTGACTTTGATCCCTAAACCTGGTTCTTCATTCTTTTAAGAAACTTTCTCAGCACTGTGCCTTCCAACATTAGTCCTTCATCCTTTATGAACCCGAGTCAATTTTTGTTACTTGAAACTTTAAAACATGAAGATTAAGATATCTTAGCTATTTTATTAAAGTTTTAAAAAATTAATCCATAAGTAAATTATATCTTTTGCAAGGCATGTACTCATTTGAAACACATTATAGTGTTGATAATTGAAATCAATTATATGTTTACTTCTTTATAATATCTTATATTTGTACAGGCATGCAGTCATTTCTATCTTAGAGTATTTTTATCAGAAATGACATTTATTTAGATAACATATTATTTTTATGTTTTATGTCTTTGTCTTACCCAATGAAACTTATAACTCATAACATGAATTAGGTTTATATTCCTATGAAAATTTTATGAGTGTATTAATTATATTACTCTCCTGTCTCTCCATTGAGAAGTTGTACATATGTGTTAATCTTTGTGTCTTTATGTGTGTGGGGGGGTTGAGGGAGGCATAGATGAAAGAGAAAGAGAGAGAGAGAGGGAGGGAGGGAAGGAGAGAGGGAGGGAGGGAGGGAGGGAGGGAGGGAGGGAGGGAGGGAGACACACACACACACACAGACAGAGACAGAGAGACAGAGAGATTCTTTCCCTGATATGAAACTCAAAACTCTAGAGTAATTGCAATTGGCTTCTAAGTCCCTATCTTTCCATCCCAAGTGATTTGATTCTAAGCATGCACCACTCACATTTTTTACTAGATTCTTATCATTAACCTATGTGTTTATGCTTGCAAAAAATCTTTACCTACTTAACGATATCTGCAATTCATCAGATAACTATTGAAATAATGAATTCATCTCTTGACATAAATAGATGAAGTTACACAATTCTTTTATATTCAATTTTTAAATGTATTTATTTGAAAAAAATGATGAAACCACCCACAAGCTAAAGTTTAAATTATACATTTTTTTAAAATTATCTTTTGGATATTTTATTTATTTACATTTCACTTTATCCCCCCAATGACTACCCCCAGAAATGCCCAATCATATACACCTCCTCCTTCTTTTATGAAGGTGTGCCCCCACCAATCCACCCACTCCTCCTCACTGCCCTGGAACTCCCCCACATTGGGGCATCCAGCCTTCACAGGACCAAGGACCTCTGTGGGACCTAGTCAGGAGCCTGGAGCCTGGGAGCATGGCGAAAGGCATGCCGTCGGTAGCAGGGATACCTGTTGGATCTCTGGCCATCTCTAGCCAGTGCTCCACCCAATACCAAGCTATCCTTTTATCCCGCAAACCTCCTCTCCCTCCTATAACCTACAAGACCGTTCTCCACTACATATACAGCTCAAGCCATGGGTCTCTCAATGTGTGTTCCCAGACTTGAGGTTTAGACCCTGGAGCTCAGGTTGGTTGGTATTGTTGCTCTCCCCATGGTGCTGTCAGCTCCTTCAGCTCTTTCAGTCTTTTCTCTAACTCTTCCATTGGAAACCCCATGATCAGTTCAATGGTTAGCTGCAAGTATCTCCTCATTATATGTACGCCTCGGGTAAAGCCTCTCTGGAAACAGCTATACCAGGTTCCTATCAACATGTACTTCCTGGCATCCACAACAGCATATGCATTTGGTGATTGCACATGGGATATATTCCCCAGGTGGGGCAGTCTCCTAATGGTCCCTCCTTCAGTCTCTGCTCCACAATGTGTCTCCATATTCCTCCTGTGAGTTTTTTTAATTAATTTTTTATTGGAAATGTTATTTACATTTCAGATGTTATCCCCTTTGCGTATTTCCTTCCCAGCAAGAAACACCCTATCCTCTCCCTCCTCCTCCTCTTTCTATGAGGATGTTCCCCACACACCCACCCACCCTCACCTCCCAGGCCTCGAATTCCCCCACAATGGGGCATCCAGCATTCACAGGACCAAGGATCTCCTTTTCCACCTATGCCCAACAAGGCCATCCTCCCCAAAATCTAGAGAAGGATCCCTGGGTCCCTCACTATGTGCTGGTGGTTTAAACCTTGGGATCTCTGGTTGGTTGGTATCATTGCTCTCCCCATGGGGCCGCAAAAACCTTCAGCTCCTTCAGTCTTCTCTCTAACTTCTCCATTATTACTCCTTCTAAGGACTGAAGCACCCACGCTTTGATCTTCCTTCTTGAGCTTCATGTGATCTGTTTGTTGTATCTTGGGTATTGCAAGTTTTGGGGTAATATCCACTTATCAATGAGTGCATATCATATATGTTCTTTTGTTATTCGGTTATCTCACTCAGGATGATATTTTCTAGTTCCATCCATTTGCCTAAGAATTTATGAAGTCATTGATTTTAATAGCTGAGTAGTATACCATTGTGTAAATGCATCAAATTTTTGTATCCATTCCCCTTTTGAGGGACATCTGGGTTCTTTCCAGATCCTGGCTATTATAAATAAGACTGTTATGAACATAGAGGAGCATGTGTCCTTGTTATATATCGGAGGTTTTTTTGGGTATATGCCCAGGAGTGGTATAGCTGGGTCCTCAGATAATGCTATGTCAAATCTTCTGAGGAACCACCAGACTGATTTTCAGAGTGGTAGCACCATCTTTCAGTCCCACCAACAATGGAGTAATGTTCCTCTTTCTCCACATACTCACCAGCATCTACTATCACCTAAGTTTTTGATCTTAGCCATTTTGACTGGTGTGAGGTGATATCTCAGGGTTGTTTTGATTTGCATTTCCCTGATGACTTAGTCTGTTAAACATTTCTTTAGGTGCTGTTTGATCATTCTAGTTTCCACAGTTGAGAATCTTTGTTTACTCTCTACCCCATTTTTAATAAGGTTATTTGTCTTCCTAGAGTTTAATTTCTAGATTTCATTGTATATATTGGATATTGTCCTCTATATGATGTAGGATTGATAAAGATCTTTTCCCAATCTGTTGTGATCTTCTATTTTGTCCTATTGACAGTGTCCTTTGCCTTATAGAAGCTTTGCAATTTTATGAGGTTCCATTTGTAGATTCTTAATCTTAGAGCAAAGGCCATTGGTGTTCTGTTCAGGGACTTTTCCCTTGTGCCCATGTGTTGGAAGCTCTTTCCCACTTTCCCTTCTATTAGTTTCAGTGTATCTGGTTTTATGTGAAGGTTCTAGATCCACATGGACTTGCACTTTATACAAGGAGAAAAAGTAGATTGATTTGCATTGTTCTACATGATGACCTTCAGTTGAGCCAGGACCATTTGTTGAAAATGCTGTCTTGTTTCCACTGGATGGTTTTAGTTCTTTTGTCAAAGATTAAGTGACCATAGGTATGTCGGTTCATTTGTGGGTCTTCAATTCTATTCCACTGATTTTCCTGCCTGTCTCTGTACAAATACCATGAAGTATTTATAACTATTGCTCTGTGGTAAAGGTCTTTCAGGAATGGTGATTCCCACAGAAGATCATTTATTATTGAGAAGAGTTTTCGAGATCCTGTGTTTTTTGTCAATCCAAATAAATTTGCAAATTGTTCTAACTCTATAAAGAATTGAATTGCTTTCTGCAAGATGGACCTTTTTACTATATTAATCCTTTCAATCCATGGGAGATCTTTCCAATTTCTGAGGTATTCTTCAATTTCTTTCTTCAGAGACTTGAAGTTCTTGTCGTAGAGATCTGTAGCTTGCTTGGTTACAGTCACACCAAGTTATTTTTATCTTATTTGTTACTATTGTGATGGGCATTATTTTCTTAATTTCTTTCTCAGTATGTTTTTCTTTGAGTAAAGGAAGGCTACTGATTTGTTTGAGTTAGTTTTATAACTAGCCACTTGGCTGAAGTTGTTTTTCAGGGTTAGGAGTTCTCTGGTAGATGTTGTGGGATCACTGAAGTATACTATCATGTTATCTGCAAATGTTGATCTTTTGACTTCTTCCTTTACAATTTGTATCCCTTTGACCTCCCCTTGTTTTCTAATTGCTCTGGCTAGGATGTTGAGTACTATATTTAATAGGTAGGGAAAGAATGGGCAGCCTTGTCTTGTCCCTGATTTTAGTGGGATTGCTTCAAGTTTTTCTCCATTTAGATTAATGTTGGCTACTGGTTTGCTGCATACTGCATTTACTATGTTTAGTTGTTAGACTTGAATTCCTGTTCTTTTCAAGACTTTTACCATGAAGGAGTGTTGAATTTTTTAAATGCTTTCTCAGCATCTAGTGAGATAATCATGTGGGTCTTTTTTTTTTTTTTTTTTTTTTTGCTTTAAGTTTTTTTATATAGTGGATTATGTTGATGGATTTTCATATAAGGAACCTTCCCTGCATTCCTGGTATAAAACCTACTTGATCATGATAGATGATTGTTTTGATGTGTTCTTGGATTCAGTTTGCAAGACTTTTATTGAGTATTTTTACATCAATATTCATAAGGAAAATCAGTCTGAAGTTCTCTTTCTTTGTTGGGTCTTTGTGTGGTTTATCTATAAGCATTATTGTAGCTTTAAAGAACTATTTGGGTAGTTTTCCTTCTGTTTCTATTTTGTGGAATATTTTGAAAAGAACTGGTATTAGGTCTTCATCAATGTCTGATAGAATTCTGCATGAAAACCATCTGGTACTAGGCTTTTATTTTTTTGGTGGGAAGATTTGAATGACTTCTGCTTCTTCTTTAGGAGTTATGGGACTGTTTAGATGGTTTATCTGCTCCTAATTTAACTTTGATACTTAGTATTTGTGTAGAAAACTGTGCATTTCATCCAGATTTTCCAGTTTTGTTGAGTATATACTTTTGTAATAGAATCTGATGATATTTTGAGTTTTCTCAGTTTCTGTTGTTATGTCTCTCTTTTAAGTTATGATTTTATTAATTTGGACACTGTCTCTGTAGCCTCTATTTAGTCTGATTTAGGATATATCTATCTTGTTGATTTTCTCAAAGAACTAGCACCTGGTTTTGTTGATCCTTTGTATAGATCTTTTTGTTTCTATTTTTTTGATTTCAGCCCTGAGTTTGATTATTTCCTGCCCTCTATTCTGGTGTGTATTTGCTTCTTTTTCTTCTAGAGCTTTCAGATGTGTTGCCCAACTGCTAATGTATGCTCTCTCTAGTTTCTTTTTGTAGGCACTTAGAGCTATGAGTTTTCCTCTTAACACCGCTGTCATTGTTTCCCATAAGTTTTTGGTATGATGTGCCTTAATTTTCATTAAATTCTAAAAAGTCTTTAATTTCTTTCTTTATTTCTTCCTTGACAAAGTTATCATTGAGTAGAGCATTGTTCAGTTTCCATGTGTCTGTGGGCTTTCTACTGTTTTTTTTGTTGTTTTTTTTTTTTGTTTGTTTTTTTTTTTTTTTTTTTTTTTTTTTTTTTGTTACTGAAGCCTTATTCTATGGTGATCTGATAAGATGCATGGGATTATTTCAATATTCTTGTATCTGTTGAGACCTGTTTTTTGGCCAATTATATGGTCTATTTCGGGGAAGATACCATAATGTGCTGAGAAGAAGGTAATTGTTTTGATTAAGATGAAATCTTTTATAGATACTTGTTAAATCCATTTGGTTCATCAGTTTTAGTTTCACTGTGTCTCTGTTTAGTTCCTGTTTTCTTGATCTGTCCATTGCTGATAGGTGTTGAAGTCTCTCACTAATATTGTGTGAGGTGCAATATGTGCTTTGAGCTTTATTAAAGTTTCTTTTATGAATGTGGTGCCCTTGCATTTGGAGCATAGATGTTCATAATTGAGGGTTCATCTTGGCAGACTTTTCCTTTGATAATTATGAAGTGTTCTTCCTTATTTTTTCATAATTGTTGTTCAAAGTTGATTTTATTCCCTATTAAAATGGCTACTCCAGCTTGTTTCTTGGGGCCATATTCTTGGAAAATTGTTTTCCAGATGTTTACTCTGAGGTAGTGTCTGTCTTTGTCACTGAGATGCGTTTCCTATATGCAGCAAAATGCTAGGTCTGGTTTAGGTATCCAGTCCATTAGCCTGTCTTTTTATTGGGGAATTGAGTCTATTGATGTTAAGAGATATTAAGGACTTCCTGTTATTTTGTTATTAGAGGTGAAATTATGTTTGTGTGGCTACCTTCTTTTGGGTTTGTTGGAAAGAGGTTACTTATTTACCTTTTCTTGAGTGTAGTTTCCCTTCTTATGTTGCAATTTTCCATCTATTTTTCTTTGTAGGGCTGATGTGTGCAAAAAAATTGTGTAAATTTGGTTTTATTATGGAATGTCTTGGTTTCTCCATCTACGGTAATCAAAAGTTTTGCTGGGTATAGTAGCCTGGGTTGACATTTGTGTTCTCTTAGGTTCTGTATGTCATTTCTCCAGGATCTTCTGGCTTTTAAGTCTCTGGTGAGAAGTCTGGTGTAATTCTTATAGGTCTGCCTTTATAAATTTCTTGACTTTTTTCCCTTTCTGCTTTTAGTATTCTTTCTTTGCTTTGTGCATTTTGTGTTTTGATTTTTATGTGATGAAGGAAATTTCTTTTCTGGGCTAGTCTACTTGGAGTTCTATAGGCTTCTTGTATGGTCATGGCAATCTCTTGCTTTAGGTTAGGGAAGTTCTCTTCTATTATTTTGTTGAATATATTTACTGGCCCTATAAGTTGGAAATTTTTGCTTGCTTCTATACCTGTTACATTACGTTTGGTCTCCTCATTTTGTCATTGATTTCCTGGATGTTTGGGATAGGGGCTTTTTGCATTTTGCATTTTCTTTGACAGCTTTGTCAATGCTTTCTATGGTATCTTGTGCACTTGAAATTCTCTCTTTTATCTCTTGTATTTGGTTGGTGATGCTCGAATCTATGACTCCTGATCTCTATCATAAGTTTTCTATGTCCAGGGTTGTGTCTCCTTGTGATTTCTTTAATATTTCTACTTCCATTTTTAGATCCTGGATTGTTTTATTCAATTCCTTCACCTGTTTCTTGCAATTCTTTAAGAGATTTTTGTGTTTTCTCTTTTAGGGCTTTTACCTGTGTTCTCCTGTATTTCTTTAAGTTATTTATGTCCTTCTTAAAGTCCTCTATCATCCGCATGAGAAGTGATGTTAAATCTGAATCTTGCATTTCTGGTGTGATGAGGTATCCAGGACTTGCTATGTTGAAAGGACTGGATTCTGATAATGTCAAGTAACCTTGGTTTCTCTAACTTGTTTTTGAGCTTGCCTTTGGCCATCTGATTATCTCTAGTTCTACCTGCCCTCACTGTCTCTGATTGGAGCCTGTCTTTCCTGTTATTTTGGTTGTGTCAGAACTCTTCATATTCCAGCTCTCTAAATTTCTGTGATCCTGAGATCCTGAGTGTAGGAAATACTGGGAGTCAGGCTACATCTGGCATCCTGAGATCCTGTGATCTTGGGCATGTCAGAGCTCCTGGGAGTCCATCTTCCTCTATGATCCTGGGTGTGTTAGAGATCCGGGGATTCCAGCTTCTTCTTGTTGTCCTGGGATTGGTTGCAGAGCTAGTGCCCAAGGTCTGCTCAGGACACCAGCTTAGACAGGAAGGAACCTGTGACAGTTGGTCAGAATAATGTGTCTTCATGTGAGCAGACCATCTGGGAGTCTAGCCCAGCAGAAAGGATCAGGCAGAAGGGACAAGAGAAGTGTGTTTTGGTGGGTGACGGGTCCTGAGTGAGCTGGTCTCCCAGCTGCAGCTCTGGGACTTCAGGTTGTGGGGGAGGATTCTTACTAACTGCCCTGAGTGCAGCGAATCATCCAGGATGAGTCAGAATATGGTGTCTTCATGTGAGCAGACCAGCTAGTAGTCGGCCCCAGCAGAAAGGACCAGGTGGAAATCTAAATTATACATTTTATTAAAACATCATTCTTTAAAATTCAGTTATCTAAGTTTTGTCTTGTGCCCTTACTCAAAATGTACAAATAATTGTTTCTCTCATATGTGTGTGTGTGTGTGTGTGTAATAATTGATTCTTCTGATAGTATCAATAGAAAATATATTTCTGTGAACTTTTTCCATTTATGTATTAAGAAATTTCTGTCAGAGTTCCAGGTAATACAGGTACTACCTCTTTTTTAGGCTTTTCAATCTTAAAATTTGTATTTTCTTTTCTTCCAAGGAATAGCAATAGGCACTTGATGAATTCATTTCAGTAGAGATGCATTTTTTATTGCAATTATCTATGCTAACAATGGTGGTTTGGGGGCAGAAGCTAGGAATGTGATTTTTGGGCAGAAACTAGGAATAAATGCAAAGTTCATGTGGATATTGTGAGTGAGTAGTAAATTTAAAACTTACTATTTTTGGACAAAGAGCATAAACCCTGGAGCTTGTGTTAAAAACAAACAGAGAGAAACAAGCAAACACTCCCAAAACAAACAAACAGAAAAACATTATGTTAAGCCTGCTAAATGCAAAATGGATTTTTACTGTAAAGCTTTAAAGGTTTGCCTCTATAATATTGCAGCCGAACCAGTACACAAAATAGCACAGAATATCACTAGTTTGCAATAAAATTGCCCAGGCTCTTTCTGAAGACAAGTATGACCCACAAATGAATTACATGAGACTTACATTATGAGGCATTGTGGACATTTAAGGAACACATAAAGAAAAACAATGACAAAAACTAAACAGAGCCATGAAAAGTAAGGAAAACAAGAAAGAATAAAAGAAAGTAAGAATAAAAAAGTAAAGAAGTAAAGAAAGAAAAAAGAAAGAAACAAACAAAGAAACAAACAAAGAAGGAAAGAAAGTTAAAACAAGTTCTAAATGGGTGCCTTATGAGTCACAATCAGCTGCAGTTTTGTTCTTTTAGGCCTGAAAAATGTTAAAAATTCAATTAATGTGACTATAACTTTGTTAAGTTAGCCAAACTCTTTGGTTCCACCAATCAATATTTACTTACACCTGGCCTTATTTCGAGTTTTGAAAGAGTTTCTAACCCTGATCTCAGTTGAGTTTTGTGAACTCAGTCTTTAAATGCCCTCATTACCATGTGTTTTCTTGAATTAACACCCACCATCTAAATGCTGCTGCTCTTCTTGGCTTCCTAGAGCTTTGCACCTGCATAGGTCTAGAAGCATCAACACAGATTCTATATTTTTTTCTTTCCCCCTTTTCCAGTTTTACTCAGACCTTCCATTTAGTCCAAATCCTTCAGGGATTTTGTAAGTGCACTATTTCTGTGTGGCTAAACATTCTTGCTCGCTTGCACCAGTGTCAGGGAGTTAGGCAACTTAGCAGCAGGTATTAGCAGAAAGAGACTGAAAGTTTTTTTTTTATCCATGTTTAAGTGCAGGGAGGATTTAGAGTTATGATTTTTCTTTGGACTGGACTTTGGCCAGAAAACTATTATTTTTATGGGTATATTGAGAAATAGCTCAGAACAGCTGTAAGTACTAAAATAGAGACAGGAACTAACTTAATAGCACCTTCCACATCCCAAAAATCTACCAACACAAAGCTGGAACTTTGGAAAAGTATTTACGAGTGAACTTCTCTGAATCACTGATCCCACTTACAGCAGTCAGTGTGTTTCCTTGGAGGTTTCCCATCCACTCAATTCAGTCAGCCTCGTTTATGAGATGTGACAGGTTTGTAGTGCAAAAGAGAAAGTTGCTATTTATATAGTAGAGGGTAAAATTTAACTGTAAACTTAACTAAAGTTTGCAAAGATTCTTTCCATTGCTTGGACTTCCTGTAGTGTTTATATGGGATGTTTATCCAACATATTAATCTGGTATTAAAACTCATTCTCTGTGTAAGGAACAGATATGCAATTAAATAAAATAAGTAATTTCTTATTTTGAAACAGTGTATTCTTTATGGTTACACAAAATGATGTTGTGCCCCTTATAAGAAGTGAAGGTTATAAGCAATGCTTATTAAATTAAGTATGGCATAATAGCTTTTTATATTTTTGTTCAGTGCTCCAGTTACTGCAATAGAAAGTTTCAGTTTGATTGTAGCTATGTATTTTAAATTATACATTACACCATAAAACAAAGGCAAGGCATTTTGATGAAGAAAATGTTGTGAAGTTCATAGTATCTAAAATTAGGTTTAAAAAAAACTTGACCTTTAAGTTATACTGTCTTTTGATAGAGATATTTTATTATTATAGCTCACGCTACAATACTTTTATTAAAGCTATACTTCATTTCTTTTTGCTTAAATTTGTGTGTGTGTGTGTGTGTGTGTGTGTAAGTATACTAATGTGCCAGTTCATGAGTAAGGTTGTGTGCCTATTTGCATATACCTAGGCATATGGACACATATATGTGGTGATTGGTGGTCACTCTCAAGTGCCTTCCTCAATAAATCTCAAAACTACTTTTAGAGAAAGAGTCTATTACTGATCCTTGGGGCCAACAAGTGTGAAGGATACTTCTGTCTCTATGCCCCTCGTTGCTGGGATAACAGGCATGCACTGTTGCTCTTAGCTTTTTATGTTTTGGGCTCAAATTCTAACTCACATTCTCAGTTACATAACTGAGTGATTTTTTTTTTCATTGCTTCTCTTTCAATGAGATTTTATATTGGTTTAAATAGTTTCTTGAAAATGATTAATGGAGTTCTACTAATAACTAAAGTACTATTATCTCTATTTTAGGTCAGTCTTTCTCAATAAATAGATTCATACTGATTTTCTTTAAAAGTATTTTTCTTGATTGGAATTTGGTGTCACACTCATAACTTCATATAGAGGAACATATTAAACCACAACAAATTACATCTACAGCTACAAAAAGCTTGTGTCTCCTAGAAATACTAGAAACTATACCTCTACACCAAACTATACATAAACTAACTACATGACTATCTAAACATGGTCTGAGAAAGAGTGTCAAAAGAAGATATGCAAATGTGAATGGAAAAAGCTATGATGTCTCAATCCTGAATGAAGAAATATACAAAATGAAAGCTGAGAGTGGGAGAAATAATCTTTCACAGGAATATCGCATGGATTGGCTATCCAAAGCCAAAGGGTGAGCCCTCTAACACATGAAATATACATACAGATAATAATATATAAACTTAGCATATTTTATATATGCCTACCTATCTATCATTTATCTATCTCTATCATCTATCTATCTCTTTGTCTCACTCTATAATATGCATACTTAGTTTTTGTATGTAGCAATAATTAAAGAAAATATAGGCCATGGATTTGAAAGAGCAAGAGAATTACATGAGCCAGTTGGTAGGAAGGAAAGGGGAAACAGAAATGATGAAATTTTATATTATAATCTAAAATAAAATATGTTTAGAATATGCCTCTTTGCTTTATCTTACATAATTGGTTTGATCACAAATGACTGACTTGAAATTAAAATCTATATATACTTTTTCTATTAGTCAAAGGATTATTAGGAAGGCTTAGATACTTGGAGAGTTATAGTATATTTGAAGTACAGAATTCTGCACTGAATAAACTTCAGCACTTTGAAAGTATTGATTCAGGACCTCCAAGCATCCCTGGTTCATTACTGGTCCCAGCCATTTTGAATTATTTGATCCTTTATGAAATTATATGCAGTGCTTCCTTCAATTAAATCTCAGAATGTTGCTAAATTGTGTATATTTATTCTTATACATTCTTCATCCTTATTCCTAAATTTTCTGTGACTAACACAGAATCATTGAAACTTTCATTCTTCAAAGATATGGAGAAAATAATTCTCAATTTTATATGGAAAAACTAAAACCCAGGATAGAAAAAAATATGCTCAACAATAAAAGAACTTCTGGGGGAATCACCATCCCTGACCTCAAGCTGTACTACAGAGCAATAGTCATGAAGACCACATGGAATTGATACAGAGATGCAGATAGATTAATGGAATATAATTAAAGACCAAGAAAAGAAACCACACACTTATTGTCACTTGATCTTTGACAAAGGAGCCAAACCATCCAGTGGAAAAAGGCAGCATTTTCAAGAAATAGTGCTATTAGTCAGCATGTAGAATGCAAATTGATCTATTCTTATCTCCTTGTACAAGGCTCAAGTCCAAGTGGATCAAAGATCTCCATATAAAACCCAATATGCTGAATCTAAGAAGAGAAACTGGTGAAGAGTCTTGAACCCATGGGCATAGGACAAAATTTCCTGAACAGAACATTAGTGGCTCATGTTCTAAAATTAAAAATTAACAAATGGAACTTCATAAAATTGCAAAGCTTCTGTAAGCAAAGGACATTGTCAATAAAACAAAATGGCAATCCTCAGATTGCAAAAAGATATTTACAACCCTACATCCAATTGAGGGCCAATATCTAAAATATACAAAGAACTCAAGAAGTTAGACTCCAGAAAACCAAATAACCCATTTTATAAAACTAAACAAAGAAACAAACAGAATAAACAAAGAATTCTCAACTGAGGAATCTCGAATGGCTGGGAGGAACTTAAAGAAATGTTCCACATCTTTAGTCATTTTGATTGGGAAATGCCAATCAAAACAACCCTAAGATTCTCCCTCATACCAATCAGAAATGGCTAAAATAAAAAACACAGGTGACAGTAGATGCTAGCGAGTATGTGAAGAAAGAGGAACACTCCCCCATTGCTTGTGGGACTGCAAGCTGGTTAAAATCCTATGCAAATCAATTTGGAAGTTCCTGAGAAAATGAAATAGACCTACCTGAAGACTCAGCTGTAACAATACTGGGCATAAACCTATTTCTTTTGTAGCAAATTCTAAATACTTTCCCACACTCTTTCTCCTTATCTACATTTGGTACTTCCAATGTAGTTTTGGAACTTTCCTTAACAATATAAAACAGGTTAAGACTCCTTTTAGTGACTTTATAAAGTTCTTTTTAAAACTCCTGACTTTTTATGATGGAATTGATACTTCTCACTGTATAGTTGCTTTCCAGAGATGACTTCATTGTATGTGTTAATAATAATGTTAAGTCATTTTATTTCCTATTTTCCATTAGCAATATTAAGTACAAATATTGATCTTTATATTTTATTATAGAAGTATAAAGTTTCATGCTTATCTAGCACATTATCTGCTTTTGACAACTATTAATGATATTTGCAATTAGACTTCTTTATTTAAGGCACATGTGTTATTTCCATTAGTTTAACTCATTTTAACCATAATGTGTAAGTTCTATGCTCTTAGGGTATTTTGAAGTCTAAAATTTATCAGTATATCACATCTTATGTTAGGTAAAAGGTTCTTGGCTATGTGCCTATTCTTACTGCAACTTGTTATGGCAAGGCTGATTGATATCCATGGGAGGCCTCTTCTTTTCTGATGAGAAGAGAAAGAGTGGTACAAGGAGCAAGAGGAGAGAAGAGGACAAGGAGGGACTAGAAGGAGAGGAGGGGAGTGATGATGAGATCAGAATGTAAAATAAATAAATAACTTAAAGAGTTATTTTTTTTTATTTCCCATCAACTTTCTATAGGATGGGTCTGTAACAGTTACACAATTTTAACAAGTGCAAGGCAACATCTCTTCAATTATGTCCTCAAATGTACCTCAGAGGATAACATTCAACAATCATTCTGCATTGTTTTATTCCTTAAGTTCAACCAGAATAATTTCCCACAGGACTGCATGAATATAGCTCTGCGTTTGGCATAATTTATATCAACTCAGTGCATAATTCTCTTTAAAATCTCCTAAGAATATATGCTTTTCTCTGTGCCTGAATGTCTATTGATAAACTATAAAATATGATGATTAACTGAAATGACGTAGAAATCATAAGACTTGTTCATGAAGTTTCTGCAACATTTTCAAAAGAAAACCTCTTGACTATATCTACTTCCTTGTTTTAATTTACAAACTCACAAATCTAAACTGCCTTTCAATTTGTCCTCACAGAAAAGAAATGTGTGAAGCAAGACTATATTTGTGCTAAAAGTTTATCTTCCAAATAAAACAAGACCTAATAATATTGCAATTAAAAACAAATTGTTAATTTGTATTCAAAGTTGTTTGAAAATGAAGTAATCATCTATAATCTTATATTTTTAACTCTTTCATTATTGTTAACTTAATTGAATTTTTTCAACTTCTCAGATCCTTGAAAGGTTAATCAGAAGCAAAAATTTAAATTACTAGTGGTATTTATAAAATATAAAGGGCGTTTCTCTTTTTTGTGCATTGACATTTTCTTACAGGGTAAATTTACTAATTTCATCAAAATAAATTTAATGTATATAAAATCAAACTGAACCTTAGCTAAAGGCATTCTTCTTTTCAGAAGAAATTAAATCATTATAGAAAAGAAGCATCTAATTGAATACTACTCTATTCTAGCCATTATTTCATGACTTGGAGGAAGCCTGGAGCCTAAGATTTTCTCCATATCGAACTTGCATTCCTCTTGGTGAGTAACGGCATTGTAATTCCATTAACTTCTAAATCAGTCCTTCCTGAATCTTAATCAACATAAAACACTGACATCTTCAATTCACCTTAAATATTTTGTTTTGATTCCTTCTCCTCTAAAATAAATTTAAAACATACAGTTATTTTTTCTTACATTTTTTAAATATTTTGTAGCATGTAGTAAATTAGCACAGAGATCAAAATTAATGTAAAAAGTAAAGATGTGGTAATACAATCTATGAATACCTATTGTATAATTGAATTGCAAGTATGCTACCTTGTAAGAAAGCCCTTGAGGGAGAAATGGACAAGGGTTGATGGAGGTCAGAATTTTATTCAGGCTGTTAACTAATCTAAGACAGATCTTGGTTTATTTACACTTGATGTACTGAGGTAGACAAGCATTAACTTCAAGCACAAAATATGAAGAGACTTTTTAGACTTTGTGTGTGTTTTTCACAGTTTTTACATCAATTTCTGCATAACATGTTTTAAGAATAAAGACTCAGACTCTTTTGAAATATGTCAGTGTGTTGTGGTAACTCCACATTTGTCATATGAAATGACTGTTGGCAGTTAACAAGGAAATAATTTTTTTATACAAGAATCTCTAATTTATGAAAGATTACTGGAGAAAATTAAGACCAATTTTTATAATGCTGTCTCACATACACACTTCTAAATGAAACATATAATAACTACATATACATCATAGTGCTCATTAATATTCATTTTTATGAAATACACAGATTAGGGCAGGGATCTGTTCAGTCACTACATTACCAGCTTTTCATGAAATTTTTTTATGGAATAAAAAGATATACTTTTTTCTAAGTGATAAAATTACAGTTGTTCTTTTTTTATTTCTCAGTCAGAAATTAAATGGTTTACAAATCTCACAGAAAGTTTCTAAACAGAATAGGCTTCTTTTTGATTATTTAGAAACACAGATTGTTTATTCAATTTACGGATGTTTGTAGAAGATAATGCACAATGATCTGATGTCCAAATAATCCACTGATAAAAGATTATTAGCTAGAGTCTTTTCTTTATATAAGAGGAAGAATTTGAAGAAAAACTATCAATATACACTCAAAGAAAAGATGAACAAGTCTATAGATGGGTTTACAAGGACTTAGTTTTCTCGGGCAGTACTCATGTACTGCTACAGTTATATTACTCAGAAACTCACCTGTTATTAATAGAAACTTTATGTTCTTTTATGGAAATTCTATGGGACACACACACACACACACACACACACACACACACACACACAAGAATTCTCTCATTTTCCCAGGGTATAATATTTACAAAAACAGAATGACTGACAAATATATTAATTACCACTCTGCTCTGTTGTATACTGTGTTCTACATCTGTAGTAAATATTTCCTTCACTGCCTATTTCCATTGTGCCATTATGATTTAATAAATATTTCCTGTATGTGAAAGAAATTCCTCCCACTAAAAATCAGCTGATTGTAAAACTCAGTGGTCTTTAAAGAGTTCGTCTCAATTTTGAAATAATTGATTTAACTGTCTAGCCCTTATATTTCTCATGTCATCCAAATAAGATGAGGAAGGGAACTTATTTTGTCCAGTGAAGAACTTATTATTCATACTCATGGGAATAAATGCTTGTTTTGTGGTATGATGGCTCAATGCTTAGCCAGAAGTTGGTTGCAACAATCAGACATTTGTGTAACTTCCCTCAAGTCATAGGGAGCACATTGCTAGGTGAAGTGAAGGAATATTGTGTACCACCTTCCTCTGGATTAAATTACTAACTTCTGCTAGGAGAAGGGGTGCTCAGAAGAATCAGGAAGACCAAAAATCCACAAGACTCAGAGATACTCTCTTTTGGCATGCCAGTTGTAGTTCTGGGTCTTATATGCCAGATGTAATTGTTGTCTCAGTTGCTTACTGCTTAACAACCTCACCCTTTCTATCTATCTCTTTCTAAACTCTTGCTGACTGGTTCAACTTAGCTTCTCTGGACAAAACTTCTCCAAACGTACTGAGTCAAACTGGTTTCTGACAGACTCTGACTGAATATTTCTGCTTGGCCTCAAGCTAACACTGGCAATCTGCACTAATCTTCTGGTTCCTTCTTATTCTCTGGATCACACTGTTTTTATCTACAACCTGTCTCTGTAAAACTGTCCTGCTAAAACTATCTATCTATCTACCTATCTATCTATCTATCTATCTATCTATCTATCTATCTATCTATCTATCTAGATATATATCACCTACCTACCTACCTACACACACACACACACCTGCACTGCTTTATTATTATTATTATTATTATTATTATTATTATTATTTTGGTTTTTCGAGACAGGGTTTCTCTGTATAGCCCTGGCTGTCCTGGAACTCACTCTGTAGACCAGGCTGGCCTCGAACTCAGAAATCTGCCTGCCTCTGCCTCCTAAGTGCTGGGATTAAAGGTGTGCACCACCACCGCCCGGCTCTTTCTTTTCTTACACTCCAGATTTTATCCCCTCCCAGTCCAGCCTCTGATTGTATCACATCCCATACCTCCTTCCTGCCCCCTGTCTCCATGAGGATGTTACCACCTCTCACCACCAACCCTCCAACTGACCTTTAAACTCCCTAGGGCCCTCTCTCTCTCTCTCTCTCTCTCTCTCTCTCTCTCTCTCTCTCTCTCTTGCATTTTTATTGGATATTTTATTTACATTTTATATATAATCCCCTTTCCCTCCACCCAGGAACCCCCATCCCATCCCCCCTCCTCCTGCTTCTATGAGGATATGCCCCCACCAACCCTCTCACTCTCACCTTCCCACTCAAGATTTCCCCCACACTGGAGCATCCATCCTTCACTGGACCAAGGACTTCCTCACCCACCTATGCATGACACTGTCATCCTCCCCTACATATACAGCTGGAGTCATGGGCCTCTCCCTATGTGCTCTCAGGCTAGTGGTTTAGGCCCTGGGAGTTCTGGTTGGTTGGTATTGTTGCTCTCCTCATGGGGCCCAAACCCTTTCCTCTCCTTCTGTTTTCTCTCTCACTCCTCCATTGGGAACCACATGATCAGCTCAATGGCTAGCTGTGAGCTTCTACCTCTATATATTTCAGGCTCTGGCAGACCTCTAAGGAGACAGGTATATCAGGCTCCTGTCAGTATGCACTTCCTGGCATCCACATCAGTGTCTACCTTTGGAGATTGCACAAGGGATAGATACCTAAGGGAGGCAGTCTCTGGGCTTGGCAGCCCCTCTTTCAATTTCTGTTCCACGTTTTGTCTTCATATTTGCCCCCATGAGCATTTTGTTACCCCTTCTAAGAAGGGCCAAAGAACCTACATTTTGCTCTTCCTTGTTTACAAGCTTCATGTGATCTGTGAGTTGTAGCTTGGATACTTCAAGCTTTTGGGCTGATATCCAATTATCAGTGAGTACATACCATGTGTGTTCTTTTGTGATTGGGTTACTTCACTCAGGATGATATTTTCAAGTTCCATCCATTTACCTAATAATTTCTCAAATTTGTTGTTTTTAATAGTGGAGTACTATTCCATTGTATAAATGTACCACATTTTCTGTATCCATTCCTCTGTTGAAGGATATCTGGGTTCTTTGCAGCTTCTGGCTATTATAAATAAGGCTGCTATGAACATAGTGGAGCATGTATCCTTGTTGCAGCATCTTCTGGATATATGCCTAGGAATGGTATAGCTGGGTCCTCAGGTAATGCTATGTCCAGTTTTCTGAGAAACCACCAGACTGATTTCCAGATTGGTTTTACCAGCTTGCTATCCCACCAACAATGAAGGAGTGTTCCTCTTTTTTCAAAACTTCGACAGCATCTACAATCACCTGAATTTTTGATCTTGACCATTCTGACTGGTGTGAAGTGGGATCTCAGGGTTGTTTTGATTTACATTTCCCTGATGACTAAAGATATTGAACATTGGTTAGGTGCATCTTCTCTGACTGAACCCAGAGCTGGCAGGCAGTCCTCTGCTGTATATGTGTTGGGAGCCTCATATCAGCTGGTGTATTCTGCCTGGTTGGTGATCCAGTATCTGAGAGATCTTCTGGGGTCCAAGTTGAGACTGCTGGTCCTCCTACAGGGTTGCCCTCCTCTTCAGCTTGTTTCAGCTTTTCCCTTATTCAATAACAGGGGTCAGGAGCTTCTGTCCATTGGTTGGTGTAAATATCTGCTTCTGACTCTTTCAGCTGCTTGTTGGGTCTATTGGAGAGCAATCATGATAGGTATCTTTTTGTGCACATTCCATAGCTTCAGAAATAGTATCAGGCCTTGGGACCTCCCCTTGAGCTTGATCCCACTTTGGGTCTGTGGCTGGACTTTCTTTTTCTCAGGTTCTTCTCCATTTCCATCCCTGCAGTTCTTTCAGAGAGGTTTTGACTGTAGGATGGCAACCCATCCTTCATCGATGCCCTATCTTTCTGCTGGAGGTGGGGTCTACAAGTTCCCTCTCCCTATTGTAGGACATTTCATCTAGGGTCCCTCATCTTTCTTGTCTGTCTCATGAGAGTTAGACATATCCTCTCTCTGACTCATTCTATCAACTTTTTCTCTGACTTGTCACTTTTTTTCTGCCCTGAAATTAGTTGTCACTTTCCAGCATGGCTACTTCCTCTACAAATTAACTATATCTTCGTTATTGGAGATTTAAATATGTAACTAAGGCTATGTCACTCTTAAAACCAGATCATACACTAACCCAGAGACTGTTTGCATTCTAGCCAGATTATACAGACCTAGAATACCTTTGGATGTGATCACTTTCCAGAGCAGCCATGTTGCTGAATTAAAATTCCTCTACAAAGGAGTGCATGTAGTCCAATTCCAAATATAGGTTTTGTTTATTTATTAGTGAGAATTGTGGGATCCTTTTCTTCTTTCTTTGTAAAATGAATTCCCTCTTGCCTATAAGGCAACAGTACATCCTAGTTCCCTAATGAGGTGTCTAATATTTTGCAATTTCTAGGCAAATAACATGGTGGTATAATTGTGTCACTGTAAAAATAATGAAGCTGGATTAAATATCTCTCCTAGTTGGATTCCTTTATTCTTTTTTTTTTTCACTTTCAATTCCCAACAGCCAGCCTTATTTTAAGGAGCCTTGCTCTTTAATGATATCTGCTCACAAATCTTAACTGTTGGGTCTTAGAGTTTCACTATAAGTTTCTGAGCTGTGCTGAGGCTTAGGGAGTAGTGCGATATAGAAAATAATGAGACAAATTAATTTCCTTCTCCCAGAGGTACTGTACTCCCCATAGCTATCACTCAGAGGACACTCTCTTTTCTGAAAGATTGATATAAAAATAATTTATGTCAGGCTAAGAGGCAGAGCAAATCTATCTGCCTGGAAAAGCACATAAATTCCTTTAAGAGGAGAATAGTAGCTTGTGGAGACAGAGCTTCTTCGTAATTAGGGGTGTTTATTATCCTTGTCAGGCTTTAACAATCAATTCTGGAGTTGTATAATGAAAGGGATTTCAGCATTTAATATATAACTATATCATCCAGGTACCTACATAATTTAGCTGCAGATAATTCAGTGGTCATGTGTTACTAAGCTGAAAGAATTTATTTTAGCTAAAATTCAGTGGAAATAATTAGGAAATATTGGAGATGAACATCTTACTAAGCTGAAAGCCCTGATAGAATCATAGATCTTAAAATGTGCAAGGAATATAGGTTAATTTATTTACTCCAAAGGAATAATGTCATTAGAACAAGTCATGAAAATAATTGTTATAAATACAAATGAACATATTAGAGAATATATTGTATTTTTAAATGATATAATATCAACTGAAAGATTAATGACTCTTTCATTTTAATGCAGTCTTTTACATGGTTTGGAATGTCACCAATATTATATCAGATGACTCCCAATGAGAAAAAGAGAAAATATTAACAAGGACTTTGGCAAAATATCAGATCTTGTATTTCTGTTTTACGTTTTTTTCTCAGTTTGCCATTAATCTTTATGCAAGACACTGGACATTTGTGTTTTTTAAACATGTGTGTGTACATATATCTTATTCTAGAATAGTGTTTTGTGAGTACACTTTTCTTGCTCTTAAACTCTAAGCCAGAGGTGCTTTTGCTCATGTTATTTGTATTTTCTGTGTTTATATTGCAGGACAAATTTTTAGTACCTACATGCAAGTTTACATTAAATATTTATTGAAAGTATCCTCTTTTTTATAGCACAAACATGTGCCTTATCACATAGGTATAAGACCCCAAAGAAGTTATTTTAGATTATTAAAGGATTTGGCAGGTGGAATTCATTTAAAAGCTGTTATATTGCTTGGTGTTAATTATCTAGTTTTTAATTTGTGACAGGTCAAGATCAAATTCTTTAATATCATAATGAATTTGTTTACAATAAAATGTCTCTGTCAATGTCTAAGTTTCCTATTAAACTTATGTTTTAACTTAGGCTCAGCATAGTCTCGTGTCATAATATGCTGTGAATATGAGATGAGATTGAATTTTAATTTTTTGTTACTAAGAGAAAATATAATTCAGTCTACATAACAACTCAGATATTTGCATTTTTAAGAGGCTCAATTTTCCCATTTCTGTCTTAAATAACTGATTGAGTTGTGTAATTATAGGGAAATCCTTAATTACTTGTTAATATTCCTGATTTATACATTTTCAACTATCTATGGGATGTTTGTTCAATGAAGTTGCTCTGTATTATTTGTCACCCAGGGCCATGTGTTGAGGGTTTAACAATATAGAAGTGGTATTTACCCTGTAAAGAGGTAGAGCCTAGAGGAAAGTTGAGATTTCACAAGGGACTACTGTAGTTGGCTGGAAATCTCCCTACTGGCTCGACTATTTGAACACTTGGTCCCCAGTTGGTGCCACTATTTGTGCAGATTATTAGGGTGAACTGCCTTAGTAGATGAAGATTATCACTTGGTACAGGCTGTGAGCATTAAGAGCCTCACCCCACTTCCTGATCTTTCTGCTTCCTCTCTGATGGAATACTATAACTCAATCAAATTCATTTTTGAGCCACCCTAACCTGAGTTTACTCACCATACGGATTCTTCTCTCTGCCTAATGAGCCAAAGCAAACTTTTTCATCCACATCTGGTTTTTGTTCTTGTTTTTTTTTAATTACAGAAAAAAATAGAGAGATATATCTATGGCAAAATGTTAAAGACATAGCCACTCTAGCTTCCTGTTTGTGGGATGTAATTTTTTCCCTCACACCTGCTACCCTCATTTTTGTTTACCATAGTATATAATACAACCAAGGGAAGTTTTGTTAGAATCTATATTATGATCCTGTTAGTTATCAAAACAATAAGCCAAATAAGTCATGAGGAAATGATATGCTTTTTAGTTGGTTAATTGTTTTTTCTATTGGTTAATAAGCCAGATCATTTGAAAGCATGAAAAGACTTTTCTTTGAAAAGAAACAATCATGTTAATGTATAGTTCATAATGATTGGAATTGGCTCACTGTAATGAAGAAGGCAGGAAGATATCAATCATCTGAGAAGTAAATGACTTATGTTAAGTATGTTTTATTTTCCTCTGAGTTGTTGCATAAATCAGTGAATCAATACGTTGATCAAATTAAAACATGTGTGTGGTGTATATGTAAACATGTGTTTTTGTATGAAGTAGTTTCATGATTGTGTAACCATGTGTATGTGCATATGGATGATGTGAGTGTATACCATGTTTCTTCTTTCTTTTTTTTTTTTGTTTTGTTGGAGACATAGTCTTTCACTGAATCTGTTCACTCAGCAAAATTCTCTGTTGAGCATGCCTGTGTGATATTTCTTGTTCCACCCTCAAATATACACAGGAATTACACGTAATGACTCCTTAATACAAAAGTAGTAGGGCTGTGAATTTGAATCCTCAAACTAACGAACAAATATTTTGCCACCTGCCCTGTCATCCAAGTTTCAAATTTATTGTTATTTGTTAATATTCTTGAAAATAAATACTCCTTTTAAAGTTTTCAAGTAAATAATTGATACATATGGAAAATTCTATTTTTTTATATTTTCTTTTTTCTTTTTATTGTTTGAGAATTTCATACAAATATATGTGTTTTGATTAAACCCACTAACCCTCTGATTCATCCCTTCTCCTCTCAACGATTTTACCTCCAACTCAATATGCTGCTTCTTTCCTCTCCAAATCAAAAGTCTAACTCATGCTACCTAGAAGTACATGCGTGAAGACTCATCTAAAGGAGTACTTCAAAGGGGTTACAGGCTACAACAATGAAGACAATACACCAATCACCTGTTGTTTGTTGTTCTTATCCTAGATGTGGAACATCTTGTTACCACCCCCACCCCCCATCTATGATGGAACAGTGTTTGGCATTATCTAGTGCATGTCTTGTTACACCTGCTTTGAGATGTGTGCAGTGTTGCAGTGTGGTCTCCACTGTATATATACCTACAACTACATAACTAAGCTATAAATATGTTTTGCAATTTTATGAAGTCGCTTTAAAAAACTTATAAAACTCTCATTAGTAAGAACCATTAGAAACAGAAATTATGGCCCCAAGAATAGAGTAGATCATTTTTTTTAAAAAACAAAATACTAGGGTAGGCACTAATTTAGATGCTTGTGATAATTATCTGAAATATAAGGTTTAAAATAGTTCAAAAATACTGTTTTTATAGCCAATTTTAACCAATGAAGATTAGGTATTACTTACCATTTTACAATGTAACAAAGAATGATCATGTACAATGTCAGCCAGGTTTCCTTCTCATGTTTGTCACCTGTACTGTGATGAATTTTGTGGCACTGATTGCCATGCACAGGACAGTGATGAAATACAAGAAGAATGAACTAGTTATGAGCATGGATTGTCCTTTGAGGAACAAGTCTATCATCGACCTTCTGGGCTTGTCAATGTTTGTGATGCTACCTTTAATTTTAAAAATTCAACCACAACTTTTGCTCAAGAGGAACTGCAACAACTCACTGTTGCCACTTAAAATGCATCAACTTCTGTCTTCTCCAAATCATGGCAAGAATATTATTATGTTTTAAAAATATATCTCATTTCGTGATTTTAATGTTGAATACAAGATAATGTTGATTAACACGTGCCATTCATTATTTCCTCAGTAAAATCAAGTCATTTCATATCATTATTTTTGCCCATAAAACATATTCAACTTTTATTCATTTTATAAACATACACGAGAAACAGACAGAGAAAACACCCCACCCACATTTTCTGTTTATTCATCAGTTCACACTGTCACACCAGAGCCTCCTGAGCTCTCAATCATAACTGATCAATGCTTGCCAGGGGGAATCTATGTGTCATTTGAATGGAAGGCTCTAACAATATCCCCTTTCTTTGTAACTATGCTCAAATGCAAACTTTCTCATGATGAAGAATAAAACTCCTGTGCTACTGTCTATCTGGAATAAGATTTTGGGCCTTCTGTAAGTCTATATAATTAATGACAGATAATATCGTCTGTGATCTTTCCATAAAAGTATAAAATAAAATGTAAAAAGTCAACTACCTCTATATTCTATAGGACAAAAAGTAAGAGTCTGTTAATGTAGTTTTATTTAAAAATTCCATAAACTGATATATGGATTTTAAATATTCTATGATATACAATTAATATTTTTTTCTGTGAATCAAATTTTTAAAATCCTTTGATACACTGCAGGTTTCCTAGGGCAACATTGGAGATTATCTAGTATGAACATTCTTTCTATTGTCTTTGCCTTGTGCTATGAATTAGTTAGCATAGAGTATGACTGACTAAAAGAAATAGAAATGAACTGCAATTGTTGTTACAAATTGAATCTTACAGTAACTAAAACTTTATAATAGCAAGAAAAAAGTGCTGATTAAGTTTTATGCTTAGGTTGAAGAAAGACAATTATATTAGAATTGTTGGTAAAGAAGAGATTGCTGAATCTATAAATCTAAGGATTCACTAAGATTTCCTTGCATTGTTCATGTAAAAACTGTAGAGTAATGATTGGAGCTTCCCTCATTGATTTAATGATTACATGCAACTTAAAGGCAGAACTCTGGAATTAAGGTCAAGATCAGAATAACAGTATTATTTTCTGAGAATAAAATATAATAGTGTTTTAGTTTTAGTTGCCCAAACTGCAATTGGTCATACACACTATGGTAGAGAAACATAAGTATTTATGCAAGAGCTATTGTCTAAAGGTTTTTTCTTTCTGCTTTGTCTACTTATAGGTCTTTGAATTTATCTAGACTTTATATGTTTATATTTTTGAGTAATTTTAAAGTGTTTTTTACAGAAATAATTCATTTATTGGAATAAAAATTTATGCCATGCTAAGTTAATGGAACTCATACAAAAAACATATTTATTCCAAGGTTTTATTGAAGTGTCACTGAGTAACAAAAGATTCCCTGATGTTAGGCAGGGACATTTATATTTATTTAATAATTCAATGCTTCAATATAAACCTCTGAAACATATCCTGTACACATGTTCCCTCTCTCTTCTCTTCTTTTCTCTTCTCTTCTGTCTGTCTGTCTGTCTCTCTCTCTCTCTCACTTTCACACACACAACATTACAGATATAAAAATTAATATTTGGAAACATTGTTTATTTGTCTCTGTTTTATGCAGTTATGCGTTTCATTTTTGTATATTTTTTAGTTACTTCCATCAGTGTTTAATGCATTCCACAACATTTTAATACTATGTGAATACTATTTTAACATTAAAATATTTTTATCTTGTCAGGTTCTATTGAGAGGGTCACAAAAATTGTATTCATTCTGCTAATGTGCTGAATAATAATATGTTTAACAAAAATTCTGAATCAATAAGTCTATTGAATGGTATGTTGAGTAAAATAATTTCTTACATAAATAATTAAAAATTATAAAAGATGTAAGTAGAAGTTAATTTGCCAACATCTAAAAGTGTAAGCTATTTCTAAAAAGTTTGTGAAATATTTTAGTAATTTCTCTCAAATATTAACTATATCTCCCAAAAATGTGAATCTAGGTCCATCAACCTATCATTTCTGAAACAATCTTAAGTGACCCAGTGTGTGAGAAAGAACATTAGATTTTTCAAAAAGCACTCAAAAGAAAAAAAATCCACCTACATCGTCTTAGTGAAGCTGACTTTTGTTTCAGTATTGTACTAGTAACTTTGCTCTTAAGTGTCTCATACAAAATTCATTGGATATTATGGCAGAATGTATTACTTCTGCATGGTGTGCTAAAGAGGAAGGGGAGTGAAAAAGGAACCTAGAGTTAAAACAAATGGCACACAGTGAGAACCAAACCATCAGATGAACACAGAGGGAAGTTTTTCTGCTTTGTAAATGAGCAATGTTTCAGGAGATGTCATATAAAATTTATGAACATTGATATCATTTAGTTCATTTTTCTGGATGTTCCTTAAAGAGAAACATTTCACAGGGAAACACTTGTTTTCTGATTGTTCTAGGTGGAATACAAGGGGCAGATACCCGTGAAAGTGATAGAATTAATTTTAACAGGCTTCAAGAACACTTTCATGTATGTCAGTTCATATCAAGCTGAATTTAAAATGTTTCTTCTGAAGACCACCAAATATTAGCTATCTGATAACAAGCCAAATAGACACTGGGTGGCACAGATGTATATGGAAATAGTTTACATGTGATGCTGTTTGTAAAAATCATTTTCAAAATTTCAAGTATGATTTATCTGATTAAGAAATTATATTCAAACCAAAACACATTGATAATATAGGAAGACAATAAGGAAACAACAATAAAATACTCTCTATTTTTATGTTTAGATTTTATACCATAAGACGGTATAAATATAGTCTAAGTAACTGTTATACTCTCTCTCTCTCTCAATATATATTATATATAACATATATTATATACATATTTATATATGTATATATATTCAAATTTTAGAAACATTTCTGTTAAACAAAATGAACATATAGAAACAACTGATCTAATTAATTACTCAAAACATCTCAACTAATATGACAGGGAACTTATAAAATTCATATGCTGAAAATTACAATTTCTTTTCTGATTGTTTTGTGTAGCATTACTAAGAAGGCCTTTTACTGATATATTATTTTGACTATAAGAATACTTATAGTTGATAAGACTGGACTATGTTGAAAAAATTAACTGCATATCTCGTTTGAAATACAGGAAATCAGTAATGCTCTTTGACTGAATATATTCTTTAATTAATTCAAGCCATTATGGGTGCTTGTGCCTGTGCACGTGCACACACACACACACACACACACACACACACACACACACACACTTCTAAATACATTTACTCAAAGTGTTTTATGAGAGAGAGATTGAGTTTATGCAAAACAACTTAAGAATTAGTTAAAAAAAAAACCCTTCTTACTAGACATTAACCCTTTTACTTTAATGTTTTTGGAATTTATATTGCTATTTAACAGGGATAAGTAAATACTCTTCAATTTTTTGTTTGTTTGTTTTGTTTTGTGGGATAAAATGGAGAAAATGAGATTAGCAATGAAGACTGGGTAGAAATAAGATGTAACACACCATATATTTACGTGATTAGTTAAAACATCTACACATTAAAATCTCATACACCTTTTAGTTACTCTTAAATTAAATTATACTTAGGTTGACTGATTTTGAATTTCAATTACATAAAGTTCTTTATGTATTTCTTCATTCTTCATGAACTTAGAACATGTTTTATTCACAGATACACTACTTTAATGAGCATTCAATGTTTAGTTTTTCAATTTTCAGTATATTATTACTCTAATTTTGCACAAACTGATAAATTACCCTGTTGTTAGCTGAATTTGTTAGATACATAATATCATAATAACATTAGAATTTTTTCTATATAGTTTTCTGTAAATGCTTCACTAACAAAATAGACTCCAATGGTTATTTTCTTAAGAGGCATATATATGACACAGCTGAGTGGTATCAATCATGGAAGGTAATCTCTAAATAGTAATTAGCATGCTTCCTGTTATTGCCATTTAAATATTCTTATATATCCTGAATTTTCTCTAGCTTTAAAGAACAATACAACTTTGAAAAATTGGTTTGTTTTGAGAATTGTGTATTGCAGAATACACAGCCTTGGTGTATCTACTCATCAAGCAAGCTGATGAGACCTGCTCAAACCTCTGAGGTCCTGGAATTTCATCTGGATGCAGTGAAGACACAGCATCAGAGGCTTATCAATTCACTCTTACCCCCAACCCTTTTCTAATATCTCAACACCCATAATCAGCTTGAAGAAGTTAATGAAGAGTCAGCACCCCTATTCCCTGGGCTTGGAGACTAAGGTGGTAAATATTGGGCTGTCTTTCTAGGGAAAAGTAGTGGTTTTGTGGGAATAGGGAGGATTAGCTAGGATTTATTGCAAAGCCATAACCTATTGGCAGAAATCTGTACAATTATTGTCAAGATGAAGTTACAATTTCTTAAATGGCACAAATTTACTTTGATTTCAAATTTAAGGTTTTCATTGGTATGAGCTTCTTATTGATATAAAAGTGAGATGAATATTGATACTCTCATAGGCATTGTACCTGTATAACACATTTAGGAGCCGGGCGGTGGTGGCACACACCTTTAATCCCAGCACTTGGGAGGCAGAGGCAGGCGGATTTCTGAGTTCGAGGCCAGCCTGGTCTACAGAGTGAGATCCAGGACTACACAGAGAAACCCTGTCTCAAAAAACAAACAAACAAAAAAACAAAAAAAAAACAAAAAAAACCCAAAAAACAAAACAAAACAAAAAGACCAAAAAACAAACAAACAAACAAAAAAAACCCACACATTTAGGAATACAAGGCTTAGACCCAGTCATTCTTTAACTTTTTAAACAGATTTGAGACGGTTAGCCTGTGAGTTAAGGGACTATATCAAATTCATGGCTTGGAGTTTATTGTTAGGATGTTTCCTATGTTTTAGAAATTTAGAAATAGCTGAGTGGAGTTGACAGACAACAATCCAGATTACCTTACATGCATAGTTGGTTTTCAAAACATCAGAAGTCCAAAGAATTGACTTTACAAACATTTCTGTAGTAATGTTCATTTTGATTAGAGACCTGTCTGCTCCTGACAGCTTCCTGTCTTGGATTCTAAGAAGAAATTGAGCATCTTTGGAGTTACTCCAGTTGTGTTGAGACAGCCACTAGGCAAGAATTGTCTCTTTCAATCTACAGACAAAATACTGTGTAGAAAAGGACTCACTTGCAGAATAGTCGACTGATTATATCTTCCTAGAGAGAGTAATCAGCCCTTAATAATTCTGCATCACTAAGGTTTGTCAGATGATTCTGTGTCCAGAAGGCTGAAGATTTGATGCTCCAATGTTCGGTAGTATAGGGGCTTTCCATGTGTTCAGCGGTCTCTATAAATTGGCTAAGTTTTAGAAGCTATGCTTTGTGCTTCTCATAATTTCAGTTAACTCAGCCATTCTGGATTTCTGACTGGGTTGAAAACTTATAGTCTCATAGCCAATCCTGGCGATTTACCTTGAGAGAGAAGATTTGAGTGGATGGTTTTCAGCTGACATTCATTCTAAAGCCAAGGAAAAAGCCAGGTTCAGAACTAAGTGTTCTAGTTAGGAGAGATGACAGAGGTTCTGGTTAGTCAACAAAATGATGGACTGGGTATTAGGACTATCTTGTATCTTACTGTTACAAATTGGTATAATTATGCTCTAATTTTATTTTGAGAGAAAAGTTTTATTTTAACAGGAAGGGTGATATGTAGGAGGAGCTAAGGTGGAAGGAGTACCGAGAGGAAGAGAAGGAGTAAGAAGAGGAGGAGAAGGAGAGGATAAGCTAGGTGATGAGAGAGAGAGAAAGAGGGGAGATATCAAGGCAGATGTTCACGTGTCTCCACCAGTCAAAGATAGATGATATGTTGATACATCTAGGTTGGGTATTGGGTTACACTTCTGATTGAGCATTAACAAACTTATAAAGCCTTTGATTAACATTTTTAAACAGTATATAAAAGCAAAAAGGAAAAGGGGGCGTGGGATAGAGATTTTTCTGGGGGGGGGCAATGGGGAAAGAGGATGGCATCTGAAATGTAAATAAAATATTCAATAAAAAAATAAAGAAAGAAAGAAAAATGGATAGGTAACGTGTACATATGAACACTACATAGTTTCTTTTACTTCTAAGGTAAACTCTGTGGCTTCACAAAATTACTGATAAAGTACATGGAACATTTTTAAATTTTAAATTATACAGCTGTTGAATTTAGAAATTAATCTTTTATCACATTTTGTTTACATAAAAAGCATTATATATTTCCAAAATAAATATGTTAAAAATGTTTAATTACAAAGCACTTATTTTAGCAAACATTCATAATTTTATTAAATTACTCCTCGAATTTAATTTCTCCTTAATTTTGCATTAAACTTTCACACTTTAATTTTAAATGTTGGATATGTATTCAACATATTTATGAATGATTTCACAGTGTTATTTTTAAATTTCAATTAAAATATATCTACATTTGATATGTTTATATATAATAGTATATCATTCTTTGTCTGATTCTAACTCCTAAATATTTTTTTTATATTTAAGTTATAATATGAAGCACAAGTTACACGTAAATATTCTGAAAATCTAATATACAAAATGCTCTAAAACATAAAGGATTTGGATTGCTAAAATGATGCCAGAAATGTGCAATTATATTTGGCCTTTTGTGAATCTTCTGATTTCTAATTCTGGATATATGTAGTAAATACTAATGTAGTGATCATATATTATATTACAAAAGCAGGTTCCAGGCTTGAAATTTGTTCATCCTATGGACGAACTTGTGAGACTTAGAAAAGTACCATAAGCTGATCAATGCATGAAGGTCCAAGTCCTCTATTTCCTAGAGAAATAAAAATATGAATAGGTAAGCAATCATCAACACTGATATCTTTGTTCTCACATTATCTATGTCTTAAGAATGCTTGTATGATTTTATAGTGAAAATTGTGTATTAGAAAATAGAGTTTTCCTAGACATGGTAACTTCAAAGTTATCACTGTTAATCATTTTAGTATTGATACTACAATGAAAATAAAGTCAACAATATACCCTGAATAGAATAGCTGTTTTGGTCCTAGAGATTTTGAATTCTTTTAAAAATTGAAATAGCTCAAGTTTCAGAAGACCTTTCCTGCAAAGCAGAGAGCTCAGAAACCAATATTGCCTATATTTATTTATTATCCTCAGGTTAAAAAAAAACCAAAGTAATAGTTTTAAAAGACAGAAAAAATAAAACTTGGTCATAACAGTGAAAAGTGATATAACAAATATAAAGTTAAAGAAAAGAAAGAATCAAGATGTTATCTCTATATTGGCAGCTTACTGCATGGGTAGGGCTATAATTAATTAGGATAGGAAAGATTGCATGTAAAAAGTGTATGGGAAAATAGGTTGGCTTTTAATAAATAATATTAAAATTCTTATAAATATTTGAAATAGCAAGTTCACTTTCCTCTGAAAATCAACATGTCACAAAAGCATTGTCAGACATAAGAATACCAACTGTGTACCTATAGGTAGGAAATAGATAAGAATCAAAGTACATGCTCTGAATTACTCCAGTTTTGAAGTCGCAGTAATTATATAGAATCTAAAATAGGAAAGTGAGGAGACCCAGCAAGATGGAAATACAAAATAAAAGAAAAAGCTAATAATATAGCATCCTGGAATTCAAGTAAAAAAAATGCATTTCAAGGAGCAAGAATTACTAGTGAAGTTAAATGAAAATGACATGCCAAATAAGAACAGGCATTGAGAACTGGCAATTGTATTTAACAACAGTGGATGTGACTGATACCCTTGATAAAAGCTGTGTCAATGGTGTGGTGACAGGAACCTGTTTGAAGCGGTAAGAGGAAAGACACTTGATGTAGTGATTTTAGGTAACTTTTCTCAGGAGTTAACTATGGGAAAGAAATATAGTTCGTTATAGTGCACAAGTTTTAGATTTCCTAGGGTTTTCAATACAGATATAAATTTCCCTGGTGAGAATTTCAAATACACTTTCATGTACATAGAAATAACATGGTCATGAATATAAATGGCATGTTATTAAATAATACTGAAAGCAGTACTAAAGTACATTTTGACTGTGTTGGTACAGTGAATAGACTGAAAACTTTAACATCATACTATGAAATATGTTGTCATTATGAGTGATAAAATAAAATGAATTTAATTTAAATGCCAACAATTTGTGGTGGTTCACACCCAGGTCTTTGGGACTCAAAAGGCTAAAGAGCAATATTTCCTAGGAGTTTCAGAGGAGTCAGGAGTCAGGAGACAATGAATATTAGTGAAGTGTAGGATATCTAGTAACAATCTATCTTGGTAAATAGTGATGTCAAATTCATTTCTAAATTTAAAGAATTTTTCTTACTTAGATTACTTTAATTGAAATGTTTTTTTGTTTGCTTATTGAGTGAGAACACTGACAATAAGGAATTCTGGGATCTATGTACAATATTTACTCAGATGGTGAAATAATGACATCATCAAAGTACAACCTCGTGAACCAAGCAGTTTTTTGGTATGATTTAAAGGAAAATGGGCAACTGTAAGACAGCTAATATCAAAAGGGCCCCTGAAGCAAAAGTGATAACTTATAAAACTTAGAAGTCTTGAGCTGTTTGCATGACTTACAGGTCGAAGAGTCCTCCTTCACAGAGCTGGATCATAACTTTTCCTTCCTTTCACAAATCTTAACTGTTTCTATTGACTCCTGATTGTGCAGCAGTCTCATAAATCAATAAAACAACAATACTGATGCTTATGGGTATGGTTAAAAGTATAATTGAAGTTTCTTTAAATTCAAAAATTAAGCATCTGAAAAATAATCCATGTTTTTTTATGAAAGGGGACTCCTGTTCTCAGAAGAGAAGGGGAGGGGAGAAAGCAGGGAGGATCTGTGTGATGGGGCACTGGAAAGAGAGGGGTAAAGTGAATAAATAAATTCATAATAATAAAAACTACTTAATAGTTACTGCTTATTTTCATTTACCTCCCTTTGTATTCCTTGAGAAGGGGTGTGTTTTATTATGATTAAATTATTTGCAAGTCCGTTCACAGCTTCATCAGGAAAGTCCCAAAGGCTTCCATGTCTTTCAATACAGTAGATATTTACAAATAAAAAGCAAACTCTGAGTTTCATTTTTGTAATAAAATTAAAATAAAACACATGGTTTATGATTACCAAATTATGGCATTTGTATTATCTGTGTGTGTGTGTGTGTGTGTGTGTGTGTGTGTGTGTGTGTGTGTGTGTGACTGTATGTGTGTGTGTGTCTTTCTCTGGGTTTGCTTTCACAACTCAAAAAGCCCAAAATGTCAAATGTTATCCTTGAAAATTTTTATAATTCACAGATACACAGTCTGTACACAGACTAATAAAAATATATTATATGTCATTATATGTCAAATGCAGTATTATAGTCAGTACACTTTACTACAGTTTCCATAAATTCACTGTGATTTATATAACTAATAAATTAAAATTTGTAAACACTGATCTTTATGATTCTTAATTAATTATAGAGTCCTATCTTAACTTTGATTGTGAGAATTTTTTGTATTACATTCTGGTTTTTTAAATGAGTCTTTAAATGCTTGGATTTTTTAATGTCTAAACTAATAAAGAATGCAACACTATTATTAGAGAGTTTTTTATGACGAGAAATTATTGAACTACTTTTTAAGATTATTAACCTTAGTAAGTGAAGAGTTAAATTTCTACATTTTTACTTGCTTTGAATTTTCATTTTAACTTGTAAGTTTGCAGTTAAAAATAAGACTCAGCATTGCTTCAAATAATCTATGGTAAAGTTGAACAAAAAAACATAATGTGTCTGTTTAAGGCTGGGATTTTGCCAGCTTTTAGTTAAGACACCATTAATGGAAAGCCACATCTACAATGTAGCAACAGGGACAAATAATCCTCTGTGGACTTGGGAACTGAGGACAAATTTGTATGACAATAGATAGAGTGGTTTACAATACAATTATTGTTATTTAAATAATTAATTTATAGGACTCTTGTAATTGTTATTATAATTATAGTATCGGTAAAACAATGGATGATATATATTTTCATTTTTTCTAGTAATTTTCTTTATTTAATTACAGCATATTGAGTTCAAGAATATGTTTAAGATCTAAAATTAACAAGTAGTTTTTAATTCAACTGAGCATTTCGTGTGTTTGGGGCAATCTGTCATAATCCTTGTGCTTCTTATTTTAATTTCATGATTAACATATTTCAGTTATAATGTAAAAATGAACCATCATTTGATTTGTTATTTAAACTTTCTTGTTATTAACTCTCATTGCTATGTAAAATTGTGCAGTAGGTTTCTACACAGACTTGGTTTCTTTTCTGATGTAGTAAGCAATTACTAGTGCACTTGATTTCTTTATTCTTCACTATTGTAGGATAATGATGGATGTTTTTAACGTCTTATACTTACCACTCAAAATGTCTCCCAGGAAAGCTACTTCTTAACTGCTCTATTCAGTGTGTCTTTTCTCTGTTCTTTGTCTTTTCATGATAAATATTTTATTTTATTCCTGTAAAATGTGTTAATTAATGAGCCTGGATACATTTTACTACAAAATAGAAAAAAAAAAGATAAATAAGAACTTTACAGGGTATTTTAGTGAAATATCTTTCGAAGTTAAATAATATATTATTCCATAAAATAACATTAAAAAAATATTCTATCCATTTGAGCTAAGTAATTTACTGATATTTAATTATTTTAATGTATATCTTCCATATTATATACAATACGCTTTGTTTTATTTTTATAGTTGAATAGTATTTGTATTAACTTTAAATGTGATTAAACATATCATAGAATGCTAAAATGTAGTAATTCATACAAAGTAAAGGAAGACATGATATTTCAAGTTATTTGTGTCGTATCTGCAGATGTTGAACTTCCCAGTTTCCAAAATTGTAAGATAAAAACAGTCTCCTATTTCAGTCAAAGCAAATGCTAATAATTCTATCTGAGAAAACTGATACTGTTAGAAAGAACAAAATAAGCACTGTAAGAGGATCTCTTGCTTAAAGTTTTGAACTAAATTTTCCTCATATTAAATAGAAAATTTATATTTTTAATATCCATCCTGTTGTATTCTGACAGCTCAGATGTACTAGGTACATACCTCAACATAAAAACTGTTTGTATTGATACAAAAAAAAAAGAAAGAAAATTATTTCTTACCTAAAATAGCAAAACCCTACTCTGTTTGTTTGCTGTATTTTAAAAATAAACAAACATTATGTGGCTTCAGAAAAAAAAAAAGAATCTGAAAAGGCAAACTGAAACACATATCTGGTTAGAGACATGTTCTCCTGAAGTATCCTGAGGTGACAGTGCACCTGACACCTCTTTCTTTTGTTTTGTTTTTAAATTATCATGGATGATAAAGTGTCTCAGAATGGCATTTTTCCTCACTTTTTTTCTTCATTGGCATTTTACTTTCTTGATGTATGATATCTGTTTTATAACATAAACTAAACAAATGTCAACAGTGCAAATTTTAATAAGTCTTGACACAGGTGTACACACCATCAGAAAAAGCATCATCATGATCACAATAGTGGAAATAACCATTATTTTCACAAATTTTCTTGTGTCTTTTTATAATCCTCCCATCTTTGGCAATCACTCAGCTATTTGCAAAGCATTTAATTCACAACCTTTTTAAGAATAGGTATTTCTAAAAACTATATACATTAATATACTAGCAAGCACTTTCTTCTTTTTTATTGGATATTTTATTTATTTACATTTCAGATATCATCCCCTTTCCCCATTTCCCATCCCTAGAACCTTGTATCCCATTCCCCCTCCACTTTTCTTCCCTCTGTCCAGTGACTGTTACCTCTTTGTGTCCAATATTGCAGCCTTTGCTTTGATGTCACATTTTTTAAATCTCCTTACTTATTTTTAGAGTTTTTCCACTCTCATAATCCCCTATCTTTCCTCATACCCTGTAACGCATACACAAATATACACATTGTTAAATATTAAAATCCATGCTTATTTTTTAGTTTGAACAACATCCATCCCTCTGTTCATTGTCAGCTCCATGACTCAATTTCTGATTATGTTATCATCTCATATTGTTTCTATATTCTTCACATACTACTTTACTCTGTTTTTTTAATTTTTATTAATCATTTCATTTGCTTACATCTCAAATGATATCCCACTTATCCCCCATCAACTCCCCATCCCATGATATTCCATTTTCCAGTTACCCCTCCACCACCCACCATCCCACATCTGCTCTTGCCCCCCACCCCCACTCTCTTTTTAGAATGTTGGTCAGATAAGATTCTGATGACCATATCTATACTGGATGCATTTTACGGTCAACCTAGGGTCATCTGAAAATGTAGGGATTCTGAGGAATAAAATGGCAAGAGGGCATATATCTGTGTGGCTTGTAATTGTAGATGATGTAAAAGAACCCAGTGTACTTAGTTGAAAAGGTTAATGTTCCTGAGCTTTATGAGAAAGCCAGCATGTGCTGTTACTTGAGATTTTGATATTAGGCATTCTGATTGTTGTAAGATGTAACTCAGATTTGTTTATATTTACATATCTCTGGTGAATAATATGTTGAGCATTTCTGTAAGTGCTTTTCACTATTAGATATTGATCTGTTGACAATTCTTTTTAGTTCTGTACCACATTTTAATTGGGTTATTTGGTTTGCTATTGTCTAATTTCTTGAGTTCTGTATATATTTAGAATATTAGTCCTAGGTTGGATGTATAGCTGATGAAAATTTTTGCTAATTCTCTAGTGTGCTTTTTTTTTGTCCTATTGATGGTTTTCTTAGACTTAGAAAAGATTGTCAGTTTCCTGAGGTCCTATTTACTAAACCAGTACCACCTTGGTGACTCTTACACATTACCAAGTCCCACAGCAGCATTAGGTACAATCTTGACTATCTATGAAACACAGCCTCTTTGTGCTCTCAGAAAACACTTCCCAGAAGATTTCACTTCAGTGATGTTGGTCTCTTCTTAATCAGCACTAATTTCTTAGTTCAAGCTAACCAGCATCAATAGTCCCAGTAATTCAAAGGTTTTACTTCAGTAGTTCTGGTATCTTCTTAACCACAGCTGATTCTGCTGCCCCAACTAACCAAAACCACAGATAAGAGTCTTTAATATTTCCTCTGAAATTTCATAAGCCAGGCCTCCATATTCTGCACAGTTCTCAACTTTATCTTCCAGGCTCCTATAGAACATCCCACATTGCTCTTAACACTCAATGGTTTTCCTAGCCTAAGGTTCCAGAGTTCTTCCACAGTCCTCCTCAAAATATGGTCAGGTTATCACAGGGATACCCCACTATGCTGGTAACATTTTTTCTTAGCCAGGGTTTCTACCTTCACAAAACATCATGACCAAGAAGCAAATTGGGGAGGAAAGGATTTATTCACCTTACACTTACACACTGCTGTTCATCACCAAAGAAAGTCAGGACTGGAACTCAAACAGGTCAGGAAGCAAGAGCCGATGTAGAGATCATAGAGGGATGTTTCTTACTGGCTTGCTTCAACTAGATTACACAGCTTGCTTTCTTATAGAACCCAAGACAACCAGTACAAGGATAGCACCATCCACAATGGGCTAGGTCCTCCACCTTTGATCATTAATTAAAGAAATGCCTTACACCTGGATCTCATGGAGGCATGTTCTTAAAAGTCCCTTTCTCTGTTAAGTCTAGATGTGTCAAGTTGACAGAGAAAACCATCCAGTGCAATAATGAAATAAATTAATGATTGAAATAAATTATGAAGAAAAGAAAGTAAATGAAAGCCAGCTATGCATGATCCTGTGAATGAGCCAGCAAACAGCATTACTCTGTGGTTTCTCCTCCAAATACCTTCTTGAGTTTCTGTCCTGGCTTCCTACCTTTTGCTTTGAGAACTGTAAGGTGAAACAAATGCTTTTCTTGCCTAAAATAATAATTTTGTTTTCAGTCAGTATTTTATCTTACAAAGACAAATGATATTAGAACAATATCTAATTAGTTACATTTCCAATAACCTGTGAATGAGATTTTCAAATTACCTAATACTAGAAGTAAAGTTTGGCTACCATATGTGTGTGTGTGTGTGTGTGTGTGTGTGAATTAGATGACTCAATTCAGCTTATAACAGACTTTATGAAAAAAAAACTTTGTTTGTTTTAATAATTATATTATTCCCATTGGTGAATATTTAGCCAAAGTATTACAAAGTACATTCAGACGATTTACAAAAGCTATAAATTTAAAGTAATTTGAACAAAATAATTTGAATGCACTTACTTGTACTCCAAAATTCACTGGTTTAGTCTTTAGCTATGCTTTTCAATTTCAGGATGCACAAAATACATTTTGATATAACTATGAAACAGCTATCTCTTATTTTAATTTTTATCTCTCTCTCTCTAGCCAAACATTTCTATAAACTATAATCATGAGAAACAAGAGATGAAGATTTTAAAGAACATAGTGCTCAATTGAGAATCCTAAGTGGATCTTAATGTTAGGCTTTCACTCCACACTTAAATATGTTCCTGCAAGTTTAAAATAATCATCCTGGAACTAAATACAAAGGAACACACAGCCTGAGGACTTTAAATAATACTATTATGTTTTGTTGATAGCTTGGAAAATGTTCACTGAGCACTGTCTAAAATTTACCTCTCTATGACCTTAGCATCTGTTTTATAATTCCAGTTTATGTATACTAAAGGAAAAGAAGATGGGTTTGCCAGCAGTTTAAAAACATAAAATGACAAATAAAGCTCCATTTCTTTAAAAATGTGTCCTGTATCTCAGTCTATAAAGATGACTCAAATAAGAAAAAAAAATGTCATCTCTAACTTTATGGGAACATCGATGGTCACTGGTATAGGATGATTCCTTCAAAGCTGCCACAAATTTGAATGGAAAAAGTATTAACTGTATAAATAAAAAGGGGAATATTGTTTCCTCTTTTGTGCAGCTAAGGGGATTTAGACAAGATAAATACAAAATGCAAAGTGATGGAGAATAAAACAATATTATAAAACACAGGAAAAGAGTAGGCCCTATGAATATGAAATCAAGGTTTAACTAGAATTATTAAAATTTACAGATAAGTGGGTAAATAATTTAATCTCTCAGAAAAAGTACAAAATGACTCACATGCAAAATTATGCTACAGTATGAGAAGAAAGTTCACAAGAAAATTAATCCAACTAGGAAAAATTTGGGGGGGGGAATACCCAGGAAGCCCTACACCTACCCTCTCAGAGGAGAAGGAAAAGTGGGGTAAGGGAAGGACTGTGTGACCAGGGAGTAGGAGTGGGAGCATATGGGAAGTGAATAAATAAATAAATAAATAAATAAATAAATAAATAAACTGAATTGAGATCAATCCATTAAAATGAATGCTATATTTCATAGAGAAGTAAAGAAGAGCCAAGGGATTAGGGAAGTAAAGGAAGTCTCCATATCAACTTTAAACTGAAAGACCGATTTCAAAATTGTTAAAAGAGGTGAGATTTAGCATTAAAAAGGTTAAGAGGTTGTAAGCATGTGTTTAAAGATGAAGATAAAGATATCACTCACTTCAGAAGCAGTAATTTTTAAGAGTGAATATTAAATCTATCATTTTAATAAGTGTACCGAATCAATTACCCTAGCTTTATTTACTACTACTTTTATTCTTTTTTTATTAATACCATTTTAAGTGTACTATTTTTAATTTGACCAAATATATTTTGATCAGTCAATAACTCACTCCTTTGAGGATAAAAGATATGTTGACTATCTTAGACCATGCTCATATTTGATTAGTGTTGATTCATATATGTGTAATGATATTGAGAGAAGGTAAACTAAGCTTCAACTTCCAATGCATGTATGTCATATATTAAACTTTCTCTGTGGCTTCATCAAAAATGTTCAGGAACAGTTTGTTTCCCAAAATATTTTTATGCTCTTACATGTACTCATAAACAATATTTAGTGTGATAAGTGTGGCTTATCTCTTCAGAAAGTAGAAACAAACTGTATTCATGCATGAGATATATCGTACATTATGACATTTCTATCATCATTATTATCAAAATAGCCATATACAGCAGTTGTATCTACTTTCCAGAATCTGTGTGAGCTGCTATTTCATTACTCTCAACTGTGGGGGTAGAGCTTCATTGAAATTCCAGTGCACTTTAAAAGTCATTTTTCATTGGCAAGGGGTTCAGGATGTTACTCTAGCTCAAGGACAAAACAAATATCCAGTTTTTAAAATTATTTTTAGAAACTAATCCAATGCCATCTCTTTTTGTCTGTCATCAGCACGGTCAAGAATTTATTTCAATGCACACAAGCTACACTGGTTTCATTGGCTATAGTTTTCTAAGTAATCAGTTTCACTTGATAGCGGAACCATTGTCAAAGACAAGTTTTCTAATTCCAATCTGTTCTATTAATGATATCTTTCAGATCAAATGCTCTACATCACACAGAAATTTATGTTAATTTTTTTGTCAAAATTCTTTATGATAATACTCTATTCTTCTGAGTTCAGTGAAAAGATACAACACAGAGAAGTATAAGAAAGAATTTTAGCATCCAGAAGTACTACATGATATGGAAAGCAATCAGAAACTAGATATAGATATCTTTTAGACATATCCTAAACCTGGGAATGGTTTTAGGGAGCCACACTTACATCAGTGTCACACTTAAAGACACTGTTGCAGGTTACAGAATGAGGGATACATTAATTGGTTTGCCTGGCTTAGAATTCATCCACATAGAAAACTAAAATCCAGAGGAGAAAGGACACCAGTGAGCCAGAAGTATGAACGTACAAAAGTGGTGACAGGTGTGGCAGTTGCTAAGTAATGACTGTGTAGTATCTGTTTTGAAGAAGACACTGAGCTCCTATAAAATTGCAGCAGCAGGAGGATCTTGGAAAACCTTAAGACAAGTAAGCAGGAGGACATAGAATGTGAGAAAGTCACAGTGAATCCAATGCTGTGGAAAGATAGCCACAGAATGAAGATCAGCCTGGGCCAAAAGTGCTGGGTACCCAAGAGATATACTAGATATACCTTGGCTAAAGCTGTTGGAATTTTGCTTACTACAGAGGATCTTCAAAAGAATCTTATTAGTTATCACAGAGTATTTACAGCAGAATTAATTTGAGGTTGAAGTAATAAACAAAACAGATGTAGAGGAATATCAACATCCACAATTACCAGTGCTGCTATCCTTTGAGTCTGTAAAATTTGCACTCTGAGTCTTATTTGATTCTGACTAAATAAGTTATCCAAACTTCCTAAATGATTCTGACTTCTGAATTCTTAACATTACTGTCTCGTGTACTTATACAATTTGGAAATACTATCAACTAAATAATCAATCAACTAAAGTAAAAATCTACAGAGTGCATATATGTAATTTATGTTTATAGATACATATTCATAAATATATATATGTAAAATTTAACATTCTGATAAAAATCTTCAAATAATATATGTAAATAATTTTGGCAAATAATTTATTGTATAATCAAAACAAACTTCCTGTATTTTAAAATGCAAAGAAGTTTGCAGATCTAGACATTGTCAGGTTTTGGTTTTAATTCACTTTGTACAGCTGCTCAGTCAGCATGTGGCCACTAACACATCATCTGCCTTGTCACATAATATGGTGTGATTTAGTGTGAAGGAGAAATCATTCCTCCTAGGGAACAAGGGGCCTTGACACCAGTTTTCACTTATTAAAAGTTTAGATTTTAAAACTTCTTTAATAAATGTATGTGTTGACCTGTTCCTCAGTATGATTAATGTTCAAAGAAACGTATTTTCGCTTTATCCAGATGGGATTATTTATGTTAAAGCTCATTTTGAACACTTTCATAACATCAAAAACTGTGTCACTTAATACTTGAATGTACCTGATTCTTCTAAAATTGCTACAGATTTGTGACTGTATACATTTTCATCATGTTTCTTAATCTTGGATGATAAACCACTGAGGTTTTTACAGATTCCACATATTGAGAAAATCTTTAATAACTATTCCTGTGTCTCCAAGCATACATAATTACAGCATATAGGCAATGGGGATAATCTTTATTTTTCTTTAACAATTTACTAAAAAAGTATAGAATTTACTATCTAAATGCAGTTGTTACACACACATACACACACACACATACACACACATATATATACATATATGTCTGTAAGATTTTAAAATTACATCACATATTAAGAGGCAAATAGACAGACCATGGACCTAGGATAAAACCAAACATGACTGGCAAAAAAAAAAAAATATAAGTTAATAAAATGATTCCTATTAATTTTCTAATATACTCATAGAACAGAGACTAGCATAATCATTATCAGGTTCATCAGACTGGCTTCATCCAGAAGCTGATGGGAATAGATGCATAAATCTATACCCAAACATTGGGCTTAGCTCTAGGAATACTGCAGAAGAGGAAGAGAAACAATCGTAGGAGTCAGGGGGTAAGAACAGTGCTCATTATTGATCGATTATAAATTATACACACAGTTTTGTGTTTTATTTCAAAATATGCTGCTACAGTTATGTGTACTTGAGTGAGTTAGGAAACCACCCTATCCCTTAGGAAGTGGAGTCCGAGGATTGGGAGTTCGTGGTGAGTTGGATATCAACCTGGGCTACATGAGTTCCTTTCTCAAAAGAGGAAAGGCACATCTCTGATGAGTTGTTTTCACTAATTGTTCTAGTTTAGTAAACTGACACGTTCATTGTGTCATTTTTAAAGCCCTGTCGTCATCATCAGAACGTTCCACGTTCTTTCCCCATTGACAATTACTTGACTGCCTTGAATCAGCTTCCTCAATTGTCAACTAAGAATTTTCTTTCGATAGTTACAACATTAAGATTAATTATTTCTAACTGTAATGTTTATGAAAGTAGTTTTAGAATTATATTTTACTATATAAATGAGCAAGATGTTTGAGTTTTTTTAATTGCCCATTGATCTTTATGAACTGGATGTATTTATTCTTGAGAATTTCAAAATTGTTAACCCTTATTTGGCCACTTAAAAAATTGTTTTCTGCCCCTGCCGCCGCGCCCCCTCTTCCGGTCTGAGGCCTGGGCCGGACCTCTGCTAGGCCAGCTTGTGAGTACAACCCGGATTCCGCCAGACACATTCTGGGGGATCCATAGAACCCATAGCCAGCGCTAGCACTCCCCTGCCGCCGAGCGCCCCTCTTCCTGTCTGAGGCCTGGGCCGGACCTCTGCCAGACCGGCTTGTGAGTGTACCCCAGATTCCGCCAGACACATTCTGGGGGATCCATAGAACCCATAGCCAGTGCTAGCACTCCCCTGCCACTGCGCGCCCCTCTTCCTGTCTGAGGCCTGTTGGTGAGTGCACCCCAGTTACTGCTGCCAGACACATTCTGGGGGCTCCACAGATCCCACAACCAGCTTTAGGTAGGAAAACCCACATACTACCCTGAACTCATAGCTGGGTGCCCTGAGTGCTGAGAATCCAGCAGATACCCCCCACCCCCGCCCCTGCCGGCTAGCACCCCCCTTCTGCCCATCTCCCGGGTCTGAGGCCTAGACCAGACTCTGCCAGGTCTGCAGTTGTGTGGATCTGGATTAGAAATGTCGCCCCACTTCCTTAAAAATTAACCCACCAAAATGGATAGCTAGTATTTGTTCAGAAAATTAAGTTAACGTCTACATTGTGGTAATCATTATGCCTCAGTACCTCTGGGTTATTAGAAGCATTGTTTGCCTCTGGAGATCTTTTAGTTCTTAGTCTGCCTCACAAAAATTTTAATGAAAATCAAGGACATTTGGTATTAAACTTGAAAGGCCTAACTGCTTATAACACATGTTTTGTTCTTGGTGGAAATAGGTAATTTTTGTCTTAATATCTATGTATGTGTTTACTATATTATCAATCTATATCTATATAATTTTTTAATTATTTTATTTTTAACATTGTAATGTATTTGTATGATTTCACCCCTCCTTTTTCCCCTACTCTTTTTCTTCTAGTAATGTCAGACACATAGCCCATAGAATAACTTGTCCCTCCTGTATTCCTTCTTTTACCACCCTCTTTCATCTCTCTACTCATTAAATCTTCCCACTACAGTCTGTCTTGTGTCTCTCCACAACTATCTATCATCATCACCTTCCTTTGGTGATCCTACCATTCTTTCTATTCCCCTTCTCTTTACCTACCTTATGTGATTATATGAATGACAGCATGCCTATAGAAGGTTTAAAAGCTAATATCCATACATAAGAGAATGCATACCATATTGGTTCTTTTAGACATGTTTAATTTCACTCAAGATGATTTTTTTCTATCTCTATTCACTTACCTGCAAATCTCATAATTTCGTTTTAACCATTGAACAACAGTCCATCATATAATGCATGTTTATGTTATTTGTTCATCAGTTGATTATCTCTAGGCTGGTTCAGTTTTTATGTCTATATATTAAGAATGGAACAACAATGAATACAGGTGAGCTAATGTCTCTGTAGTAAGTAAGGTGTGTACTTTGGGTATAAGTCCAATAGTAGAATACCTGGATCCTGAGCTAGATTTAGTCTATGTTTTCTGTGGAACAACTACACTGATTTCTCTAGTAGCTAGACAAGCTAGCATTCCAACCAACAACAAAATGCTATTTCTCTTCTCCCTCATCCTAGTCCTTATGAAATTCTCAGCGATATGGCTTCTTGAACATGATGTGAATATATATGTTCATATTGAAAGAGAGCCATGAGATACACACATAAGCTCATGCACACACACACACACACACACACACACACACACACACACACTACTGGTAATTAAGGAATGCTGGGAGCAGAAGAACCTTTTGTTACTTGTCTTTGGTGCATTACTGTATTTTCTTCATTACATTTTTAATTTTTCACTCTCTGGCACCAGTGCAAAAACATTTTCCTTATCTTAGATATTAGAATTACTATATGAATCTTTACAATTTTGGTAATTTGGCAGGAAAATGTATCTTTTATAATTTTGTTGAGAGGAAGCCATGGAATATTTGCATATAAGAACTCAAAACATGTTATCTTAGTTCTTATGAGTAGAGTAAACACATTAGATTAATCACAATACCTGCTATTCCTACTGAATTATTTGACATCAAATATTTTACATATTAAAATGTTATAAGGAGTATGGTGGTTTCATACTGAAATAGACATATTGATACTGTCTCATTTTTACAATGCGTGGAGCCTTGTAGTACATCTTATACATATATTTTTATAAATATAAGTGTTTATCTGAAGGTACATCATTGATGCTTTGGTTACAAAGTAGAGCAGATAGGTACTCTATAATGTCTTAACATATTTTATGCACATTGGTGCATGCATTTACTATAATTTTCCTATTTACTTACCAACTTCTAAAAAAGTATAGAGTAACATCTGAGGGGAAAAATCATTTGAACAGGAAATTTGGGTATTTTCAGTTGACATACAATCAGTGAATTTAGATTAAAAGTATAATGTATAGAAATTTTTAAAATAAATTCCGGCTTTCTATGACCATTTTATTGGTATATTGATATTTATGTATTCTAAAACTTGACTGAGAGTTACATTTTGAATTGGCATTAGATTTGACAAAACTGATTAAGTGTGTTTAACATATGTTAATATCATGAAATGATTTTTCTAGAGGTTTATTTTTTAATTATGCCTATGCATCTGGCTGTGTTCACGTAAGTACAGATACCCAAACAGGTTAGAGGTTTCTTCTCCTGAAGCTGAAGCTACAAGCTAATATTGGCTACCCCAAATTGCTTTGGGAAATGAGACTCGGGTCACCTGCAAGACCGACTAACATTCTCGACTGTTAAGACATCCTTTTGCCTTAGGTGAGATAATGTTTAATTTAATGTGTACATTCTGATTTGTAATGATATTTGATTAATCAGTGCTCAGTAACCAATACCTATTAAGCAACCATATAAAGTGAAGAGATTGGATACTTATAGTAAGTGCAATGAAAGAATGGTACTACAAAAACATTTGAAGTGACAATATTTGGAGTATAGAATAAAATACTGGATGAATTTAGAAAGGGGCTTCCAGTTTAATGTGGATTAAGTTATAGCAAATTAGAAGATATGAAAATAAAATAATATCTGAAATTATTATGTAAAATATGAAGATCAATACTGTAGAAAAATAATATCTTCTCTACATAAACAAATGATATGAGATGAAAAAAAACGGGAAAAAAAGAGTTCCTTTCCTGTTTTCTTAGCCTGAAAGAGAGACTTAGAAAATGCAATTTCCTGTATCTTTTTTCTTATACTTGTTTAAATTTTTGACTTCGATGAAAGGGAGAGTTGCTTGTAAATTTAATTCATCATGGTGTAAGTTGAGAGTAGTAAATGTTTTCTAATTTATGTATGTATTTGTGTTTGCCTGCATGCAAGCACATGCTAGCCTTATGACTCGTCCTCTGTGTGACTATTGTCTTAGTTGGTGTTCTACTGCTTTGAATATAATACTATGACCAAAGCAACTCCTATTAAAGAAAGCATTTAAGGAAGCTTGCTTAATGTTTTAAAGTGTTTTAAGGGGCATGTTCTTTATGTTGAGGAGCAGATAGGCATGGCTCAGAAGGAGTAACTGACAGCTTTACATCCTGTTCTACAAACACCAGACTTAGGAAGAGACAGGGCCCTGTTGTGGTTTTTCAAAACTTCAAAGTTCATCCCCAAGGCCACATTTTTGTCAACAAGGCCATGCCTTCTCAACAAGGCCACATCACCTAGTCCTTCCTAAATGTTCCAGTAAGTCTGGAGCAAGTACTGAAACATATATAGTAATGGAGGTTAATTCATTGTAACCTAAACCACAACAAATATACCGTCTACTGTTTGTCATTGACTGTGAGGCTACATGTTGATTCACTTTGCTTGAAGAAAGTCAAATTCTTTCCTTTATCATTTTGAACAATGTTTTCCATAGGAATTGTACACATACAAGTATTGTTCTGTGTGTGCCTGCCTGTTCACATGTAAACATCAGAGAAAATCTTGGGTTTTGTTCTTTGACTTATTTCATTCTTTTATATTGAGACAGTGTTTCTCATTACTCTGGGTTTTCAGCAGAAGACTACCTGGAACACAAACTTTCAGAGTTCTGCCTGTCTCCACCACTCATCTCATAGCTCTGGGATTTCTATTTGATATTTGGTCTTCATTGTTGGTAAGTAACTACTTCAACTAGAAGCTTTTTCTCTACACACAGGGTTCAGAGACTGAACATAGATCTGCATGCTGGTTATTAAACTGACTCACATATTTGAAGGTGTCACTGAAAATTTTAGGCAGAAGATCAAACATCAAAAAGATATAAGAATATAAACCCAGAACTGATATATATTCATATACATATATAATATAGAACGTTAAATATTTTTGAAGCTTTTTCACTAACTGATTTCTACATCAATAAAAGGATGAAACATATATTTATAGCATGTCTGTGAAATTTAACCTATGCTTTTTACAGTGGTAAAAGATATCCAATTGTTCTTGGACATTACTTGAACCATAACCTAGAAAATGCCTCAAAAGCAAAGCCAAGATAATAATAAAAACAGAAATAAAAATTAGAAAACCAACAAGTTATTTCAGATTTTCTTAAAGTTACCTTTTTTTTTTTTTTTCAGGTTTCCTCACCCTACATTACCAGTTAACCAGAAAATTGACACACATTTTCCATGTTTGGCTAAGGTTCTAATTGTAGAAATAAGTATTCAAATAGTTGCTTTTCAGCTGTAGATGATTTTTGATGGGAAACACAAGTTAAATTAAAGCTTAATTAGTTGTCTTGTGTTTTAGCACCTATATTGATGTAAATGTCATTAATTTAGGTAGAAGAATTAAGGCAAGAGAAAGAATTAGAATGGCAATAGTGAAGGTAGATTTTGAATTGTTGATCATAGCCTAACGAAGAGAAATGAAGTGGTCTGGATCTCATGAAGCTGAATATTAGCAGTGATGGCTAAATTGTGATATAAGTCACTAATGAATTATTTACTATTAAATTTACAAGAGGGCAAAAAGCACATTAAGTACAAGAATTTTTTTGGGTTACATATCCTGTCATCTTCATACTAGTAGCACGTTTTGTTTAAAAATGTTGTACAGATATTAGAACTATTTATAAACATTAAACATATGTTGTTTTTGCATTTCTAAAACTAATGCCAGAACACATTGAGTTGAACAAATAATTGATCTATTTTATAGCACATATTTAGTGTCTCTCCTCACTATGGGTAGATAAGAAAGGAGAGAACAATGGAATAGTCAATAGATATAATAAGGCAGGAGGATAAAAATCTCAAGGGGTATGACATAAAGTCATAAGACTACAGTTAACTAAGGATTGCAGAGGAAAAGAGAATTAGGCCATCTCAGTCATGATATCTTCAATTAATTGTTCAAAGTAACTTGCCAGCCCTTAAACAATATAGACACAAACAAAATAAATAACATCAACAGGTTATATACGTATTTGTGCAAAGTTATGTATGTTTATAACAATAACACTCAAAGTAAAAGAGGCTATTAGTTTGAGAGGTAATGGAAGGGGGAGCTGGGTCAGGGAAACTAGGGAGGAATGAAAAGAAAAATTGAAGGGTGAACTAATATAATTATATTATAATAAAAGAGTAAATATTGAGAAGGAGTAATATCATATTTTCTTTCAGCATTAAGAAACAATATATAATTCTTTAAAAGAGGTATAATTCCAACAACTTAATTTAGTTCTATTATTTGTTCTTGTTTATTATGTAAAAGAAATATTTATTGAGAATACATGTTGTTTTCATAATGGTATTAATTAGCTCAATTATGTGAAAGCAATGTTGGAAAGTGTCAGAAAAAATGATAGTTAAAAGCACCTCAACAGCTGGGCGGTGGTGGCGCACTCCTTTAATCCCAGCACTTGGGAGGCAGAGGCAGGCAGATTTCTGAGTTCGAGGCCAGCCTGGTCTACAAAGTGAGTTCCAGGACAGCCAGGACTACACAGAGAAACCCTGTCTCAAAAAACCAAAAAAAAAAAAGCGCCTCAACTACACTGATCATCTTACAATGAAATTAACAATAATAATAGTAATAATAATAATAAATTATAATCATGCATAATAATACACCCCTTTCTTGTAGAAATTAAAAAGTAAAGGACAAGAGGATTAGGAATTCAAGGCAATAATTGGTTACACTGTCTATTTCAATGTAGATGGGTTTACATACTGAGCTATTTTTTCTTAAAAGAACAAAAATATTTAAAAAGAAGAATAAAGTAACAGGTGTGAAGAACATCATGACTATATATAGAGAGTTTACTTCTGGTGGCTTTTATTTCCATGTAAGCTATTAAACTGTATGTTGATTGTAGGAACTGGAAAAACATAAGATGCTTAACTGTAAAGTGATGCAATTATTATTATTATATTATTATTATATTTTCTAAGATGTATTTGTATATTCAAACAATACCAAAGGATAATATTTTAAAAGACAATTTAAAAATGATGTTTATAAAAAAGATATTCTGAAAGACTTTAAAATTATATCATAACTAGAGTACTAATAAACTCAGGAAATTATCTTAGTCACTGTTCTATTGCTGATGAAAAAAAGACTGTCTCCAGGTTCTGGCTATTATAAATAAGGCTGATATGAACGTAGTGGATCACCTGACTTGTGGTCTGGTGGAGCATCTTTTGGATATATTCCCAGGCACAGTTTACATGGGTCTTCTTTCCAATTTTTCTAGGAACCTCCAGATTTATTTACGAGAGTGGTTGTACCAGTTTGCAATCCCACCAACAATGGAGAAGTGTTCCTCTTTATTCATATCCTCAGCAGTATGTGTTGTATGCTTGAGTGAGTTTGTAATCTTAGTCATTCTAACTGTTGTATGGTGGAAAACTCAGGAATATTTTAATTTATATTTCCTTAAACACTTAGGATGTTGAACATTTCTTCTTCTTCTTCTTCTTCTTCTTCTTCTTCTTCTTCTTCTTCTTCTTCTTCTTCTTCTTCTTCTTCTTCTTCTTCTTCTTCTTCCTTCTTCTTCTCTCTCTCTCTCTCTCTCTCTCTCTCTCTCTCTCTCTCTCTCTCTCTCTCCCTCTTTCCCTCCCTCCCTCCCTCCTTCCCTCCCTCTTTTTGGAAATATTCACATTTATTTGGTAGTTACTTTTCAAATGTCTGGAATATTTTTGATGGATATTTTCTTTATTTACATTTCAAATGTTATCCCCCTTTCCAGGTCTCCCCTCCAGAATTCCCCCTATCTCATCCTCCCTTCCCCCGCTTCTATGAGGTTGTTTACCTACCCACCCTCTCCTACCTCCTCATCCTGGCATTACCCTGCACTGGGGCATCGAGCCTTTTCAAGACCCAAGGCCTCTCCTCACATTGATGCCAAACAAGGCCATCCTCTGCTACATATGCAGCTGAAGACATGGGTTCTTCCATGTGTACTATTTGGTTGATGGTTTAGTCCCTGGGAGTTCTGGGAGGTCTGGTTGGTTGATATTGTTGTTCTTCCTATGGGGCTGCAAAACCCTTCTTCTCCTTCAGTCCTTTCTAATTCCACCATTGGGGACCCCATGCTCAGTCTAATGGTTAGCTGCTAGTAACCACCTCTGTATTTGTCAGGCTCTGACAGAGCCTCTCAAGAGACAGCTATATCAGGTTCCTGTCAGCATGCACTTCTTGGCATCTACAATAGTATCTGCATTTGCTGACTGTGTATGTGATGGATCTCCAGATGTGGCAGTCTCTGGATGGCCTTTCCTTCAGTTTTTGCTCCACACTTTGTCTCCTTATTTCCTCACACGAGTATTTTGTTCCCCCTTCTAAGTGAAAGACATTGATTCTTATAGAAGAGAAAGTGGGAAATAGTCTTGAACATATTAGCACTAGGGAAATTTTCGATGGATGAGGCTCTAAGATCAACAAATGAGAGCTCATAACTCAGAAGAGCTTGTTAGGCAAAGGACATTTTCAATAGTACAAAATGGCAACCTACAGATTGACAAAAGATGTTCACTGATCCTACAACTGATAGAGGCTTATTAACCAAAATGTACAAAGAATTCAAGAAGTTAGATGCTAAAATAATCAAATACCCCAATAATAACAAATGGGGTACAGAGCTAAAAAAGGATGGCACAAGCATCTCTTAGGAAAGAGCTACCTTAATGTCATAAATAGCACTGATGGTAATTTAGATGAGCAGAAATAAATCTCATAAATATTGTTGAAAGTGATTTCTATATATCCATTGCTCTGTCTTCTATCAATCTGCATCCATCTGTCCAATCATCATGTGTTTTGGTAACAAACTTCTGTATCACCTACTGGATTCTTATGCATGTGATAGCAATCATCTAATGTCTTTATTTTGAAACAAAAGATATTTCTAATATTTATGACAAACTAATTCACTATAGAAAAAAATATGTGACAGTATACTGTAAGAAGTCATGACTTTCTTTTCTTGCTCTATTTTAGTCTTTTGTTTTACATTTTCAGGTAGAGAAAGCTTATTGAGTTGTACCTCCTTTCTTTTGCAGGAATCTTCACTGTCTTTGTCTTAGTTGTTCATACAAATGAATACAGTGATTCAAACAAGAGATACATTAGATGTCATATGACTATATAGATATAGAAGACATTGAGAATGTTTATTTAGCCTTCTGAAATAAATTAAATAGCTAATCTCAGTTTATTAAAATAGATATAAAGAAATATTCAAGACACAAAATGAGTACAAAACTGACTGGTATATTAAGGTGTACTGCTTAATAGTATGTCTTTTAGACATGTTTCAGTTATTTAAGCTTTCTGATCTAAATATAACAAAACAATAAGTGGATAAATTATGTAACAAATCAAAGGATTAGTGAGTAAATTATATATTAATTATATACGCATATATGCAAGTGTGCATGATAGTGTTCAAATTTATGAGGAACATATTTATATGTAAACCTGAGAATACTTAGAACTGAGAGTAGAAAGCTAAGTATTAATCATATTTTCCTATTTTGATTTAAACACTGAAATGAATAATCTTTATACTACATTGAAAAAATACACTGGTGGATATCTGCTCATACACATGGTTCTTAAATGCAATACAGTGGGAAGCTTTTCTATATGAAATATGAGAGTTATAAAGGAAGACTCAAGGAGAATTAGGTTGAATTAAAATATGAATTAATGTGAAACAGGTTGGTGCAGATCTTCACTCCTTAGTTTATGTGATCTAATAAAACAAAGTTTGACAGGATATAATGTGTGTTTTGAGAATTTAATTTATTTTTTTTTGAGAAAGTTTAAAGCATTATATAAAGTACCTGGATATATTAAAGATGCCCCAGGCAGGAGCCACGCCCAGGATTAGTTGGCCAACCTATGTTGTGAGCAACTTTGTTTACTTTGCTATTTTATGGATGTTTTTCTTTTTTGTTCATTGGGTTATATATTTTTTCTGTTGTTCATTTAGTTTAGTGGGTAGAAGTTAGAGTGAACCTAACAGGAGTGGAGAAAGGTGAAAACATAATCAGAATATACTGTATGAAAAAAAAATTTATCCTCACTTTAAAAACAAAATAAAGAAGGAAGACTTAAAATAGTAATGCATCTATGAATAAAATTTATACATTAGTATATTCTGTTCTTTATGTATTACCAACTGTATTTAAGTTGATAATAATTTAGATATTCAATAATTTTTTTCAGAAAAGACAAAGTGTGCATTCTTATGGCAAAATTTAATTATAGTTATTGCTATATTGATTTCTTTATTCTATATCTTTACTTAAATCAGAACTTTGTTCCATAGGTGATGTTACTGACTTTAAAATCTGTGTGTTTTAAATACTGAAATAATTCTAAACAAATATGAAATGTTGACTGTATACATACTACATTACATTAAATATATAATCACTCGCAATATTTTAAAAACTGGGATAAAATTAATTGGAGGGTGCTTTGAGGAACAAAAAATGCTGGAAAATGTGCATGAAGACAGATGGACAATAAATCCACAAGCCCCTTACACGACCTCTAGGAGGCACAGGTGCTGACCTTTTTGAAGACTAAGAGGGAGATAGCAGTTGGAAAAGTAATTAAAAATATCAGTATTGAAATTTTTACTATTTGTGCTTTTAGAGACTGAACCACAAACCAAAGAGCATACACAGCCTGGACCCAGTCACTTCCAGCCCCTGCACATATGTAGAGGATGTGAAGCTAAGTCTTCACACAGGTCCCAAACTGGGCCAGGAGTTATCCTTAAAGCTATCGCCTGTCTGTGGATGCATTACCCTAAATTGGCTGTCTTGTCTGGCCTCAATGGAAAAAGAAGCGCCTAGCCATGCAGAGATTTGATGTGCCACTATGGGGAAGATATTCAGGAGATACTTCCATTTTCTCAGAGGAGAAGGGGCGGACGGTACTTGTGGAGGGGAGCCCTCGATGGGCAACAGTGATCCAGATGTAAAGTGATTAAATAAAAATAAAGAAAGAAGTTTGATTAAGAATGCATACATGGAAATACACTTTAGATGTACTTATATGTAATTATATACTGCTGTTATGGTATAATACAGGTAAATTGGTAAATATCTTTTTTTTTTTAAATTTCTTAAACATTCTCTTATGTTGTGAGCTATTTTTATTGAATAGTATTTATTTTTTTACTATCTTTGGAAATATTTAGATATATAACTCATTGAAAATCAATTCAATTGGATAGCTATGTGGGATCTTTGATATTTATCTGCATAGGATATATGGAGTGTGTTCACTTAGGTGTGTGGATTCCAGTGTCAATAGCAGGTGTCTTTCCTGTAAGGTTCTTCACAATATATTTAGAGACAAGGTATGTCAATGAGCTTAGAGATTTCCAATTTTAGAGACTTGTTTCACAACACCTTCCTGGTATACATTGGTGTTTACTACACCACCTGACTCAGGGATATGTTGATATAGGTTTAATTGACCAGGATTTAATGTCTATATGATTTGTGATATATGAATTCAACTAATCATGCTGATAGAGTAACTACTTTCCCACCAAGCCATCTCTCAGACTGTATTGAATATGTATATACATATACATACATATATACATATTATTTCATTTTAAACACAGAATAACTGTCAAATGTAACATTAACATTAATTTTAGTGAAATAAAACAAACATGTTATTTTTCTTATTTTTCTACATGGCTTTTGAATTTCATATTCATTTTATTTGGTTTGATGTGCTACTTAGCAAGCATACTTTGTTTTTTTATCATTTGACTCCAAACTATATATTTCATATTTTGTAAAATATTGTTCCTGATGTGCTTTTGAACAGCATAAACGAGGTAGGTAGCATTACAAGAACATATAATAAGAAGCTTACTTTGAAAAAATAATTTGTTTTTGAATGGAATACTTTATGAATTGCATTAAATTTTGGAATAAAGTAAATCATTTATATTTAGGTGTATGTGTGTATGTGTGTGTGTGTACCTGTGAATTGTTTTCTATAATTGTATCATTCAAGGAGATAGGTATGAGAGGGAAGTGATAATGTCAACCAGTAAGAGGAAATTCGTCTCAGATACTGACACTTTAATTTGAAAATTTATAGCTTAATTATTCTAAAATCCTACTCACATTCCTAGGCTAAATTCCTAGCCTAGTGAATCTACTAAGTAATACATACTTTATACCACTAATAATTCCTATGTTGTAAAAAAATCACTAATGATAGAATGTCATTAGTGATTTTCATATAGAGCAAAAAATGAGCAGTTGACATCACTGTATAGAGGCTATTTTCGTTTTTTATTTCTTTATGGAAGTAGATGAAAAATGCAATTAAGCCACTTTATCAGAATAAGACTATTGTAGTGTTAAATCCTTGGACTTGGAGCAAGTCTATCTATAATGAAGTCATTAATCACCTTGATCTTGAATAAGATAAATATTTGTTTCACTTTCTTTATTAATATGTGTATGAAGCCGTGGTCAGCAGTGATACATTCGCCATTCCAAGATGGTGCGGACATCGTGTCCTTCCCACTAGTAAACAATGGACTGCGCAGGTGCAAAGGCAGAAAGCCTGCCAAAGTCACTGGCCAATCCCAAGGCGTAATATTGGGTGATGAGTGAATAGCCAATCAGAAGTGAACACGTCACTCTAGGGTGTATTTAAGCTGTGCCTCTTCCTGTCTTTGGCCCTTCCGTGGTCTTTCCACTTCTGCTGTTACAAGTAAAGCCTCATCTGTGGTAATACCCGAAAACTGCCTCACGTGTCTCTCTTTCGCAGGCGAAGGGGACACGAGAGGTGCGCGTAACAAATATGGTGTGGATATCAACTTTTTTCTACTTTGTTGTAGGGCCGTGAAGAGATGATTTTGTCTCCCTGGTAGGACACTGGGTTTCAGATAGCCAGAGACCCAACAGGTGACTATGGCCTGTGAGAGACATGGCCTGTGAGAGACATGGCCTGTGAGGGATGGCATGTATCTCCCCATTCCCCTGGATCCCAGACTCCTCCATGCTGTCCACATCTTTCATTAACCTGCGCCTTGCAGACCCATTTGACTCAATAGCTTCTCCCAGAGAGGTTACAGCTACAGGTAGAAGGTGTGACTAACAGGCCTCCGCCTTGAGATTTCCATATTCATGAGTTTCCTAAGGACTGGGGGGCGTAGCTAAATTAAGTTATTCCTTACCAGTCCCTCCTCTTTTCCCCTCCCTATTTAAGCCAGCTCCACTCTGGTTTGAAGGGGGTTGGGGGAGAGGTGCACACATCCAGACGCAACTACCACACCATGAACAATAAACTTTTAAACCCTTGGAATCCACGTGTCTTCTGGGCCTGCCACCGCCAAAGTTTCGAGCCTTCAGAACCTTGGACCTTCTAGTGTATGTGGGACCTGCTGGCATGGAACGCCCTGCCTTGAGCCTCTGCTGCTGCAGAGTTTGATCCCACACTTCAGAGACCCAGTATGCAAATTAACACCGTCATGTAAGTCATTTAACATGATGAGACTAGGGTTTGAACCACAAATTACAAACACTAGCTTTTATATTCTGTTTTGTGTGGGATTTCTAAATGCATGTTATTTGAGTTTTTAATCTTTGAATTTTTTGTCTTGATTCAAATATTGTTTTCTCTTAGTAATGTTATCACTAAGAACTCTGGAAAAGCATCTTGCTTCCTGCACTCTATTTCCTTTGTCAATTTAATTTTTCTCCTTAGAATTTAGGGTCTCATATTTCACCAATCTCATAAATACATTCATACTAGAAAAATCAGTGCTTTAAGTTGGTTTTGGTCAATTTGCAAATAATACTGAAAACAATTTTTGGCATACCCTGAGCAAATTAACAATTGAAAAAAATATTAAAATTTAAATGTATTATCTTCTCCTATAAAGACTAAATAGAAGCAAAGGAGTGAAGAAATTGTTACTGATATGGTGGAATTAGTGATAAATTAAAAGCTTTTATTGTTTTGCGTTTAAGTGGGTATGGACTGCACTAGAAACATAAAACAGTAATGCAGAAACTGCATGTCTGTTGGTATATACTGGGAAAATTGATAGTTATTTGATGTAGATTCACAAAATGATCACATTCCATATATTATTTTTATTTTAGTTGTGTTTTATTTTTAAAGATTAATATTTCATAACCACTACATACAGACCTATTATTTAGTATCATTTGTGTCTCATTCTATGTTCTGGAAGGGACTCTTGTTTTTTTAAATCAGTGCAGCATAAGCTGCAGCTGCTGACAGGAAAGGTTTAAGATGGAAAATGGTTCCACCAAGCAGTAAAATAAACTATGATAGACCAGATCAAGGGGCAGTCAGAACAGGTTTTAGAAATGCCTATCTTTGCATTCTTTTCATAGAAAATGAATTTGTGAATAGTAACTTGTTTGTGCTTTGGAGTCTGATGGCTTATATTTTAATCCATTTCGCACCTTGAAAGGAACATCACATCACCTTTAAATGTGGGCCAGCTGCTTTTGATGCCCTGTGCACACCTATGGTGACATTATTACCTTAAGTCTACAGATTTACAAATGATGTATGTATTTTACAAGTCCTTGTGTCTTTTATTCTCTATTTGGATTGCTTATTGTATTTGTTTGATGCATGAATGCATTACTCTCCTTGTTCTATGCAACTACTATGGTATATAGAGTGAGACTTGGATCTCCTCCTGAGTAAAAACATTTACCCTTTCACGAGAGTCTCAAAAGAAGACAATCCAAATGAACGTCATCGGAATTACCAATAAGTGCATCTCGCTGTAGACAGAACCCATCAGAGTGTATAGGTATGAAGTGAGAAGTGCAGGTCAATGAGACTTTTCTTAACCATCATCCATCCCATTTTTCTGAATGAAAACTAAAGTCACCTCCATCCCTTGTGTGACAGATTTCTGTGTCTAAAAAGGATGAAAAACTAAGTTTCCTGTCTTAACATTTGGGCTAATAAATAAAAAGTTTGTAATAGAATAATATTTGGGTACTGATATTATATTAGACCACACAGTATTTTTACTTAAAAGATAAGCATTATTTTTTTCTGTCAATTTAACTGCAAATGATCAGGAAAGCTGTACATCTGAATAAAATGATCATATAGAGAGTTTAAATAATCATATACCAGGAACAAAGATTTGCATTATTATATCATTACATTCATCAAACTCTATGCAAGTAAGTTAGACTCTGCTTTATTACAAGTTATTATTATGCTTTTATCATTTTACTTTCTTTGAAAATTTTAATATACATTGTTTTTTAAATTAATAGGAAAAACAACTAAGACATACATGCTTATATTATAGTATCAAAAAACTGTATCTTGACTGTCAAGACCTTTTATTTATTTTAAATTAATAGCTTTATATTATCTTAATGAATTTTAATAAAAGCCTTCATTAGCTGTGCACTTCATCATTCTTAAAACCTTCTAACATTAAAAACCTAATTTCCTATTATTTTATCTAAATTTATATTTTTGTTGCTTTTTAAAATAGTATAAAATGTTATACAATATTGAATAAAACCTGTTACGGTACTTCTATATGAAATAAATATTTAAATATTATATTATTTATGTGAAAGAAAATAAAAATTCTATGAAAAAATATTTTCACTTTACAAAGTGCTCCATCTTTTTTATTAAGACATCTATGTTACACTATCTTTGTTTTTAAATGTGTTTTATACTGTTTGGGAACTGTATTCCCCAGTGGTTAAATAACATGCCTGAATTGAACACTGTTTTCATACGGTTATGTACTATTGGTAAGGGCTGTAGTGCAAAAAGGCTTTTCTTTTATAATTTGCCAAACATAACTTGATCTGTGCAGACAGACCAAACCCAAGCACATGGGTACCCTCATTTATCTCGCGTCCTGCAAGCAGCAATGTTCTCTGCTCTTTGTACTTCTCCAATAAATCACTGCCCAAAGTTTCCTGGCAGACTTTTCTTAAAAGAAAAAGGCTTCACTTCTACTTAAGACTAATAGAGGTGAAACATCCCAGGTAACTACAGAGAGCCAAATTAGATCTTATAAGTCCACCATCTTCCTCCTTACCCAGACCTTCATCTATAGCTGCACTGGGGAGCAGCTAAACTTGGGCTTTGCAACCTTTACAGGAACTTGTTGCCTAATTATAAATTTGATTTATAAAGTGCCTGCCTGGTTGATTAATTTTATTAATATTCTTGCATTAGCATCAACAGTGTTTTATTTTAAAACTAAATTGATTCCTTGATGCATAGGAAGTTTGAGGCTAGCCTGGCATATTTCAAATATTAACTTTTCTCTAAATACCCAGTATGTGCTGAATATAATGCTATTAGAGACTCTGTCTTTATGAACGATAAAATGATTGTAATTGATTAACCACAATTGACTCTGTTTTGTCAAATATTATTAAGAATGTATTAGCATTTATACCTGCCATGAGGACAGAGGTAGAGAGTGGTCCAGAAGGAAATGAAAATTAATTGCTAGAGGCCAGGAATTCCAGAAGAGTGTATTAGTATTCCTGGTTCCATGTTAACTCCTTTAATTGCTTTGAAACTGTATAGGAAACTGAAAGAGTAGATCTCAATACCTCCTGTTTTAGTGAATTGGACTGAATAATTCATCAGTCTCCGTGTGCCTGAAACAAGTTTCTGCCTTTAGTCCTTTAAATAGTCCTTGGACTACCATCCTGGTGGTGCCCCATTCCTTGGGACCAAATCTTGCTGCACTGGATTTCTTTTTTCTTTCTTTCCCTTAATGTCCCAACAATAAAATACTTATTTCTAACTATCTCCCTTTGAGCGTTTTGAATTTTATCTTTTAAATTCACCAGACAACAAACATAAGCATGCTAAACCAATGGAAGTTTTGAATGACCAGCAGAGTATAATACTCTAAGCCCCAATTTAAAAATTCACCCAAGACATGGGAAAAAAAAAGCATTATTGCTCTCAAAGATAACCCTTAAAAATATTCAAGGTCATATACTTGCACATAGAATCAGACTATTATCTATGATGTATCGCTTCCAAGATCCTCTCATTGATTCAAATCCACATCTGTCAAAATATCTTATATAAATTATTTAAAATTTGTATAAATTATACAAGTTATAAGTATTTGTATATAACTGTCATTCAGTAAATTATATTTAAATATTCTTCAAAATGCTGATATATAATGCAATATGTCCCTCAGAAGACATCTCCATCCTCTGACTTTTATAATCTGTCCACTCTGTTCCCACAATATTTCTTGACCTTTATGTGTATGGTTGTTCTGTAGATGCACCAACTGGAGTTATGGTCACATATTATCACAAGCCTGAGAGGATACAGCAGGAGAAAGAGAAGTGAGGAAATGATATAAGTGCAGTATCCATAAAAGGAACTCTGAAAAACCATAATATTATTATTATTATTTTAATAATAATGGAAATAGTATATTCTCTGTTTGATACACTATTTACTCCTAAACATTTAACACCTGATTAAATGAAAAACCAAACTCTGTAAATAGTATATGTGCATGTATGTGTGTTCCATGTCCCTTTCTTCAAAGTTATATACTGCATTCAGTCTTCTAGGTATCTATGCAATCTAAGTATCTAAATTATTATGTAATTCGATGATCTCATTACTATAACCTATTGTCTCTGACCCCTCTTCTCTCTATGCCTGAAATCTAGTCATTCCTCTTCTGTTAAACTTTTCTCATTATGCTGTGACTCAGTCCTTTCTATGAGAGTAGAGTCTAGTCCTAGTCTGCTCATTTCTGTATATATATATATATATATATATATATATATATATATATATATTCTTTAGACTATTCTGAAACTGAAATTATTCATAGTACTTTTGGCCTCTTGGTCTTTCCTTGTTATTAGATAGTCTGTCAGAAGTAAAAATGCATATACTTCTCTTTTCTTCTGGAAGTGTGAAGATGCATTCCTCTGATTTGTTTATGCTACATTCTTTTTTTAAAAAATAAGTTGAAGTTACATAAAAAACAAAAACATTCAGTTGCAATGAGTTTATTCTCAAAAAAAAATATGTTTTACTGCTAATTTTTGGCTGTTTTATTTTCACTGTTTTTATTCTAGTTAAAGCCCACAAAAACTAACACGATATTTTTAACTAAAATATTTTAACTAGAATATTTAACTATACATCTAGTATTTTTCTTACAGAAGATGTAAGTACTGTAAATTGTATTATAAGTTGTATATGGTTTCCATGGCTTAATCTTCATTAATACATGTCATATATTTTTAAAATATGTATGGTAAATTATCTTCTGAAGTACTCAGTAATAACCTATTAATGGATAAATAAGAATTCAAGTAATTATACTATTTACTTCATAATTTGCGCTAAAATTGTTTTCAAATGAATATAGAAACTTGTCACAACACAAACTGATATTTGAACAATGGAGATCAGGTTTTTGTATGTTCTCTTTATTGGAATCACATTCTCAGCTAATTACTTTTATAACTATCAACATTTATGGAATATTTGAGTTATATAATCAAAGAAGTTAGTATCAAAATTTATAATAAATAATAAGGAATATATGATGCAACAATATAAAACTTTCATTATAACCTTTTTGTAGAGAAAATATATTAGGATCCCAGCTGTGTTTTATAAAACATTTATTTTAATTTATATTGACTTGATTTTCATTTTAATGACACTGCCACTGGATATTTTATAAATAGTAGCTTAGATTAGAATTACAATGTAACATTCCAAAAAGTATTTAATTTTTAAAACTACAACAATAATAATCATCTTGTGTAAGCTGTTGAAAAAAATGAGATATTTTTCTGTATATTCACTGTTGTTGAAGTCTCATTTTTTAGAAGAATTCTGATTAAATAGAAGCCTGGGGAATATATACAGGTTGTTGTAGTTAATGATTTTTTTGTATGCTCATACACTCAAACATCACTGTTAGGATTTTTCAGTATTTTCAAAAATAAAACATCTAGGGGGAAAAGAAATCTGTCTATTCATGTATCTTTGGTAATACTATACACTATTGTTTCTAAAGTTTTCCAAGTATTCTTAAAACTTTTAGTTCTAAGTTAACTTTTAAAGAAGTATAAAAAATGTAATAGAAAGAAGGGCACTTCTACAGGCATTTCATTTAATCATACTAATGAAATATCATATACCATGCCTCTGTGCCAGTATTGTTGGCTTGAAACTCATTATAAAGACAGAAATGAACTTAAATTTTCAGCATTTCTTCAGCCTTTGCCTACAGAATTCAGATATTGTAGGATGATGCCACCACAGCATGGCCAGTTATTACACTCTTATAAGAATATTAATATTTGTTTCACATGTGTAGATCATTGCTAGCCTTCATGTCTATGTACTATGAATGTTTAATACCCAAGGAGGCAAGAAGTATGTCTCAAATTCTCTAGAACTGGAGGTACAAAGGATTTTATAGTCTTCATACATATCCTGGGAACTAATCCTTGGTCCTCCATAAGAACTGTAAGTGTTTTTAGCAGCCCAAGGTGTGTTAACTACACAAAGATTTACAAACAACTAAGGCGTATGGAGAATGGAAAAAAAAAAAAAAATCTTCCCCAGCGGAGAGCAAAGCATTGATTATTTGATACCCAATGATTAGCCTTGACAACATAAAAAATTAACATTATATTACTGAGATTATATTTATTTAGAACACACACACATATTATCACAACAGAACAAATAATCAATCAAGACACTTTTAAAATACACTAGTGGAGATACTAGTTTTTGTGAAAATCAGGAAAAACTCAGGTTTAGATCTCGGTGACTATCTGATTGTCATCTTAGCTATCTCATATGTGGAGGCTGGCACTCTTCTTATATTTTACAAAATGATTTACTTAACAGTCACAAGATGTTATTTCATGTAAAAAGAGGTCAATAAATGATGACAAATAGGGCTAAAGAAAGCCCAAGGTAAGTTGTAATTAGGCGCTGCATTTGTTACATTTAACCTTCTGATAACTATTGGAGTGCTAACTCATTAATCAGTCTTGCAGAATGTACAATGTTAAGTGCAGGTCTTCCCAGAATGTTTTGTTTGCAATTGTTCTTATTTACCTCTTAACAATATAAAGTACTCTTCTGATTGGCAATTAATTTCTTTCATATTGATAATTTATTTATTTTAAGGATATATGATAGGTAATAACACAAGTTGGTTCTTGGGTTTGGATAGGCAAAGAAGCTTTTAAGAACCAATACAGATCCTTTTAGAAAGCACTATCCCTATGTACGTAAGTGATGTTCCTCTAGAAAATAGAGGAGTGTTTCAGCTAGAGGACTAGCATTAAGAACAGAGGTAATTGGTCCATTAGTCAGTTTTTTGTTTTCTTTCATGTATTCACTAGCAATTAGTAGCTATCATAAGTGGTCATAATCTACAATTTGTTGGACAGCATAATTCACCTTCCTACAGATGAGAACGCTACTAATGGCAGTCCTGAAACAGAAACTGTAACACTAAATGACTGGTTAGAAATGATGCAAAGCCAGAAGTAAGGCAAGAATACATGCATTAAGATTGATCCATATAGGTTGTTTGGAGCTAACTCCTAGCAGAAAGCTGCTATCATCTTTGCAGCCATCTTGAGCCAAATACTCTGACAAGAGACTTGCTTTTCAACAGCCCACAACATCTGAGCACACTCTGATAGAACAAGATGAAAAACATCTTGTTTTTCTCATGTATCTTGTTTTATTGTTTAGTCCCCCAGCTGCAAGGTGCACGTGGCAAAGTGTCTTCAGCTGTGTTTCCCCTGCTTGTCTCCAGCTGCAAGGCATGTGGTAATGCATATAAATACCCAGGATTTCCTTTCAATGAAGGGGACTTGATCAGAATCTCTGTCTTGTCTCCATGCCCACTCTCTCTCTTGCTAGACCCTGTTGACTGACCCAAATGGACTGGGTCAATAGGTTAATTCTTAAAAATCATATATACATACATGAATGTATACATATTTATAAACATAGTGAAATGATGCCTAATGGGTGTTAACTAACGTAGAATTTTATTTTCTGTTAGTTATGGAATTAGAATATTAAAGTATTTGGGATATTTCTGCTTGATGTTCTCTGATTGTCACTGCACCATTACTCATACATATAACACAGATATGCTTTCCCATTGTCAATCTTTGTTTTTTACATTTTCCTAAGTTCAAATATATTATTGTTTACAGTAAAATGGTTATGTCTCCAGTTTCTATTTCTGAATGAACACTAATAATAAATGTATAATTTTGCCAGGTTAACAAAGTTAATGCTGAAATAAGACATATATTCAAGCACCTACCAGCCTGAGTAGTAATAGACCTTGTAAATAGGCAGCCTTAGTGGATAGTTCCAACTTAGATAAGGACAAGTGAATCATAGGCAGAGTCATAGTGACTTGTCCCCTGAACCTTCACCCAGCTGATACCCTGTTCTGAAAGATATCTGGACTCCCCGTGAACACCTATGCTCCTGTGTCATCCCCTTCCCCACATCCTGCATTTTTGTGTTTATAACCCCTGTGTTAAAAAGTAAAAATTATGATTTGATAATAAAAAAAGATAGAAAAAAATAAAAAAATAAATCATGAAAAAAATCTTTCTTATAAATAAAAGACTAAGACAAATACAAATATAAGTATAAACGATTCCTTTCTTTAAAGTAGACCATATTACAGATAGATTGGGAATTTTTTATTTTTTAATTTCAGTTAAAAATTCAATGTAACACTTTCCTAAGAATAGAATTCATGTATTCTTTTAAATGTGGTAAATATCAATATTATCCAAAAGTCAATGCTTTTAAGAAAATCAACCTATGTAAGTCATATATAATTTTGCTCAAAATAAAATAATGTGATTTTGAGGGATGTTTCAAAAGATTAACTAAAAAGTTACAAGAGATGCATGCCATAAAAAATGAAGTAAAATCAAGCTACCTTTTTCAGCGTGCTATGGGGCCTGGTCACAACTTTTTTCTCCCTATTATTTGTACAATGCATTATGGAATTTTAAATTTGCCATTAAATGGTAATACTCGTGTATTTCCTCTTTTCTATTATAGATTTACACTTTACACATACAATAGTTTTTGCTGGGCAGCTGCTCTTCCAAAAGTTAGTATTTATACATTTGAAGAGATGTGATCCTTTACTGCTCTGAGGACAAGCACTGCAGTGAGCCCTGGGTCCCTCTGTTGCATGCTGTGCCAAATCACATTGGCGTTTCTGTGTGACAAAACATACAGTGATGGAAGGTGACAGCAGAAATGTAATGCAATATGACACCTCAGAAATTTAAAGGGTAAAGAGATTAGCTATTTGGTGTCAAATTAGATTGGAAATGTCAAATCCAAAATGAGGCTGGCAGTAGCTAATGGAGTGAAAGGTACAGTATTCACCCTGTGTGTGAAACAAGGGAATCTGAACTTCATCACAACACGTTTTGCCATCTCAGAGATACAGGCTGATACAGTAGAAAGTGTGGTGGAGGAGCATGGGCCTCCAGCAAATGGCAAGTTATTTCATAGTGATAGCTTTTGTAATTATGGGCTTGATTCTTGATCTGCATATCCCTTTGTCGTTAGCAGGTGTTGACATTGCAGTGTACTGGGACTTACAGGAACTGTCACAGTTTTGTAGAAAGAAGTAACATAACACCATTGTATTATAATAGCTATGATATATGTATGTCCCACAAACAGGAAAAATAATTTTAAATTATCAGAATGCCAGAAAAACTGATTTCAATATTACAGACTAGAGAATCCATCAACATCTTTTGTTATATAGATCAAGTTATTCAACTATTGTGACATGAAAGAATTTGACTTAGGAAATGATTAAATCCATCAATGTCTTATTCCACTCCTGGTTTGTAATATCAGCTTATAAGCTTCCTGTCTTCCTGGTTTATTTTCACTGAGTACATTAACTTTTATTTTCTAAGTCTATTTAAAATATGTATGTATTTGCTTGTTCTGTAGTAATGTTCTTCTAGCCTTGACATCTCTCCACTGTCACATATGACAAGAGAAAAGAGTGTGAAGAAAAACAATAATCTTCTACAATAAAAGAACAGTATTAATTCAAAACCAGAAGATGAAGTACAATAGCAGCTTATCTCGAGTGCTGCAGTATGTGCCCTTCCATTGTTTTGGCTCCATCTTCCAGAAAAATGCTGAGCCAAAATAAAGGGCCCCTAATTCTGACCCTTGACCCTTTGCAGATAAACACCGCCAGTGTACTGCAAAGTCTTAACTGCCTTTATCTCCCTGCTTGGATTTTCAGTGTATAGATAGCAAGTGTTCAAGAATGAAGGCCAATCTAAATGAAAACACAGACTGATTAACAGAGAGTCAGGTATCTACTTTTCCTCTTCTTTTTCTTCATTTTTTAACACTCAGGGAATTTTCTGAAGGAAAGCTGGGATAAAAACTGTGATGGAATGAATAAGTAGTTGATTGTTTTTCGGGCTCTCTGAGAATAATTGTTTTGAATATTTTAACAATAAATTCCTCAAACTTAGTAAGATTATTAGACTATGCTAACCATCATTTTCACATCAGAATAAAGATATCTTAATAAAAACAGAGGCACGGTATTCTTAAAAGTTCAAATTTCAATGGCTATGTGATTTATAAAGCACTGTACCAAAACTTCCTTTAAAAAGATCAAAATAAAGTAAAATATATTATTCAAATAGAATTAAACGTTTTTATGAAGAATTCAAAGTCCCTTTGCTGTAATTTCACTTACAAAAATATGGAAAAAATATTGAAAATCCAACAAAGTTTATCACCACATTCTGTAATAGATAAACAGCTACTAAATTTTTTGTATCACTAAGGTTTTCTAAAAATTGCTATTTGGTTTAGGAAGGAAGCCAAGTAAACTAACTTCGGAGAAGGGATCGTAGAAATGAAAGCTTTATTTTCTGAATGCTCTGGGATTTCTGAGTCAGCTCCCTGGGATGCAGTCAGCTCAGCTCCGGAAACATATCCCTGAGGGGATATATTGAAAGGGTGAAACTGCAAAACAAAAGGGACATGGAGTGAGCCCCTATGTCATCCAGTCATATGTTGACAGTAAGTGCTAAGCAAGAGTGTATCTGTTAGAGATTGGACCTCTTCCAGGACACTTGGCTTCAAGGCCTTTAATTCATTCCTTTAGATATTTGCTTCAGAATCCAAGGCCCTTAATCCATTCTCCTAGACGTTTGGTCTGGAGCTCAAGGTGATAAACGATCAAAGGAACTGGTCAGCTGCCTGCACTAAATGAGGACTTGGCAGGTATTGGTTTATATATTTGCACAACTCAGTTACCTTGGTTAAGACTAAAGCACGTTTTACATTTTTCTACCAGTTTAACAGACATTTAAGAACCTGAGAATATAAACCTGAATTGACCCTGTAAACAAAATGGAGTGGGGGGCAAATTGGTGGAGTAGCTGTTCAGGTGGCTGTGGACTTATGGCCTGAAGGTACAGGAGGGACTTCCAGGTCCCTGGAGAAAAAGTCAGACTCAAGGAATGAGAGACAGTTCATCATGCTTTAGAAAGAGATACAGGCAACCATGTGAGGTCTTGGGAGGAGCCATTCCTATAGGCATGTGGTCAGAGATATTTAGCAGGTACTAGGTTCAACTGACCGACTAAATTTAGGGCAGGTGTAACCTAGTGTAACCAACTAAAGTTATTGCAGGTGGTAAGAATATTACAAACAACATGCTTTTCCAGGTGGGAGATGGTAGTGAGCAGCAATTGTGCCAAGAAGGCAAGTTGAAAAGGAACAACTGTGTATGTGCCTTTTATCCATGGATTCAATGGATGTAGGACCCGTGCTTGTAGAGTGGCACATTTTCAGAGCAGAGGTGGTATAGGGAAAAGCTACACACAATGCTGTTATTTGTGAACTTATTAATTTCTTAAACATAAAAACTGTGTGGGACTTTTACATATTGGAAGATGCAGTTTGAGGAAACCTAAATCTGTGGTCCTAGGCGATAGTCAATCATATTTGGCTCCAAAATAATCTCTTTTGTTTAATTTTTAATTCCACTTGAAGTGAGAGCTCTGAGTACCTTGTCAAATGTAAATTTAAAACTAAGAAAGAACATTCAAGAGTTTTGTATTATACACAATTAGAAGAAATATCATACAATATGTTTATAAATAAAAACATAAATCTGAACTAAAGGAAACAATATAATTTACACATGAATGATTTGCTGCATCCAAGAGAAAAGCATTGGGATAATTTTTATAAGCTTATCATAAATTCAATTTTTTCATTCAGTACTTGGAATAACAGAAGAAACATTACTAGAATTAAATTTGTAAGGAACTGGGAATATAATTCTAGAGTATAACACTACAATGTACAAGGCCTTGGCTGCTGTCATCAACAGTCAAAAATAGCCACAGAAATATTAATACATTTTGAAAACATTTATAAAGACGCATATTCTTCACTTTAAGCAATTCTAGAGTATAACACTACAATGTACAAGGCCTTGGCTGCTGTCTTCAACAGTCAAAAATAGCCACAGAAATATTAATAATTTTTAAAACATTTATAAAGATGCATATTCTTCACTTTTAGCAATAGATTCATAATTTGAAGGACATGAATATAATTTTATTTTAGTACTCTATACATTTTGATTCGATTGTGATTAGGTGCACTTGAATAGGTTACAAACACATTTAAGAACAGTGTAATAAATGGAGTGGTTGTTGGTGTTTATGTGGTATTAATGATCTCCCTAAAATATTGGCAAGGTTATGTTTACAATAAATATACTGATCCACATTGACTTGAAGTTTTCTTTCAAACAAAACAACTGGAAGTGTGTTTTGTTTTTATCAAATTTACATTTACAGCCTGCATTATTTTTTCATTATCAGGCTATTTCAACTTGCTTCAGAAAGGTTCTTGAACAGCTTTTTATGCCATCTGCCAGCGAGATGGGATGTTTGCCTACACAATTATCATTTTATGCATTCACCACAAAGTACATAATATGTCATCCACATCACTTGCATGAAGACATAAGCAGCTGTTAGACTAGACTAGGTTGCAGATATATGAAATTTACACAACGTGATAAAATATATTTAAGGTACACAAGACTTAAACATGTTTTAAATTACTTTAATTTCCCATTGCTTGGGCCAGTGTCACAATCCTAAAGGGCTTGGGGCTCTTGAAATCGATTTTGATTGTAATCATTATGGTTTTACAATGAAAACTGACTTTGCATAGGCTCACATCATCTCCTCCTTATCACTGTGAATGTAATTTCAGTGGACTAAGGATTTGCATTACTAATCCAATCAATCCTATATTTAAAAAATATACTGCAAAGCGCTCTTCTGCCAACTAAGTATATATTAATAGATTTTCTGTTTCCATGTAATGAATGATTTTCACAAGGCTATGTTGAGCATTTGTGAAAAATTACATTACCAAACCAGAAATCAATTAAACTAGCGGAAACTTTTTTATCTGTTGAAAACCTGCAAGCAAGTTTGACTGTCAAAAAAATTAATAAAATATGTTATATATGAAGATGCCACAGCTCGTCTCAAATATGTAACGTGTCGAAATTGTCCACTGTGTAATGAAAGAGACAAGTGTTCAGCCTAATGTTGGTCAAAAAATATCACTATGAATTTTGTAATTAATCTTATTAAATGGAAAGACTGCAATAATAAATTATTGTGTTTTGTTGTCTCCTGTAAAATTTAACTTTAATATTAGAAGTTATTGTTGAGTTAATGATATTCAAGTTAACTAAAAACAATGAACAAAACCAGATTGCTAATTTTGCTTCCTTTTCTTGTTTGTTAATTTTTATTTATTTTTATTTATTTCTATTTTTTTTTCAAAAGGAATAGGTGATAGTTTATTCCTGAGCCAAACTTATGTACCATTGTCTGGAAAATAGGATGTCGTAGTAACACTCCCTGTTAAAGTCATTGCCATGCCTGCTGGCAGTTCCATTCTCACACCAATAGCTTTGAGAAATTAGTGATCATTAATCATAAGAATCTGAGGAACCCAGATAAAGTACAGGAATATCTGAGGAAAAAAATCTCAGCACACTGATTTAATTTATAAAGACCCAAAGAGTGACATTTTGTTTCTGACATTTATACCAAGCTTTTCTTAAACTTAATGTCTTCCCAGTAACTTTTTAAAACTGTATTTGTTAAGCTATTACTTTTTTTATTTTTATTCATGTTGTATTAGAGTAGCTTCTGGTAGCTATGATGTGTTTAGTGGCTTATTTTCATCTGCAGAAAGAGGTAGTTGGTATGGAATGATAAAATACCCCTCATTAATAATTTCAGGGCACTGTTTTAGAAAGTATAACTATAGAAAACAAATTTGTGATTGACACTTTTATTTCCAAAGCCAATTTAAATTTAAATAAAAAATTGATTATACTATGTATAATTATGGTTTAGAGGGATGGTAATGATGGTTGTAAAATGCTTAGGACCAGAAAGACATTTTCTGATAATTTAAAAATGTTTATTAATAAAAGGAAACATCTGAAAGAATTGCATATCTGGTAAAAACCGTGACCTAGGAAGATTATTTGTTATAAAGTCATAAATGTAAAAGATGCTCATACTAAATTCCCATTGAATACTTTAGGTTCAGGATGTGACTCATTTTAAATATATTTAGGCTTCCTCATATAAGACTCATAATAATACATTGAGTAAGTACACATGTTATTCAAAACAGTAACAGCAGTTATCAATATTATGAAAATTATCAAATAAAGTGAACCATTAAGCTTCCTGCCATAATTGCATGTATAGCATATTATTTACTTCTTTGTTGAAATATCTCTGTGACACTTTTGAGTTGAAATGTTTTAATTACATATTCCACTTTGCTTCTTGTTGAAATACACATATTATATTGCTGTGCTGATATATCCATTGGTTGTTTCTGAAGTTATTTCATAATTGCAAATTCATTTCAAAATTGTGTGCTATCCTGAGTACAGATATGGTGATTAAAAGTATACGAAGGAATAGCTGCACATTTACTTAACATCAGTCTCTGGAGTTGCATTTTTATAATATTGAAAGTTTGTTTCCTTTCAACTGTACCACACTGAGGGTGCTGACCCTGCTGTGAAAAACCTTCTGTTATCAAAAATTGATGCTAAATGCAAGCTGTTAGCAGCAGCTTTCGATGTAAGTGCAGTAGATTGAACAAACAGTTTCTATGCCCCAGAGTCATGGAAAGGTCAGAAACAGCACTGACCATTAAATGATATCTATTAATTTTGCTCTGGAGAACAAGTTACCCAGTTAGGCAGCGATATAGATAATTGCTTTGACTGTGAAGCCATTAAGTAAGTTTTGCAGAATTTGAACAGTCAAAAGTCTGGTAATACTCCTTAATACTTTAAGGTAAACAAAGTTCAAATGTGAACCAAGAAAGAAAAGTACGGCTTACTGCCTTCATCTCTTAATCCATTTTCTGATGCTCTGGTGATTTACTATTATTATGTGATTTATTTAAAAGTGGGGAGGGGCTTATCTTAACTCATGACTGTAAGGACAGGGCAGTCTATTGAGAGTTTACATTGGTAACTGTTCTGTTTCTAGTGAGGCACTGACAATGTATGTATCTTAGGATGGTAGAGAATTAGAACAAAAAGACAAGTGACAGAAGCCAATGCCAAAGCATGGGGGTAGCAGATGTTTTAGGGTTTTCTGCTTTCAAAGAACATGTGTAGAAATTTACTTTACTGATTTAAATGAATGGAATATAGCCTGGCCTTTGTAATCTTGAGAGACAAAGGACCTGGTAGCTGCTCAGTTGTTAGGACAAGGGAGAACAATAGAATATACCAGTCTCATGACCTAGATGCTCTCTCGTTGGTCTCTGAATTAAGCTAATTGTTATTGTCTCATATATTACACCCTGAATACAGTTTTCCCTATCTCTTTTCCTCCCAGTACCCCCCCCCAACTATGTCCACTCCTCCTCCAACCACCATTTCTCTTTCAAAAGGCAGGCCACCTATGGATATCAATCAAACCTGGTCTATCAAGTTAGAGTAAAACTATGCATTCCTCTTTTACTTAACCTGGGCAAGAGATGGCTTCTGCAATAGCAGGGGCCTCAAGCTGTGAGTCAGGGTATGGAGAGGAAAGGAAGGGGTGCTGCTGTGGAAGCTAGAGAGAGAGGGCATCTCTGGAGAATCCATGGATGTCTGTGGGCAGATCAGACTTGGGCCTGCAGGACAGGTGTGGCCTCAATAGAGAACTGGGCTTTTGGACTTGTGGTCCAAGAATCAGGTGACTGAATTCAGAAGTTTTTCTTTCATTGATTTTTCACTGATGTTATGAAAATATGTTCATATGTTTCCTTCTAATAATTTATCTTCTTATAATTAAGTACTCAACTATTTTGGAATTGCTAGGAGTGTGCTATAAATTACAGAACCAATTACAATTTTTATAAGTAGATATCAAGTTCCCTAGAATCATTTATTATAAAATCATGCTTTGTCTATTACGCTTGTCATCTCTGTGGAAAGTAAGTTAACTCAGTATGTGTGAATTAATTTCTTTATTATCAGTCCTATTTCCTTAGCTTACATACAAATAACAACATTATACATTACTACCATTTTACAAGTTAGGCCAAAAGAATGACATCTTTGTCAAATGACTGGGAATGTTTAAGACTGCCCGGAACATTTGGAGATTTGGACCCCATATGCATTTTCAGATATTTTTTTGTTTCCTCTAATTTAATTAATACAGTTTTGTAGAAAATGCAGTTATCTGACTAACATTGATGGTATACACAAAATACGTGTCACTGTAATCTGTGAAATTATCTGTTCCCTTTTTGGGGGCCCTGGCTTTGTTTTTATAGAGTCTCTCCAGGTTGTTTAGGCTAACTTAAAAGGCACTATACATTTTTTTTTTAAATTTTATTTTACTTTTTATTGGATATTTTGTTTTTTACATTTCAGATGTTATCCCCTTTCCCCATTCCCCTCCCCATAAGCCCCTTATCCTGTCCACCCTCCTGTTGCTTCTATGAGGGTGTGCCTCCACTCATCCACCCACTCCCCCCTCCCTGCCCTAGAATTCCCACACACTGGGGCATCCAGCCTTCAGGGGACCAAGGACCTCTTTTCCCACCAATGCCTGGCAAGGCCATCCTCCACTACATATACAGGGGCAGCCGTTAGTTCCTCCATGTGTGTTCTCAGACTGGAGGTTTAGACCCTGGGAGCTCTGGTTGGTTGGTATTTTCACTCTTCCCATGTGGCTGTAAACCATTTCAGCTTCTTCAGTCTTCTCTCTAACTCCTTCATTAGGGACCCTATGATCAGTTCAATGGTCAGCTGTGAGCATTCACCTCTATATATGTCAGGTTCTGGTAGAGCCTCTCAGGAGACAGCTATATCATGCTCCTGTCAGCATGCACTTCCTGGCATCCACAACTGTGTCTTTGTTCAGTGACTGCACATGGGATGGATACCCAGGTAGGGCAGTCCCCAGATGGCCCCTCCTCCACTCTCTGCTCTACACTTTGTCTCTATATTTGTTCTTGTGAGTATTTTTGTTACTTCTAAGAAGGACCAAAGCACCAATACTTTGGTCTTTCTTCTTCTTGAGCTTCATGTGGTCTGTGAGTTGTATCTTGGGTATTCTGAATGACCTAAGACAGGCTCAGTCTTGTTTATGAAATAAAAAAGGGGGAGATATGGAGAGCTTGGCAGGATTCTGACATTGGCCAAGGACAAGGAAGTGGGCTTTAGGCAGGAATCTGACATTAGGCTAGAACAAAGGAGTAATTTCAGACAGGAATCTAAATCTTGTACTGAACAAAGAGGTAATTTCAGGCATTAATCTAAATCTTAGGCTAGAACAAAGATGTAGGCTTCAGACATGAAAATGTCTTTGGGGTAGGTACAGGGAAGTAGGCTCAGATAATTTGGTCATCCTGATAAGTCCTTTAGAAACAGTGATCAGGGCAGGCAGTGATCACTGGACTCTGTTTATTGATTTGTTTGTTCTTTGACTATTTGTGTTTATTGTCTTGCTTATTTCGTGACTATTTGCATCTATTGTATTGCTGGTTCCTCAACCTAGAATTGAACTTAATACTTACATGTAATTAAAATAGCAAAAAAGGAGGAGGGGGCATGGGATGGGGGAATTCTGGGTAGGGAAGTGGAGAAAGGGGATAACATCTGAAATGTAAATAAATAAAATATCCAGTAAAAAATAAAAGCTGCTATCCACCTCCATCAGCATTGCACCTTATTGTCTCTATGAACAGCTTTTTAAAGTTTCTTTAATCCAGGCTGCATCTTTCCTGTTTGCATAATTTTTCACATTTTTGATAATTTTACTAGCAAAAATATAATTTATGTTGATGAAATAATGTTACTGTAAATTAAATTGTTTTCTTAATTCCTTATAGAAATATTACATTTTTAGTGTATAAAATACAAATTATGTATGTTTTTCTTGTATCCTTTCATTTTACTGAAAAATGACTTCCAACATGTTTGGGTCAAGATTTTAGCATCTTCTACATATTCAATCCTGACCTGTTTGCAAGCAGAGATTTTTTTTTTTTTTAACAGTTGGATTATTTTTATTTCTTGTTTTCTTGTATAAAACTTCAGATAGGACCCTTGATGTTATTTTGATTGTAAGATGTGCTTTGCGAATTCTAGCACTCCTACAATCTTAAGAAAAAGTTTTCATATTTGAATCATTAAATATAATATTAGTTGAGGGATTTTCACGTGAAATTTTACTGAGTAAAGTAATCTTTTATAACTAGTTTTTAGTGTCTTTTTATTCCAAAACAGTCAAATATCTTCAAATGCTTTCCATGGTTCTATTGAAGTAATGATGTTTTTAATACTATACTTTGTTAATTGATTATATTTTAATTAATTGATTAAATTTTTTTTATTTAGCCATCATAAGATACTAAGATCCTGTGTAGTCATGTTACAGGATCCATTACTGTGCTATGGTTTTGGTTAGTTTGTAGTTTGTTGAGAAAGTCTGCATCTTATTCACAAAGGTATTAGTCAATATTTTTTTTCAAATTATTTGGTCTACAGTTTTAGTTTCTTGCACGGAATTTTTTTTTCTTGCTTCGACTTTACTGTACATTAGTATTGATTAAATTTGCTGTTGGCATGGTTTGGTTTTTATCTCTAGGTATTTTCTAAGACTTAGCTTTTGTGTGAAGAAGCAGGAACTTTCTGGACTACCCTGAGGACATCTGTGAATGCTAATACAGAAAACCAGTTATATTCTACAAATTCAATTTTTGTGGCTTTTCAGTGTTATAAATTGCAAAGTCCTAGCTCAGGTTGCTGCACAGTTATCTGCATGCTACTCTACACAATTTCCATGAAAACAAATGAGGTTGTTAAGTTTAGCAGAGAAGCAGAAACAGGTCAATGCTCAAATACCAGTCGCCACCCTTGAACTTCTTTTCAGATTACAGCGAAATAAATGACTGTCAGTGTTCTCTATTTTCAGAGTCTTACAAAAAATGAAAGAAGAAAAAAATTCATCCACCTATTTTATTAAAATCTCAACATCTCTCTACCCTTATCCTTTTAGTTTATTTGGAGCATATATAGAATATTATTTTCACAACTTCAATTATTTAAAAATCTTAATTGAATAAGCTCATTTCATAAAAGTAGACCATCATACAGTACATTTTGGCAGTACAGTCTACTTTCAAAAATATATTTTGACTTCTCAATGTGACAGCTGTTCTCTTTGCACTCTGATTTTTAAGCAATACACTTGAGGCAGAATGACATCACTTAAAGAATATTGAAATCAAGGAGAGCACTTTTTTTTTAACTTAGAAATTCAAGGATGCATCATTTAACTTTAGATTATGCATAAAACATGGATTCAAGAAAAATAATAGGTTGTAGGTAAATGGGATACTTTCATTACTGAATTAAAATAATCTTTGTCATAACACTAATTAATTTTCAGAAATTCTGTATAGGTATATATTAATTAAACAATAAATCATATTGTGCTATTATCTTCCAGATTAATTATCACTGATTTATCACTTTTTTCATTGTTTCTTTTTTCATGCTTCCAGTCCATGACTTGTGTCACTATTCAGTTGGCATGTTATTTCTCAAAGACATTATCATATACTTAAATCAAATAGTACATAGGGACAGAACGGATTTATCCAAAGAGTCATCTAGTATTTAAAGTTACCAGTGGCACTACATAGCAGCATACAAATAACTTAGATGATGGAAAATAGCTTCTTTTGTATTTTTATTTTCCAATACAAATAATGATAAATTAATATGTTATTCCACAGTCAAAATCAAATGAAGCAGTTTATATTCATAAATATTTAGAAATAAAGGTAAAGAGCAATTCTTTGTACATAAAACAAACCAGAAAAGCAGCAATTGGTTAGGTTTGTGCTATTCTGCATAACAAACATAGAAAGGGCTTATGTGGGTCTTGCTGTTTCATTTCATCTTCTTTGTGGCTAAAAACAAAAAGAAATGGAAAATAATGGTATAAAATTGGAAAATATTAACATGACATTTACCTTCCACAGGTACAATACAATAAAAACAGAAAACACAATCTGTAAAAAGCAATTGACTATAAACAATGTTTGCAAAATATACTTGGTGTTCACATCGCCTGTCACAAATACACAACTTAGAGATTTATATTTCCTAAATATAATAATAATATAAAAATATAAAAATTATAAAATGATATAAATATAAATAAAAATATAAAAATTCAAATGATATAAGATAAAATCTGACTTAATGGTCAAGGTTTTTCTAAACATCTTGAGCTGCTTTTGCATATTTTAATTGTCCTTAGTCTATTAATTGATACACAATCACATATAAAAAAGCCAGGTATATTGTGAAATTTATTCATATTTTTAACAGAATTTTCGATTTGCCTTCCATTAACTAAAAAGCTATGTAATAGTTACATTACATTATTGTTATGCTAGAGTTAAATGTGTCTTCAAAAGTGCTCCCAAGTGCTTTTGATTTTTTAGTTTTCTGTTTAAATCATCCTCAAACATTAAGTTTCAAGGGTATCTCAAAGATAAAACGTGATCCTTCACTGATGCTGATATTTGAGCAGCCCGGAGGCAATGGGTGACAAGATAGAAGTCTGAGGACAGTAGAGATTTCAAGAAGGCAGTGGTAAAGAATACAGAAGAGTTGCTGAGAAATCAAGTAAAAGGAAGTCTGATGAAGTCCCTCCTAGTTCACATTCAGGTCTGATCAGGCAAACCTTGTTTTCAGGCTCTAGCCTCCTCTAACATGTGTTGAGTTCTTTTCGTTTCCCCTATAAAGGTGCTCAGTTTTGGATAATGCTCCTCGAGTCAATATAGTCATTACCAACTCCAGTGAGAGCACTCAGGTTCTGTAATGGGACTAATAGCCCAATTTGTACAGTTTATCAAGTGAGGAAGATGTAACAGAGATGAGATAAATAGAAAATTAACACTGAAACTCTTTGTGAATGACAGAAAAACTGGAACATTCTCACTGGAAAGTATGCCCATCTGTTCTTTCATCATTTATCTCACCAGGTAAAAGATTTCTGGGATTTAAGTTTCTCAATGGTCAGCTCCATTTCTTCTGGTTTGGGGGCCCTTTCACCTGTGCCCGCTTCCCTCCAAACAAACAACCCTCTTCATGCAATTCGTTTATAAAAGCTGTGTCCATCCCTCCATTGAGAAAAGAAGGAAACTTTTTTTTGGTTGAATTACTTTGTTTGGTTACTTAAATAAATATCTTGAGTGTCAAAAAAGAATTATTTCGTTTCAAAAAAGAATTATATTATTATTTCAAAAAAGAATTATAATCAATGTGTAGCATTGATCATTGTTAAAGTCAATAAAAAATACTTAGTTTCACTTTCAGCTTACATTTTCTTAAGATATTATAAAGAAAAATTAATTTCCTCAAATAAGAATTGACACACACTTTTCATAACTTTCTTATTTCTCAACTTTTATATTTGCTTATAATCAGTTAACAGTACATGTTATTATTGCCATTTAAATATGAAAACCTAGCAGCAGAAACTTCCTGGAACCTCTGAGGTTGACCCTAGCGAGGACTCCTAGTGATGAAAGTAGGATGGAGCCTGAACCAGCTATCTTCCATAAGTGAAGCTTCAGCCATGTAACCTGCAGAGGTCTGCACCAGGCACTCTACACACATGCTGTGGGTTTTTTTTTTTTTTTTCTTTTATTTTTGGACTAGTCGTGGGAGTAGGGGTGTCTCTTCTTCTTCTTCTTTTTTTTTTTTCTGGGTCATGGGACAGTTTTCCTTCAGTTGCATTTTTTCATCTAGTCTTGATATGAGGATTTTGCTCATTACTGCATTTTGTTATGGTCAGTTTTGTTGATAGTCTGCGCTTTTCCGAAGGGAAACAAAGGAGAAGTAGGTCTTAGAGAGAGGAGAGAGATAGTGGGCAGAATGGGAGGGAAAGTTGTATTTGGAATTTATTTTATTAGAAGAATAAATAAATAAAATAAAAAATTAAAATGTATTTATAATAGCAATATACCATTTTTTTTATAATTTGGTAAATTGAATCTTAGACACACAAGCACACACACACACACACGCACACACACAAGTAATACATGTTCTTTACAGGGTGGCTGATACTTTCTGCACACAGAACAATAAATTAAGATTATTTTTTCAAACTCACAATAGAAAAATTATTTCAACTCAGAGTTCAACAGGACAGCCATGACAATATCTTACCCCATATAAAAGTATATTTAAAAAACTCAGCTACTAATGAATTAAGCAGTATCCCAAACACGTTACTGAGAAACAAGTGACTTAATTACTTGTCAACATATTGATAAACCAGTTAATAAAATGTCAAAAGTAACAAAATATCATATAATCTTTTTAAGGGGGCATGAAAATTACTGTGCAGTGTTCTCAGGTCAAAAATAGAAACAAGGTCTTTTCCGTCTTTCTAATGATAGGGCAGTACTAATGATTTGGAAATGTATAGGGTAAACTCAGTTTACCCACTGTGAAAGCAGTTGTAAAGGTATCAAATGTTTTGCCTGCTTTTCAGGTGATAGAATTTTGTTTTGTTTTGTTTTGTTTTCAAAAACATCTACATATTTCTAACCAACATGATGCTAACCTACCTATGAAATACTATTTTTTTCTTCTTCACTCTCAAGGCAGTGGTCATAAATTGTGACAATCTGAAGGTAAGTAATTTATGATTGCAACTTGTTTTCAGGATAGTGTGGCAATGATTGTTAATACAAATTCTCTATTTCCTAACATGTGTAAGAGAAAGAAATAAGTCCCTTTCCACAAAATTCAGTATATTCATTTTAAGAATATAAATTTAAAACATACTTTTCTTATATTTTGACTTATGGTCACCTGATAAATTTTTCTTTGCTATGTATCTTGCATTAAAACACTCTCAGAGAAATGCAAATCTAAAATAAAGATTCAAGTAAATATAAAACCATACAGTGTATATACATAATGAAAAAAGCCTTTATGAAATAAGAACATTCTGTCATACTAAACAAGGTGTATAAAAAGAAAATATTTTATTTGAAGGGAAATTGTAATGTGTATGAAGTCAAATGGCATGTGATCTTGTTCCTTTATGGGATCTTAGAATGCAGTAGAGCTTTCTGGCAACTGTCTTTAGCTAGGAATAGGGAGAATGGAAAAGCTTTCTGGAGATGTACAAATGTCAAGACGTAATTATTTTTGACAATTTGACATGCCAAACTTACTCCGAGCAAGCAATGTAACTGAGTAGCTTTGTCCTCTGATTTTGAAAATAAAGAAACAAAAGCAAGAAATAAGGTCAGGCAATATTCTCCAAGTTCAAGGCTTTCAGACCTGGCTTTCAATTTGAGGAGTGGACTTCACAGCATGCATACTTCCAACTTAGCAACAAAAGCCACGTTTAGCCTTTAGTTAAAGTATTGTTGTATTTATGTTACTTTGTCTGAATCAATATTTAATTTTTATATTTTTAAATATAAAATTTTAATAATTTTATAAAATATTTTGTTTAAAAACACGATTGGACATTTTGCTTATTTGTTCAAGCAATTAAAATTATTGTGTTTTCATTCACTTACTAATACCCTTTTGATATATGTATAAGCATTACTTGAAATAAAGCTTACTATCCTATTTAAAATCATGCTAAATTTTAAAATGTGTATATCCAAAATTGTTCTGCAGACCAAAGCTTTAATTTATTTCTGCATATATACTCTGCTTTTTAATAAAACAAATTATTCATAGATAAACATAATACATTATGGATCATTTTTACTGTTTCCTGCTATATTTACATTTGCAGCAACTATTTTATGATCTCAAAGAAATACATTCAGGAGAGAAGAGAACTGAAATATATTCTCTCCAAATACAAAGAATGCATTGGTGTGCCATTTAAATTCCTCATCTACATTCTATGCATTGGCACCAGGCCAATTTTTGCCTGCCACAAACAGTAAAGTTAGAAAGACGGTGTCAGTTTTCCCTTTTTAGTTTGTTTTTATTTGCTTGTTGTGTGCTGGAATTGAAAAAACATGCTTTCAAGGAATTTGCTAGCTCATTAAACATAGACTATACTTGTAAATCAGAATCAGAAAGCCTTTCTTATAAAATCCTTTGAGCCATAAATATATTACACTCTTAGGACAATTGCTTTGGGCTAATATATTCATTTCTGTTTACAATGAAAATGTACAATGTTACTTTAATGTAAAAACATGATTCTATTCCATTTCAACTGAGAGGTTAGAGGGATATTTATTTTTAAAATTCACAGCAAATAAATCGTGAGTGTAGATATGCCTTTGCTAACTTATCAGTTAATTCAATGCTGTGTAATATGATTGACATATGACTTTCATTATAAACTCTTCTGAAGTCAGTAATGCAGTCCTTCTGAAGATATATTAAACATCCCATGTATCTTTCGAATATCACCATGCTTATTAATTTATCTTTGTAACTTTGTTTCTAGCCAGATTTATTAATGGCAAATTGAAAAAAACTGCTTCCATGAACAATGTAACAAATAAAAAAATTTAAATGACCATAATTATCACATTTGCAATGTTATTAATATATAACTGATATAACAGGAAAAAAATGTTCTCTTCTTCACAATAAGACCATGTTTCATATGCTCAGTAGAAGTGTTAGAGATTAAATAATTTTATGAAATGATAATTTATCAGCAAACTCAGAGCCACGTTGATTCCTGTAGGATACTTTTTTTTTCTGTAGGAGAAACATTGTCAAATATTCTTCCCCTGATCCCATTACTCTCTATCACACGTGAGTCAAGATTTTCCAACACAATGGTTTAAACATATTAAGAATTAACTCAGAATTAGCAAGAACATATTTGTGTAATATTAAAGAAATATATCAAACAATTTCACATAGTAGCATTTAACCAAAAGTGAGACTAGACTTGAAGTATGTACTTTGATGTCCTTTCTTTCAATATTCCTGTCTTCTTTCTGTTGTATGACTGTGGTTTTGTGCTGCCTTCAACGCTGTGATGTGAGTCTGTCTGCCAGGTGTGTGTGTGTGTGTGTGTGTGTGTGTGTGTGTGTGTGTGTATGAGAGAGAGAGAGGGAGAGAGAGAGAGAGAGAGAGAGAGAGAGAGAGAGAGAGAGAGAGAGAGAGAGAGAGAGGAAGGGAGATACTAAAAAGGTCTCTGTTTTCAATTTTAATGGACAGTTCAAAAACATCATGACAAAGAAAGGAGGAATAAGCTCTAGAAATAATTATCAAACATTTCAAGGTATAAATTAGCTGATTCAAACAGTTCCAGAAAATAAACAGTATTATAAATGTTCCACATGTTGTCCTCAATATTTCTTGTGCATTTGTAAAATTTTTCAACCTGTATTTGCTATTTTCAACAATTAACAATTAAACATTCACACACACACACACACACACACTACTCATGATTCTGGGACATGGAAGACAGTACAATTTAATACTGCAATCAGGCATTTGCTACATAAAAGATTTTTACTGGAGAAATGTGAGGCAAATAATATTGAATGCTGCATTGTTCTTTTAAAGGCAGATTAAACATACAGGCTTTATATACTATAAGTCTTAAGCCTCAGGAGATCACATATTTATTCTTAAATTTTACTGTGAGATTCAGCAGAAGTACTAGTCTCTTATAAGTTCAGGTTTTTTTTTTATCATAACATTGCATTACCAAGAACAGGGAAACAAATATCTAGATTTGATTTTTTTCCTTTAGAGAATCCTCCCTAATACATAAACTTACCTAAAGTGCTGATTTCCTTACTGATAACCACCATTTAATTTCTTCTTAGGTACTAAAGAGCCATGTATGGCTTCTGTGAAATGTGTGGTAAAGGCTTTGACTACTTTTTCTGTTGTGGTTGTTTTGATGTCCATTAACCTATTTTTTTTCTTTTGAATTACAAGATGTGAGTGCCTTTGTTTTGTCAAGCACATGTTCAGTGAAAACAACGTATTCCATTTCTTTGCAATTTATTAACTAATGACCAGACGGTTCACTGATGAAAGTTTTTGTGATATTGTCTTTTGGTGCTATTTTCTACCTGACTCTCCCTTTAGTGCAAGATTTGCAAAGAAGATCGCTCGCATGCATTGTAGGAGGAAATAGATTGAAAGCGTACTTTGCTTATAACTCTGTACACTCCATACTATTCCTGTCACTTCTACTACCTCTATTCTCCCTCTAAGTATCCTTTCAATATTCATGACTTTTTAAAAAACTCTGTTTTTGACACAACATTGTAATTTAGATTAATAACTGAAACACATTTTCTTTTCTATTTTTTTTATAAAGCTTTAGTTCTTAAATACCTAAACTATGTGGAAAATTCGCTACTTTTTCGATATCTCAGATATGAATTTTTTGGGTTAAAATTAACATTAATAATGATGAATGTATCTTATATGTGTGAAAACTTTTATATACCTCAGAGTTGAAATGAGATAAATTAATACAATTTTGAATTGAACTCTTATTGTTTTCTAAGGAATTCTCAACTCAAATATCATTTTCTTTATATATGTTTAGTTACTATCTCACTATTACAGATGAGAAAATTATATATATATATATATATATATATATATATATAATATATATATATTCTTTTTAAGCTTCTTTACCTATAAACAAATGTAAAATATTCTCTTAGGGCCTAAGACATAATATTTCATAAAAGAGAAAGTGATCAAGTCACATTGAATTTCTTAAATTTCTTCTATGACTAGAAAGCCATGAAGAATAAAAATTGCAACCTATTTTTTACTGAAAACAATTGTTTTACATACATATTACATCATAGGTTCCTTTCCCTTATATTATCCAAAGTTATATACTATTTCTTTCTCTTTAGGAAAAAAATCAAGCGAAGAAAATACATAATGAAAAGAAAAATTTATAGAAATACACAAATACACAAGCAGAAAATTCATAAATACACAAAATCAAAACTGTCGTATAAAGCAAAAGGCCAATAAGACAAAAGTAAATAAATAAAAAGGCCTAAATAAAGCAAGAGTATACAATACTCTATAAAAATACCATTGAACTTGTTAAAAGTTGGACATTTTCTAAATGTGGTTATTGTACCCAAGAAGACTCCATCAGAAGAAACTATTTTTTTTCTTTCAAATCAGTTGGCAGATGGAAAAAGCTTCTTCTTTAGAGATTTGGACCCATGTCATTTATGCCCTCTCAACACTGGGCCATATCTGGCTTGAATCTAGGCAGCCCCAGTGTAATGATCCAAAGTCTCTTTAACTTTGAGGTCATGTATGCATTTGTACAGGAATTTTAATGCAGCAACATGGCTGCTCTGGCAGAGGATCACATCCAAATACCTAGCTAGGTCTTTGTAATTCAGCAGAAATGCAGACAGGCCACACACCATTAATCCCTCTGGCTGTAATACAGACATTCCCATAGTACACATATTTAAAGTAAAATTAGTTTGTAGAAAGTGGCAGCTCTGTTTAAAAGTAGCATCTTATTGAGAGACAGACAGAATGTCAAATCAGAGAAAGACTTGACAGAATGAGTCAGAGATAGGGTACATCCAAGTCTCTGGAAAACACAGCAGGAGAGAGAAGCTATATGACATCAGTGTAGAGAGAGTTAATCAGGTTTGGGGGAAAGTTCAGTAAGTGCAGAATGGTTGAGTTCAGGCAATGCAGTGGAGTTCTTGCAGTCAGTGCTGTTCAGTTCATGGAATTCAGTGGTAGTTTTTCCAAGCATAGTGATAAGCTGAGAGAAACCAGGTTCAACCAGCAGCTTGAATTGGAGATTTAAGACAGAATAGCTGAGTTGAACCAGCCAGCAAGAGTTCAGAAAGAGAAAGAGTGAGATTACTTCAGCAGTAAGCATCTGAGATTACAATTATATCTGGAGAATTAAAGTTACTTTTACATCTATCAGTCCTGTTGTATCTGGAAGGCACTGTTTGCTTGTACTTTCCATTCTTTTTCCCCCTTATTATCTTCCTGCCTTCTCTACTTGATATCTCCTCAAGACCTAAGGGAAGGAACTTGATGAAGACATCCTATTTAGGACTGAGTGTTTCACAGGACTGAGTATTCCAAAATTTTCTCATTCTCTATGGATTGCAAAATAGTAGATCTCTGTGCTGGTTTCCATTTACTGAGAAATGTCTCTGGTGACAGCTGAGTGAGACAACCTGTGTTAACATTATTATTTACAAATTCATGCTAAACGTTGCAAAGTTATTTGATCTTCTGGTAGCAATATCTTAAATAGAAATGAACACCAAGTGGGGGAAAATTTGAGGGTGGGGAGATGGGAGTGGAGGGTGTAGGTGGGTTCACATCCTCATAGAAGCATGAGGAAGGGGGATGGGATAGGAGGTTCCTGGGTGGTGAGGGAAAGGGGAGTTAGGGGACAAAATCTGAAATGTAAATATAATATCCAAGAAAAATAAATTAAAAAAGAAATCTCAAAAAGAAATAGCATTTTATCAATCCTCATAGATAAATAGCATATTTTATCATAATATATTACATTTCACTCTTCTGTTCTTCTACTTACTGTGCCCTAAGCCTGTAAGCATATTTTTTACTTATTTTAACATCTATTCCTTTGAAAATAAATGTTATCTAAAATGTCTTTCAAATTATCATAGAAATATTTTTTTGATCAATTGTTCCTGTCCTCTTTGTGACTATGTAGACACAGTAAAACACAGAAGAGAATTCAGGGTAGCACAGTCTTCCTGCTAGACAATGGCTTGTATTCTAAAAGGAAGAACTGCATCCCAAATGAGGGCAGAGGTTAAGTTTTCAACAGCTTAACTGCTTCCTATAAGTCCTCACCTTTGAGGACACCATTACTTGGACAGAGTGCCAGCCTAAAGAATTGAAAAAGATTTTCACCAATTACATGCTTCTGATAGAGGGATAATATTTAAATACATAAAGGATTCAATAGGTAGATATCAAGAAAACAAATAACCCTATTTTAAAAATGTGGTAAAGATCTAAAACAAGAAATTCTCAAAAGGGGAAACTCAAATACCTTAGAAAGTCTAAAGAAAATGTTCAATATCCTTAGCCATCAGGGAAATGCAAATCAAGATTACTTTGCGATTTCATTTGACACCTGTCAGAATAGCTAAGAGCAATAAAGCAAAGATAGCTCAGGCTGGCAAGGATATGGAGTATTTTAGACACTCATCCATTGTTTAGGGGACTGCAAATGTTTAAATAAATAAATAAATAAATAAATAAATAAATAAATAAATAAAATTATCAAGTTTTGTCCCAGAGAGGTTCTGCCAGGCATTTGGAAATAAAAACAGGCTGTTGCCAAGGCTCCAGGTTCCTCTCCCCAAATGGAAGGCAAGGCCACATTGATCAAGAGAACACCTATACAACTTGTTGAACAGAAGTGAATCTAGCTAGTGCCTACATAGAACCTTCATGTCTATGTTGTAAAGTCATTGATAAATAAGATACTCTTATTAAGCAATCCAAATGTAATGTAAACTCTAAGCCAACTATAATCCCTTTGATCTCTAATACTGAACTGTCTGCAGTACATGCTAAGGCAGTGGTGCCACAAAGATTGTTGGAGTAATCAACAAATATCCTCTTTGAATTAAAGTCCACACCATGAGAAGGAACACATACCTAACACTGCTTAGATTACCATGATCCAGAAGACATTTGCTGTTTTAATAGATCAGTGCCTTTTTAAGTTATCAGCTGAGAGACTTTCTTCTAAAACAGATAGAAACAAGTACAAAGATCTGCAGTCAGACTTTATGCAGAGTGGTAGACCATGCACAGTCACCAGTAAATGGAATTTTTATATCTAATGCTTTTCTTGAGAGCTCAGTGAACCCCATGGAAAAGGAGGCAGAGAGAGTATACAGGCCAGAGGAAGTAGAAAGGGGGTAAAAGACAGAGGCACAGGAGAGCACTAAGAAAATAACTCTGTAAGTCAACTGAGCAAACCTCATATGAACTCATAAAGAATGAAACAGCATGCACTGGGCCTGCACAGGTCTGCACCAGTTCCTTTAGTTATATTTCATGGCATCCAGTTTCGTGTTTTTATGGGCTTCCTGAGTGTGAGAACAAATAGGTTTCTGATTCTTGTGGCTTCTATTGAGCTCTTTTTCTTTGGCTTGGCTTGTCCATCTCTGATCTGTAAATTTATGTTGCATGTTATTATACTTAGATTATTATTATCCATTAGAAGGAATTTTTTTCCTTTAGAAGGACATAATGGGATTGTGTCCAAATGGGAGGGGATATAGAATGAAACTCAGAGGTGCAAAGGGAATAGGATCTTTAATCAGGAATTATGTATAGGAGAAAAAAATATATATATTTTCAATAAATGCATAAAAATATAAAAGGGAAAATGGTGAGAGTATTATAATGATAATTTCACTAAAAATAGTTTAAAAAACAAGGAAGAGAAAATTAAGTGTTTTAGCATCATTTCCTATTGTAGTATGTGATAAGCACCGAGCTACATAAAACTTCCTTCCATTCTCAGATTAGGGTACATCTAATTGATTATATGTGGCTACAAAATGTAACGAGTCCAAAATGTCATGTTCGCAATCGACTATGATGTGCATACATGCTCACTGACATAAACAGAATTAAAATGGGAACCATTTCCTTTATTTCTTACTTCAGGAACCACTTTGGCTAATACTATCATGTCTAGACGGACAACCAATCTATTCAACATTGCCCAATACCTCCTGTTAAAATTACTGTAAGTAATGCAGTGTATCTCTTTCCCCTAGTCTGACAGTTTGGAAAGGAAGATAACGCATCTTAAACAACAGATCTGAAAATATGTACTGCAGAAAGAGCATAATAGGATTGCAACTCACTGTTCCTTTTACTTATCAGCTTTCTGCATGTGGGAGATTTAAAATCCTTGTTAAAAGAGTCAGTAGATTTATTTATAGTTTCTCATAGTAGAAATGAACACAGTTTGAGTTCTGGCAGGTTTCAATATGAAATATGTTAAAAATATGTCTGCTATTTGATCCGAGATAAAAAAAAATAGACACAAAGTGACAGAATATTTGAACTTAAGAATGTGAGTATATTCAGGAGATAAGACCTGACATTGATAACAAAAATATTTATGTTAGTGGGTAAGGCATCAGTCCCCCATGCTTTTGCTATTTCTTTAGGTATGAGAAAACACACTGAGTTTTACATGCTGACAGATGTTCATGGTGAAAGTTATTTTCGGTTTGTAATTTTTGAGGCTAATAAAAAGCAAACATTTGTAGTTTAATGTTATAATAAATATGTAGATTATAAAAAATTCAGAATATAATTTTTTACACATGATTTAATGTGCACACAGGCTTCTGTAATAAAATTATATGTTTCATATATGTGAAAAAAGAACTGTAATAATTCTGACACAAATAGCATTTGTATTTGAGAAGATTTAATTTCAGTAGACCAATTTCCATAGGCTAGCATAGGACACTTTGAAAATATTTTCCAACTGTCCAAAAGTGAAAGTAAACTAGCTGCCTCATGTTCATTGCATGTAAATGTACCACTGCCACGAATTCTTTCTTAATGGTTGTTCAGTTGTTAACAAATAACATAATGTGTCTATATATATCATCCATTGTTACATAACTGTTACGAATTATTTGCAACACATTCTTGCTGAAGACTAAGTGACATTTGAACATTTCTTTTACTTTAAATTGACAATTTCATACATGAATATAACATATTTGTCCACTAATTTTCCATCCTCTAACTTCTCACACATGGGCTCCCCCAGTATCTGTCTATCTATCTATCTATCTATCTATCTATCTATCTATCTATCTATCTATCATCTATCTATCTATCATCTATGTATCTACCTGTTTATAAGTCAAAGGATACAATTAGTGCCCTCATTATGAGCATGGGTATAAGACTATCTACTGGAGTATGAGGAACATTTCAGAGGCTACATTCTTTATTAAAACTGAATTGACTCTTCTTTCCCAAAGCCATTAATTAACACTAGTGTCTCAACTTTTGGTGGAAATTCATCATTCCATTCATTATTCACCATCCATCCTGATATTTTGAACTTCTACAGGTCTTCATGTAGTCATACCTATGATTTCCTAGGTCCAAAGGCCCTGTATTTGTTGTTTCAGAAGATACACAACATTATTGTAGTACTATTTATAGTTGTATTTGTTTAAACCAATCTAAGAAAAGTAAATTCTAGTGTGTAGCTTATTGCCAGGAGTAGTCACACATGTCTGTAATTCTAGTATATAGGGACTAAGAAAAAGAATCACTAACTAGAGGCTAATCAGTGCTATATAATAGAATCTTTTACTTTTTTTAATTAATAATTTTGTTTACATTTCAAATGATACCTCCCCTCCCAGTAACCCCTCTACAATCCCTTCATTCCATACCCTTCTTCCCCACATTCCCTTTGCCTCTCCGAGGGTTCTCTTTACCCACCAACCCACTCCTGCCTCACTGCTCCAGCATCCCCCTACACTGGGGCATCAAGTCTCCACAGGACCAATGGCCTCCCCTCACATTGATGCCAGATAAGGCCATCCTTTGCTACATATATATCTGGAGCTATGGATCTCTCCATGTATACTCGTTGGTTGGTGTTTTAGTCCCTGGGAGCTCTGGGTGGTCTGGTTAGTAAATATTGTTCTTCCTATGGGGTTGCAATTCCATCAGCTCCTTTAGTCCTTCCCCTAGTTCTTCCATTGGGGTTCCCATGCTCAGTCCAATGGTTGCAGGTGAGTATCTGTATCTGTATTGGTCAGGTGCTGCTAGAACCTCTCAGGGAACAGCCATATTATGCTCCTGTCATCAAGTGTTTCTTGGCATTAGCAATAGTGTTTGGGTTTGGTATTTGCAGATCAGAAATCAGATTGGATCACTAATTGGGGCAGTCTCTGGATGGCCTTTCCTTTATTCTCTGTTTTATCTCCTTTTCTTTTCTTTTCTTTTCTTTTCTTTTCTTTTCTTTTCTTTTCTTTTCTTTTCTTTTTTCCTTTCCTTTCTCTCTCTCTTTCTTTCTCTCTCTTTCTTTCCTTCCTTCCTTCCTTCCTTCCTTCCTTCCTTCCTTCCTTCCTTCCTTCCTTCCTTCCTTCCTTCCCTCCCTCCCTCCCTCCCTCCTTCCTTCCTTCCTTCCTTCTTTCTTTTCTTTTTTCTTTTCTTTCTTTCCTTTCTTTGTTTCCTTTTTCTTTTGCCAGTCTTTTCTTTGGACAGGAACATTTCTGGGTTAAAAACACTGAGATGAGTAGGTGACCCCATCTCAACTTGGAGCTGTGTCTGATCTACTCCCCTTCTTTTTGTGTATTTTGGCTAATGTCATCCATGGCATGATTTACGGTAATTAAAATCTGGAAATAACCTAAACAGATGTCAATAATAATCTGTTTGGATAATCTATAATCCAGTTACATAATCAATTATCCTGTAGTCAAACAGCAGTAAGGACACACTGTGTAGAATTGCCAAGATTTGATTTTTAAATAAAATAAATTAAAAAAATAAGGAATCTAGAAGCTGGCTTTGGCACCACACAAGAATCTTTTTCAAACAAAATCTATCACACACACACACAAAAGCTGGTCCCTGTATTATGTACCTGCACACCCAATGATAGAGACAGGTAGTCCTAGGGATTTGGTTTAGATGGTGATATATATGTAGATGATCTATACAGTCACAGCATGAAAATGGAAATTGACTAATAGACCATTCACAACCTAGAGACGAGGCATTTTTTTTAACTCAGAAAAACTATTAGTGTACATCAATGTCAGCTCTTATCTAAATCCCATCATGTTCTCAAATATTGAAAGAAAAACCAAAAGAACTTCAAATAAACTTATAAAAATCAACTATTTATCATTGAAAAAGTATTTTAAATTGTGAAAATAAAAGATAAAAACAAAGTGGGGGACATATCTAAGTCCATGATATAGAAAACATATATGAATTATAAAATTATAAAATTATAGAGATTTCTCTTGAAAAAATAGGAGTGTATTGAAATGTTACTAAATCATACAGAAAGGGAAATAACAAAACAGAAATTGAATCACAGTATGAAAATAATTCACTCTCACACAAACATTATACCTTATCATAAGACAGATATAAATTTCTAAAGAGATAATAAATATAGCATATTTATGAAACCATGATAGCATTAGTGAGACATAACCTAATGTAAAAAACAATGTATTTAAATTAAGTGTTCATTTAATTACAAAAAATAATATAAAGGATAAATTAACATCAACTAAGCCAGTGCTGAGTCCATATACTGTATAATCCGCAAAAAAATGATTTTCAGTATATTTCAATAATTACAAATATTTAAATATTTTTAAAAGATTGTTATATTATTAAAATTTTATATTTATCTTGTGCATGTAAATGTGTGTATATGAATATTGAGTGATATGTGCCATAGTGTGATTGGGGACATCAGAATAGACCTATTCCAAGTAGGAGTCAGCTCTCTCCTTCCACATTGTGGGTATGGAACACCAAACTCAGGTTATAAGGCTTGGCATTAATTGATTTTAGTTGCTGAGTTTTAATGCTTTTCCTTAGTCAATTATTTTTATTATATTAACAATTATAGGGTTTTATGGGTTCAATAGAAATTTATAGATATATAAGTGTTCTCTTAATTGATCAACTCAGAACAATTAGCTCATTTACCATCAAACACATTATTTTTTGTGATGATGAACTTCAAAGTCTTTTTCTCAAGCCATTTTGACTAAAATTTTAATTTGCCAGCTAAAAATTGTGATTTAAAATGCTATAACGGGGGTTTGGGGATTTAGCTCGGTGGCAGAGCACTTGCCAAGGAAGTGCAAGGCCCTGGATTCAGTCCTCAGTTCTGAACAAAAAAAAAGACAAAACAAAAATGCTAAATCATATTTCTTCAATCTATCTCCAAGTACCAAATCCTACAATTTTTTTGGTCTTTTCAAAAACTAGTCTGCTCTTTGCTGCAATAGTTTTACCGTTTATATTTCTCAAGTGAAAACATTCATCTCTTTTATCCTTAATTTTTCTTTAATAATTTCATATTCAGTCCCACTTAGATTGTGTTAATTGAAAATATTGTGGTTATTTTTTTTTGCATTTTCCATTTCATTCATATATATGTTTTGTTTGTTTACATTCTAAGTGTTACTGTCCTTTCTGGTACAACCTCCAAAAGTTCTGCACCCCATTCCCCCTCCATTTGCCTAGGAGAGAGTGCTCCTCCACCCAATCACCCCCTCTGCAAATGAACCACCCTCATCTCAACCCCTAACCCTACATCCTTCTTCCCTGGAGCATCAAGTCTGTACAGGGGTAGGCACATCCTCTTCCAGTGAGACCACACAAGGTAAATCTCTGTTCCATATATACCCAGGGCCACTGACGAGTCAATGTATGTTCTTTGGCTGGAGGCTTAGTCTCAGGGAGCTCCAAGAGGTCCGGTCCTGGTCAGTTGACACTGTTGGTCTTCCTATGGGATTGCCATCTCATTCAGCTCCTTTGGTCCTTCCCTAACGCTTCCTTAGGGGTCCTCAACCTCAATCCAATGGTTGGCTGTAAGTTTCGGCATCTGTCTCAGTCAGCTGTTGGTAGAGCCTCTCAGAGGGCAGCCATGCCAGGGTCCTGTCTGCAAGTACATCTTGGCAACAGCAAGAGGGTTGTGGTTTGGTGCCTACCCATGAGAAAGAGCTAAAGTTGTGCAGGTCATGTTTCCTTTCCTCTGATTTGCTCTACTTTTGTTCTTGCATTTTCTTAAACAGGAAAAACACTGGGTCAAACATTTTGAGGGTTTGGTTTCAGTTTGGTTTCCTTAAAATATAAATGGTTTTCTTTGATTTGTTTGTTGTTCTTGTTATTGTACTTAATTTCATTTTCATCCTCTTTTTGATGAACAAAACATCTACATTGTAAATGATGCCTTTTATATTTTTATATATATATAATATATAACATATATTATTATATTATATATATAAGATGTTATATTATATATAATAATATATATAATATATAATATATTATATATTATATGCCTTTTATATTATATATATAAATATGTTATGAATGTAAATAATATATTAAACATATTATATATATTGATATAAATACACATTATACATGAATCTTGTAAATAAATTGCATATTATATTAATATATTACTAAATATTAAAAAAATAAATACATAAATGTAAGTATAAATAGTACATATTATTTCCATGCCCATTTCTTGTGTACTATGGAGTGGAATTGCTTTATTGTACAATAATTCTATATTCATTTTTCAAGTAAACCCGATTAAAATGTTTTATTGTAACTATGATTATTTCCCGGAAATAATATGTAAAAAACTCTAGCATACATGACACTCATCTGAATAATTGAGATGCTTAATTTATTTCTATACCCATCTAGTAAAGTTAGCTTTCAGTCAAAATTCAGTACATAGAGGTTTTTAATGAGATCAAATTCCTTGATGACAGACAGATAAAAGAATCAGTGAATTTTTATAAATTTAAATTAATTGTACTTCATTGTGATGTTCAATAATGTTATTTTGTTTCCATTATTTCTCTTTTATTGCCAATGTGTGTGTGTTTTAAAATCTGTAACTATCTATGTTCTCTAGTAGAATTTATTTTTTATCTATGTTTTCTAGTAGAATTCATATTTTATCTTCAAGACATATTCTTAACAGTTACATACATATTAAAATATTTTACCTTTAAATTGGTCAGATTGACTAAATGTCCAATTATAGAAGGTAAGTTTGGAACACTCCATTAAAAATTACCAAATTTTGTTTAGACTCGCTTTTATTTTTATATATTTTCTTTTTGTTTTATTTTTATTATATTTTATAATTCATATTAAATTTTATATAACATTTTAAATTATTTTATTTTATACATGCACTTGATGTGTTTTTATCAAGTCCTTTTCTTATATCCTATAGTCCAATTCCTCATCTATCAACCCACATTATTCATTCTTAGACTCATGTGCATATTCTGAATTCTTCAAGTCCACTATTTGGGTGCAGTATGTGGTGTGTGTGTGTGTGTGTGTTAATGTGTGTGTGTGTGTGGCTGTCTGTCTGTCTGTCTTCTGGATCATCATGATGTCTCTGGGTTCCCAACTTTAATGTAAATTTAGTCCTTCTTTTGAAGTTTCCATCATTTTTTTTAATTTACTCATCTGGTTATTGCACTCACCTTCATACTAAAATAGTCATGCAATTAGCATTTGTTTTTCAATTTAGAAAGTTTTTCGTAAAAAAATACAAAAATGTCCATAAAACTTAAAACAATAAAATATGTAAAATACTTTAAAAACTTAGGAAACCTATGTAATTAAGAATTGCTGTTCTTAATATGCAATATTTAAAAATTCACACAAATAAATATATCAAAATAAGGGGAAAATACAGGAAGCCTATATTGAAATCACTGAATACTTTCAAGTGAATAAAGGGTCAATGAGACTGCTTAGTTGGTAAAGATACCTGCTGCTAAGACCAACTACCCTAATTTCATTCCTAGAGCCCACAGTATTGACCAACAGAAACAACTTACCTATAAATAGTCTTTGATTTCTAAACACAATTTTACAGAAAGAGTGACAAAAACGGAAACACACACATACACAGAGACAGAGAGGGGGGAGAGAGACAGAGATCGAGAGAGAGTAAATACAACCTTAAACCTCTTTAAAATAATCTAATATGTACAGGGTGTTGACACAGTGGTGCAGAATATGCACTGCTCTTGTATTATAATTCTCTTACAGAGGACTCTGGTTGGGTTCCCAGCAGCCACATGGTTGACACAAAACTGTGTATAAATCTAGCTTAAGGAATAGAATTGAAAACCCAGAAACAAAACCATACACATATATACATTTAATCTTTGACAAAGAAGTCAAAATATACAATGAAAAAAAAAAAGCATCTTCAATAAATGGTGCTGATCTAATAGACAGTTAGTATGTAGAAAAATTAAAATAGATGCATTTTTGTCATCTTGCACAAAGCTGAAGTCCAAGTGGATCAAGGACCTCAAAATAAAAGCAGATACACTGAATCTAATAGAAGAGAAAGTACAAAAAAGTCTTGAACACATTGGCACTGGGGGTGGGGTGGAGGGGATTTCCTAAACTGAACTGCAGTGGGAATAATGTAGTGGTTTAACTTAATCCCATCAGCTGCATTAGCAGCTAACCAAAGTGTCAGGCTGTCTGTGAAATTTGTGGAGCCAGGAATTGACTTCTTTCCAGCTGTTAAAGTCTTAGAATAAATTTCTTCAAATATTTGTTAGCACAGGAGCTTTGAAAGATGATCTTAGCTGGATACTCAAACTCCCTCAGCTTCTTCACCTAGCTTTCACCTTGCATTTCTGTTATGGAAGAAGCCAACTTCCCTGAACTTTATATGACAACCTCTTCTGCTTAGCACTTATTCTAAAGCTTTCATGTAATTCTCAAATAAATAGAGCCAGGTCCCTGGTTGGTATCTGACTTTAGGGTAAAGAAATATTGGAGATGCTTTGATCTCCTATCCACACTACTAAAACATACTTCATATCACAAAGTAAAAGATTTTCTTCATGATAGCTGTGCAGCGGCATTTTATTTTCCTTCAGGAATTTTTCTTTTGCATGTGTTTTGACTAAATATTAGCCAATATCAATCTTTCTCATATTTGACATTTCCCTCAATATAATTTTTTACTGCCTCTCCTTTTAAGTGGCAATCACATATATTTCTTTCATTTTAACTTAGGTCATTATACAGTTATACATAGACTTAATTTAAAATTTTTGCTGTTTTATGGAATACAATGACTTGAAGAGAAAGAAAGTATGGGAGCTGCTGACCAGCAAACTGTTAGAACTTGTACATTTATCAGATGACTATGCTATTTTTTTGGATACAAGAGCTCAACGAGTTGTTTCAGTTACATCAGCTATTCTTGACCATAAGGCACTGCAATGTAAAAAAATGCAAAGATCTGACTGAAATCTTGTGAAGATTATGAAAATCTTAGAAACAGTAATAAAGAAATGGCAAGCATATCCTGTAGGAGAATAAAAAAAAAAATAGACACACTGAGCCTAGGTTTGCCTTTAGGAGAAGTCTCATAAAGCTACAGTGGAAAAAAATGAAGCAGAGTAAAACAGTAACTATGGGATGTAAAACACACAAAAATACCATGTCCAGATTCATACAATAAAATAAAAAGTCATCATAAAATCTGGAGAATGAATTATATACATAAGCACTCTAGTGAAGGGTAATAGCATAAGAAATTGTGTAAGGACAAAAGTTTTGAACCCAGATATATTTTAGAATTGATGGGGAGAAATCAGTATGTTTTAATTTAGCAAACTGATTAACATATAATAAGGTTATATTTTTATCTTTTTACATTTCTTTCTAAATATATATTGAAATATTTGCACAAAATACAATTTACTTTTCTATCCCAAAACCATTTATCCAGATAACAAAATGAGTCGCAGGTCACATACTTGTGTTTCTTCATCAGTATCCATATTTATTTTATATTGTTTTACTGCATACTAAAATTATTTTAAATAGTTTATCATAACATACCATCAAAATGACACTTATGAACATTATTAAGAAAACCAAAATGTACAAAAAGGTTATAATATCAAACATACATAAAATATGTCGGGAAAATAGGGCATATGAGTTAAACTTATGGTTGTCCCAATTTCTGTTTCTACTCAAAAGAATTCATAGATGGTTATGGTTTTCATTGCTCTGTCCTTAATCTGTCTGTTAAAAAAAAAAAAACAAAACAACAAAAAAAAAACAACAGGACCTCCGTTGGTCAGTATTCAATTACTAACAATTACATAAACCTTCATTCTTGAGACATTTGACTGGATGTTCATCATGCTTTATGGATTTGTGAGAGTATTTCATTAGTTTTTATAACTGGCTATGACATAATGGAATGCACCATAACCTAAATAATTGTCTTGCATCCCCAATTGTCTCCTAGTTCCATTTTTAGCAGTTATATAAGTACCTCTTTTTAGGAAATTGTTCATGCCAGAAACAGTTAATTTTTATGTGGTTTTCTCAAAGGTAGAATGTATAACATCAGCTTGCTAACTAAAGTGATATCCTGGGAAAATTTTGGCTCTTTAATTGAAATATTTCTTTCAGATCAGCTAAGTCTGACCTGTTGAATGAAAGGAAAGGGAGTATATTTAAATGATAATTAGGATAGCATACTCCAAACCAATTAATGACACATTGTTTTATCTAGTTATTAGAGAAAATTTGTCTGTATGAAAAATTAGAAGAAACATTTTCAAAGCCTACACTCTCATTTAAAGACTTTCTTCCAGCAGACAAATGAGTTTACAAATATTTTCGAAAGCATCTCTCATTTTGAAAATGTTTTTATGTTGAAACATGTAAAATAATTCGTACTTTTAAAATAATAAGTTTTATGGTGATCTGACAAGATATCAATGATATCAAAGCCAAAAGAAAGATGGGGGATGCTAGGGAGGGGACATGGGGAAAGAGGATGACATCTGAAATGTAAATAAATAAATCATCCAATAAAAATAAAAAAGAAAGAAAAGCCATTTGGAAATCTACTACTAAGAAGCTTCCTAATAAGAATTTTTATTTGAAAAAAATTAAATTGAGTCATCATATAATGGAGAAGGCAACATCCCAATCAGACAGACATCTTATGCAACTAAGTAAAACCTCTAATGTTAGAAATGATTACCAACATCTTGAATTGTTGGGGATCGCACTAGCCCCAAGTTGGGGCAGCCAAAATAAATGTTGCAGCCCAGGCAAAATGTTGAGGCCCGGGCCGATCCACGTTTGGGCGCCCACTGTATCCCGGCACAAGCTGCCACTCTGGTCTTCAGGTCGGGGGTTCAGCAAGAGCGAGGGTGAGGCCAGATTTTACCTAATGTCTGATGTGTATGAATCTCTCTCTCTAGTCTCTGATCTCCGTCTATATTCTCTGATCTCTGGTTCTGTCTTTTATAGTCTGTCTGACTTCTAAGCCATGCCTCTAAGTTACACCTTTAATCATGCCCTTAGGTCTTGTCTCTAACTCTGATCTCTATACTTCTAAGTATACTATTAAGTCACACACCTTTAATCTCACACACCTTTAATCTCAAGGTATCTAAACCAAGATTATCAGAGTGTTCTCAGCTGTTGTAGGCTATTGTAATCCAAGTAACATGTCAGGGTATATGGCTCAAGATGGCTGCAAAGCTGATAGCCGCTTTCTGCTAAAAGTCGGCCCCCAACATTGAATCATTGACCAAAGGAGTTCTACAGACCACACCCTCAAATATCACAAAATACTGCTAAAGGTATTGGTTAGTCCATAAAACATGATGAATACATCTATCTATCTATCTATCTATCTATCTATCTATCTATCTATCTATCTATCTATCAATATCTATATCTATATCTATATATCTACACACACACATATGTATATATATATATAATATTCTGAGGATTCTGGGGATAAAGCTTAGGCCATCAGACTAGGCAGCAAGTATCTATTACTGCTAAACAAATTCCCCAACCCTCTTCTGTGTTTTACTATGGGTGTAATTTTTATTTCACTTGGGAAAGTGATAATGAGTTTAGTTAATGGATCAAATGGTAAGAGAACATTTAGCTGTGTATGAAACTTCTTCCAGAGAAGCCATGTTGTTTTGCATCTTGACAGCAATGAGTGAGTGCCTGTTGGACATCAATGTCCCAAATTTTGGCAATTCTAATATATGCATAGTCATGTTATTCATAGTTTTATTTAACATGGAAAACACATGACAGAGCAAGCAGCTGAATGACACATAAGCAGATATAACCAACCATTGGTCTGAAGCTGTAGAGCCCTGTCATTGAATTAGGGAAAGGTTGGAACTAAGTGCTCCGTGTCATTTGTAACAAACAGATGAGCAAACCTAGGGCATGAAATTATGTAAAAATCACATAGACCTATGAATACCAATATTGCTTGCATAGATAATTTTAAAAAGTAAAATTTAAGTTAGATAGAAGTACATGTTCAATACATGTATTGTATAACATTATAGCTAATACCAATGCATTTTATTAATGGAAATCTCCGAGGCATCATTTTTAAATGTCCATGCCACCCAATAGTGTATGTTGATGCATATGCTTATATAAATTAGGTTGATTTAGCTCTTTAATATTTCAAAACATTTTACTGGATAAATATGTAGAGTTTTTAATTGGTCAATCTACTTACACAAACTCTTGCAAATACATTTAATAAATGTCTATGTTCATTTCACACTTATCATCGATGTAGTATTGTTCAGAGTGACAAAATGCTGAAAGCTCTGGATGGATGTTGAGAGATTATGGACAAAGAACATATTATATATTACATATATTTAGTCTACCTTGGAAAAGGAGATGCTGCAACTTGCAGCAAAGCTGATGAAACTGGAAGACCATGTGCAAAATAAAATTAGTTGGATGTAAAAAGACAGATAGGGCATGATCCCAGATTCATGTGGAATCTAATAAGGAAATTGAATTCATGTCACATCAATAAAAGTGACGTTCACTAGCCAGTTGACAGATGATCATGAGAGGACATAAATTTGAATCTGACTGTGGAGGAATACATGGGAACTTAAAAGAGAAAATGGAGAGGATTAATGCCATAATTAAATTATAATCTCAAAAATTCAAAAGAGATGTTCATTAAATGGCATAGTTTTTCTCTTATTGTAGTGAACATGTTTTTTAATATCATATTGCGTACATAGATTTGAAGGAGAAAATTACAAATGTTCCTAGCATACAAATGTAACTAAGAGGTGTAGTGGATATGTTTGTTGAAAAATTGTATTATTTCACAAGATGTGCATTTGTCAACTATAGAGCAAAGATTATTCTCAAATATACTCAATCTAGCCAAAATTCTAGTATAGGACAGGAAGAAGCTTAAAATGTCCACCATTAGCCAAGGAGATACTGAAAGTTGACAGTGACTGAAGAAAAAGTGACCACTATAAGGTATTTTATCCTTCAAGAGATGACCCTATAACTGTACATATACAGGCGGCACTGACAACTATGCAGAACTTGGTAGGCATTGGGGGCATTACAAAAGAGTTGAAGAAAAATGGGGGGAATGTGGGGAGCCGATAGAAGGCGGCTATCATCCTTGCAGCCATTTGAGCCATATACCCTGATAAGAGACTTGATTACATTAGCCTGCAACAGCTGAGCACACTCTGATAACATCTTGCTTTAGATACCCAGGATTTTCTTTTGGGTGTGTGAGACTTAAAGGTGTGTGACTTAAGGGTGTGACTTAGAGATCAGATTTAGAGACAAGACCTAAGGGCATGACTTAGAGGCGTGGCTTAGAAGTGAGACATATAAAAGGCAAGAGGAAGACAGAAGAGTTCAGAAAAATTTGGAGTAACAGAGAATCAGACACTTCAGAGAGTACAACTTGGGACTAGGAATTAGGTTAGAGAGTACAACTTGGAGGAAGAATTTGGAATTAGACATTAGGTACTTAGCACTTGGAAGAAGAAACTCGGAACTTGGAGGTACTAGGGACTAGGAACTAGGGACTAGGAACTCAAGACTTGGGACTTGAAGAGAAGAAGAGAGACTGACGAATAAATGGGATTGAATCACACTCTGTCTGGTCTCCATTCCTCGAGTCCATCCTCACTCTCTCTCTTGCTGAACCTTGACCTGCAGACCGAAGCAGCTTGGGGCAGTGCGGGCTCTAATGATTTAGCCCCCAAGGCTTTTGGCAATGCGGGTTCAAACATTGACAGAAGGTCCGAGACTTTTTGGCCCCCAAACATGGAGTAGTGCAGTTCTCAACATTTCTGGCCCCCAAGTGTGGGGCAGCTTGGGCCGCAACAGGGGAACACATGATCATAATATATTGTATAGAGATATAAAATTAATAACTTTCAAAAGTAACAGTGAAGAACAAAAAGACTAATAATATTCACATGAATCAAAGGCTAATCATTAATAAATTAAAATACACATTAATCATAATCATGGAAAAGATGGTTGAAAAGAAGCCACACATAGGAATTATGAAACACATGAAAAGATCACAAAATATTATAAACATTTACCAACATCAAAAGCTCTATCAAAATTAATGAATATGTGTATATGTTGAGGCCAGTTAGCATGGCTTGCAGCATGTAGGCATTGTCTGAACCTAGATACAGAAGGAGGTTGCTAAAGGATGGATTATATGAGCATTCAATACCCTAACTGTTAAACACTTTACAGTTAATAAACAGGAAAATATTCAAACATAATATAAATAAAATGGAAAATGATGAAAATGTCAAGAAATTGCAAATCATTTAAAATGTGATTTTTCAGTGTATTGTAATTATGTCAAATGTGAAAATTTCAGCAATTTTTGAAAATAAAATACTAAGAAGCATCAGTAAAAAAGAGGGAAAGGTAAACATGAAATATATAAAGTAAATTACTTATTAAGGCTTAGGAGGTGGTCTTGAGAATGACACCTCTTAGAAGGTAAATATGGCTAGTAAAACACAGGAAATCTTCATGTATGTATATTTAGATGGTTTTTGTAAGTTTTTCAAGACAAATAAACCCTGAGATGGTGTACTAAAATAAGGCAAATATGTTTTTAAAAGTTTCAATGTATTTTTTAATAGTGTGGCAATTTCTATTATGAATGCACATATTTTAGAGATATATTCTATTGCATTATTATATTATAATATTTTACATGTGAAATAATATTAAAAAACATAAATATTTTAGACATATGTTCTATTGTATTTTATTATAATCATTTTAAATGTGAGATTATATTTCCACATATTTCTGCTACAAATTAGGAATTTGTCAATATTGTATAGGTCTTTTGATCATAGATATTTTGTCATTGTGGATTGATTCTTGTATCTATGGTATGTTTTCTCAAGCACCAACTTCACTAATATAAGCAGACACTGAAATAAAGGTGTTTTATTTACTAATAAATTATTTTAATTGTGTTCCTACCCATTAAAGCATAAAAGAAAGTAAACTGTACTCCTTTCAAAGGATATTGTATTTGTTGGCGCATCTTTTGCTTATATGTCCAGGAGTGGTATAGCTGGGTAGAAATATTTCCAATTTTCTAAGAAACCACCAAATATATTTGCAAAATGGTTATTTTACACTTCCACTTAAGACCCATCTCTTATAAAAGAGCCAATTGTTACCACTATTAGTGATACTCAGGTATGTGTGCAGATAGGAACCTAGCAAAACTGTCTCCTGAGAAGCTTTATCTAGCAACTGATGGAAAGAGGTACAGCGACTCACAGCCAAACATCATGTGGTGCTTAGGAGTCTTACAGAAGACAGAATTGAGTGAGATTGCCATTGGTTCCCCTTCCTTTAACTGGACTGCCTGGTTGGGCCTCAGTGGGAGAGGAAAGGTTTAGACCTGCTACAATCAGATGTCTCAGAAGTGGGTGGTACCTGATGGGGTCTTCCCATTTTCCTCAGAGAACGAAAGGGTTACGGTGAGGAGAGTAGTGACAGGCCCACGATCAAATCTTAAAGTGAATAACTAAAGAATGATATTTCAAGTTATTGTATTTGGTATAAAATAACATTTATAATTATAATACTAATAATTATAGACATGATGGTATACATTTGAAACTGGTTAAAAATTGAGGAGTAAAACATAAACTTGCTTTGAAGTTCTGATGCTAAATTCACCATATAAGAGCAAAACACAAGTTTCGATTGTAAAACTTGTGAAAAAAAACTTGACCAAGATTTCTCTCTGTTTTAATATTTTTAAATAAATGTTTAAACTTATAATGAGCTTCTTTACAAAGGTATCTTATATAAGTTAGTTTTTATGGCTAAAGATGATTGGCCTCATCTAGAATGATTTGTTTATTAAAAATGCAGATCTGTAATGTCCTGAAACTACTTGGTAATCTCATGTAATCTGCATTTTTACAAGCTCCTATATAATATCTGTATTCAAGTAAGTTTGAATCCCACTAATAAGAACATTCTCTGACATATTCAGAAACATAATTACATAAGAAACTATGAGGATATAGTGAACAGCCTCTTATTTCTCTGAGATATGCTGTCAGCATGAGCACTGGTATTCATGGATAGGGGTAGTTTAAAAATAAAAGTATCATCAGTAAATCATATATATATATATGTGTATGTATATACATACATATACATACCCATATACATAGTGTGTGTGTGTGTGTGTGTGTGTGTGTGTGTATGATATGCTTGTACCTTTCCATTACCGTGAAGCATATGCCAGATGGTTAAAGACTCCAGTTAAAAATTTTGGGGAATTGAATGATTCCCAAGCTAAGATCCCAGGAAAAATAATTTATGTCACTCACAGCACCAAAACATACTGATAAATTGTGCTCAGTCTTCATTAAAATGATGGGATTCAAACTTAGAACATTGAGCATGTGGCATTATGCAACAGACAATATCTCATTTATTCTTATAAAGTATTTTTACAACTGTGTGTTTCCCCAGAAAGCCAAAGGAAAACTATTGAATGAGGACTTTTTCAACAGTTATAACATTTAAATATTTTTTGGATTAGTGTTGGAATCTCTATAATAGAATAACACACACACATATACACAAACACACACAAACAAACAGAGATTGGAGTGCATGGTGAGAGACTAGGTATCATAATTGTATAACTGATGTTAGGATTTAGGAAATATTTTATGCACAAAATATTCTTTTCCATTAATCATTATGGTATAATGGTATAGAAAGTGCACCAAGCTTTCATGCAAACAAAATACTGTGCTTTAATTATTATTATTTTAAAGAAAGATTGATTACTACAGTAATTTTGTTACTCTTTAATAACTGAACTTTCAGATAGTTTAAGTATTAATGTATAAATACTAAATGTGTAAAAATTTTGTACCTTTATTAATTTAAAATAAAATAAAGTGAAATTTTTATAATGTACATTTTCATTTACGTACATGATACAAATTTAATCTTCATAAAGATTGTATTTTTCTTCTTGATTTCAGATTTTTATTGTTCTGCTTGTCTAGGCAGTTAGTCCCAGGAACCACTTGTCTTTGAACTGGGATGACACGGATTAACCTTGATACTTCTTTTCTTTCACATAAGAATATGTTTAAGGATCAAACTATGTATTTGTCCTTGTATGACAACCACTTTACCAATAGTGTTCTCCCTAACCCACGATTGTGCTTTTAGTGTAAGAGTCTAAAAGATACTGACTGGAAAGGGACTTGGGCCATCAAGACTGAGAATTTAAAGTAAACAATTATGCATAATGATTCTTTGGAAAATAAGAAAACACTTAGAGTTAGGTTAAGCTGGTAATCTCTAACCCTCTAACTTCTCTCCTTTTTTTTTTTGGAAGAGAAGAAACAAATATTTTATTAAATCATTTCATGGTTTTAAAGGTAATAAATATTTCACAAATACAATTAAACCATGGAAAATTTTAATTATGTATATTAATATATAAGTTAAGTAACAATATATTTAATATGTCTCTGCCATAACTTTGAAAATAATAAAAAGAATCCAGCAAGCATAGAGAGTATAACAATAGATTTAATAGAATAAATATATATTAATCATTCTGGTCCTCAACTCTGCCTGCTCTCCTGGAGGTACAAGGAATAAACTGATGGCTAAAGGCCACCATGAGAGCACAAGCAAGAAGAATCATGGCAATACAGCAACTCCAGAGTCCAATTATTCCACTGTAGGAAGCGCTGTAGGTTTCATACCACAGCCAAAGAACATGAAAATGACCTTTCATCCAATCTTAAATAGATGATAGAGGCCTTTAAAGAGGAAATGATATGTTCTTGGATTTGGCTTATGTGTATTTTTGCATAAATGTTAATAAGGGAAATTGGTTTGAAATTCTATTTCTTTGTTGAGTCTTTGTATGATTTAGGTGTCAGGAAGACTGTGGCCTCATGGAATGCATTTCGCAAAATTCCTTTCATTTCTATTTTGTGGACTAGTTTGAGAAGTATTGGTATTAACTCTACTCTAAAAGTCTGTTAGAATTCTGCCCTAAAACAATCTAGGCCTGGGATTTTATTTTGGTTGGGGAAATTTTAATGAATGAACTATTTCCTTAGTGGTTATAGAACTATTTGATTTGTTTATCTGGTCTATAACCCTGGTAAGTTGAATCAATCAAGAAAATTGTCCATTTCATTTAGATCTTCCAATTTTGTGGAGTACAGGTTTTGACATAAGAACAATGGTTTCCTTGGTATCTGATGTTATGCCACACTTTTTCATTTTTGATTTTGTTAATTTGGATATTCTCTCACACTTTCAATTATCTTGGATAAGGGTTTGTCTGTTTTGCTGTATTTCCTCAAAGAACTAACTTTTGGTGTCCTTGATTCTTTGTATTGTTCTCTTTGTTTCTAATTGATTGATTTCAGCACAGTGTTTGATCTTATCCTGCTGTATACTACTATTGGGTGTGTTTCCTTTTGTTTGTTCTAGCTTTTAGGTAAGTTGTCAAGTTGTTAGTATGAGACTTCTCTAATTTCTTTATGAAGGCATTTAGTTCTGTGAACTCTCCTCATTGCACTGCTTTCATTGTTTCCCATGGGTGAGTCTTGCCTTCATTTTAATTGAACTCTAGAAAGTTTTGAATTTCTTTCTTTATTTCTTCTTTGTCTCAGTGTTCATTGAATAGAGAATTGTTCAGTTTCCAGGCATTTATAAGCTTTCTGTTGTCTCTGCTGTTGATGAAATCCATTTTTAATCCATATGATCTGATTAGATGCAAGGGGTTATGTTAGTCTTCTTATATATGTTGAGACTTTCTTTATGACGAAGTATATGGCCAGTTTTGGAGAAGGTACATTAAGGGGCTGAGAAAAAACTATATTCTTTTGCATTTGGGTGAAGTGTTCTATTTGGTAGGTTTATTTGATTCATAGCCTTTGTTAGTTTCCTTATTTCTTTGGTTAGCTTTTGTTTTGAGGACCTATCTATCCACTGATGAGAGTGTGTAGGAGAAAGTGTTACTCTTAGTGAAGTAACCCAGATCTAAGAAGGCAATTCAGTTACAAATGAGCTTTAGCTGTAAAGTAAAGAATATCCATAGTACCAGAGAAGCTACCATAGTAACAAGGAGGGCTCAATGGAGCATCATGAATCTCCCTATGAATAGGAGGTAGAGTAGACATTGTGGGTAGGAGAGGGGGAGGGATTTGAATTGTGCGTGAGCATGGGAACAAGAGTGATCACGTTGGAAGAAGGGCAGAGGGAGAGAATACTTCAAGAGACAACTGGAATTCGGAAATATTTCTGGAAAAATCTCAAAATCTAATGCAATGGAGACGTTCAAGAATCTGCAATGGTGGCTCCTAGCATTGAGTGATATAGAGCCTGAGCCAATCAACTTATGTAACTAGACCAGGCTTCCAGTGAAGCAGCTTATAATCAATAAAATCCAACCACAAACACTTCAATCCACAATTTGTCCTGATACAAAATATCTGGGATAAAGTTGGACCAGAATGTATGGGAATTGACAACCACAATAGTGCAGCTTGAGACCAATGCCATAAAAGGGAGCCCACCCCTGAAACTTCCTGAAGGACAGTTACCAGAGGCAAAATAGCCTCTGAAACCTGGGACAGAACAAAATGTAACTTGGCAAAAATAAATAGATCGATAGATAGATAGATAGATAGATAGATAGATAGATAGATAGATAGATAGATAGATGATAGATAGATATAGAGACAGATAGATAGATAGATAGATAGATAGATAGATAGATAGATAGACAGATGGATAGATAATACAACAAAGTAATATAAAATCAATGAAATGATTCCTAATGGTATTCTGCTGTACTCATACATTGATGTCTAGCCCAATTGTCATGAGAGAGACTTCACCCAGCAACTGATGGATACAATTGTAGAGTGTCACAGCCAAACATTAGGCAGAGTTTGGCTAATCCTCTCCTGCTGTTGATGCTTGTGTCTGTAGTCCCTGCTCTCTTTACTATGTTTTTCTATTACCAGGGTTGCCTCCATTTATGTTTTCTTTATTGGTTCTATTTCCATTTTTTAGATCTTGGACTATTTTGTTCTTTTCCTTCACATTTTAATTTTATTTTCCTGTATTTTTTAAGGAATTTGTTTCTTCTTTAAGGGCTTCTACCCATTTGACTGTTTTATTTTTTTCTGTATTTATTTAAGGGATTTATTTATATATTTTTAATGGATAGCCTCTATCATCTTCATCAGATGGCATTTATGGCATCTTGCTCTTTGGGTGTGTTAAGGTATCTAAGGCTTGATGTGGCAGGAGATCTGGGTTCTGATGGTGCCAAACTGCATTGTCTTCTATTGATAATGGTCTGGAGCTTGCCTTTTGCTGTTTTTCTCTGCTTTTAACTGGCATGGATTGGAGCAGGCCTCCCAGAAAACTGGTGAAGCTATGTGTCCAGTGTTAGTGCAGGCCTCCTGGGAAGCAGGCATTGCTGTGTCTCTGGTTAGAGCAGGAATCCTATGTTCCAGTTAGAGTTGGACTTTTGGGAGACAAGCCAAGCTGTAGGATTGTGGGGCAGAGATGCTGATAGAGCAGGTGAAACTAGGGACCAGAAGGGAGACGGGGTCCAACAGATATGGACAGAGCCTGTGTCTGCTGTTCTCTGTGGGTTCCAGCCAACATGAGTTTGGGGTACAGGTTTCACCTGGTTCTCTGTTTAGAGAAATCCTGGTAGAAAGGCAGGGCAGGGCCAGGGGAGTGAAGATGCTCCAATCTACCATGACTGCAGGTAGAGGTTCAGACAGAAAGGAGACATAAATGTAACTTTTATTTGCCTGCTGTTACTGTCATCTTGGAGGCTTACTGCTGAATTATCCACCCTTTGTGCATTTATGAACTCTGCCTGGCTGATTCAACTCAGCTGTTCTGAACCAAACTTCTCTCCAAGCTGGCTGAAACAAACTGGTTTCTCTCAGCTTTGAACAGAATTGATCTCCTTTACTTCCAACTAATTCTCATAATCTGTTGTGATCTTCTGGCTCCTTCTAATTCTCTGGGTTGTTTGTCTTCATGAGTGTCTAGATTATTATCTCTGTAGTCGTTCTCTGTAAAACTGTCCCAGTAAAACTGCCTATACATACCACCTACCACAGGTGACACACTTTTCTTCTCTTTCACTGCTCTTAAGTAGCCTCTCTTCTCTATGTTGGTGTTTTGAGAGTAGGTCATATCCTATTGCTGACTCATACTGTGAAGTCTTTCTTTGAGTCAACATTTTGTCTACCCCACAACTAGTTGTCACTTTGAAACATGGGTTTCTTCTATAAACTAACTTTACTTTAATTGTAAGGGAATAAAGGTATGCATTAAGTGAATGTCTGCATCTAGTCAGATCATGCTTTAATTTGGAGCATGTCTGCATTCCAGAAAAAAACAAAAACCTTAAAAAGGTATTTAAATCTGATCCCCTTTCTGAGTAGCTATGTTGTTGAATTATTCTTCTACTGGAGGCCAGAGTGGTTTTGTTTCTTTTTTCTTTTTTCTTTTTTTTCTGAAAACAAGTGGTGGAAAAGTTGGTCTCAGGGAGAGGCGGGGTATGTGTGTGTGTGTTGTGGGGGGAATGGGAGAAATGAGAGAAGGGAAATGGCAGTGGGAATTTAGTTTATGAGTGAAGAAAAATAAAATTAAATTAAAAAAGAAATATTCTTTACTCAAGTAATGATTGAAGGGATTAGAAAGTTGGCACACTATCCCAAGCATACCTGTTATATTAACATGAATTATTTAGTAGTATAGTGTAAAGTTTTAGGTAATAAAATAATTTGTCTAAAAGTACACAAGTAGGACATAATGAATGAACTAATATGATTCTCAAATTGAATGAGGATAATCAAAGAACAAAATCAAATTGTGTTTTATAGTAGGATTATGAGTATATTCAATTTTACAATATTACAGATGTGATTTTTGCAGAGGATTCTATCAATTATAAATTAGGTCAGTTTCTCACTGCAAATGGTGCTATTTGAAGAAAATTAAAAAAAAATTAATATAGCTTACAAATAACAACTTAAATCTCTATTTTATTCCAAGTTATGCATTTTATTGGGGAAATTAAAATGATAATAATGTTGAGGTTTTGATAAAATATAGTATTGTAGTATGTCTAAGCATTTCCTATGTAGTGTTTTTAACTTATAGTTTTTAGTTTCAGGTGTATTTTTCATTGTCTTATTGTTTTTCAATATTTCTATGTTATTTTGTCCATTTATTTCTTTATAGTTAATTATATGTGCATGTATGTTGCATATAAATGTTGGTAAGACTGTTGACATGTGTTCATGTGATGGTTGAGACCAGAAGTCTTGGTAAGGTATCCTCCATCATCTCTCATATCCTTAGTGTGAAAGAAGCTTGTCTCACTAAGTCTGAAAATAATTGCTTGCATAAGCTGGCCATTCCGAAACCTTCAAGATTCCTTCTGTGTATTCCTACCTACATAGAGACATTAAACTTACATTGCCTTTTTCAGTATTTTTTTTCTTCTTCTAGCTTGTTGGTGATTTAAAATCAGGTCCCCTTTCCTGTTCAGTATGAAAGTTAGGCTTGGTTCTTCCTCCTGGCACCATGCTCTGAAAAATAAGACCCAGACTTAAATTATATTCATAAATACCTTGGCCATAGAGCTATGTTCTTCTCTGGCTAGTTCATAACTTAAATTAACCCATTTATTTTAACCTACATTCTACCATGTGACTTGTTACCTTTGCTTAGGTACCATACATAGATCTCATGTCACACCTTCCTGTGAGAGTTTCCTATGCCTGGCTCTTCCCAAAATAACATCTGCTTTCCAGATGTTCTACCTTTTTCCTGCCTAAGCCATAGGCTATCAGATTTATTATTGATAGGTGCCACATTCATGTAGACATAAGATGTTTTCTCAAATGTTCGGTAAACACATTACCACTGAGCCATCCTCAAAACCCCTCTCCCCTTCATTCTTACTATTTATCTTCCAATTATAAATCATTATACAGACACAATGCTTGATAACTTTCATCAGGATCCTATCTCACACAATTTATATATTGTAGAAGAATTTACACTATTTATATTTATGACATTTGATATTTAGAGTAATAGATTCTTTTTAATTCAAAACACTTTGATGATATTATGGCTATGTTTTCTGGATATTTGTATTAGCTGTATGTATTTATAGCTAATTAATTATTAATTAACATTTTTATTTTTTCTGTATCTGATGAACTGAGATAATACGTGTGAAGTTTATAAGGGTGTGTGATTTGAATGGTAAGTACTCAATGGGAAACCTGCAATTAAGAGTGAAATGTTATTTTAATGGTAGCAAGAGTTTATCTGTTTGGATACTCTGGAATGAGCTTCTCCTTTCTCCAGTAAAAACTAACATTGGCTAAAATCTCTAACAACTGTTGCACTTTGAACTAAAGAATTTCCTTTTGTTTCTGTAAGAATATTGCTTAATATCTTAAATTAAAATCTAGAAATTTTGCTAAGGAATTCCTCAAGAAACTGCAAAGTTTGAGGCTGTCTTTACTTTTTATTTTATCTTCTTGGTTCTTCAAACATGTGTGTTCACAAATAACACATAAATACAGACACACAGACACACACACACACACACACATACACTATATATAATATATATATATCCACATGCATACATATATTATTGGACAGCTCTTTGGAAGGGAATCAGATGAAAGCAGCCAGTTACTCTGTAAACCCTTGTAAAACATTTTTCTCAGTAACCATTGACTAGAGTAGCATGTACATGCACAGACAATTTACTGTATTTAACCTCTGTAAGTATACTCTGACAAAAGATGTGATGATTGTACTCATGCTGAAACAGTTTTGTGGAAACTAACAGGTAAAAATCCTGATTCTGATTTTCTTGATATTATCCACTGTATCTACTTACTCAATGTTATGTATAAAGTGTTTCAAATTTTGTCTCCCCACATGTTTTACCAATATTCCTGCAGTATATCTTAGAGATGTATTGCTGAAAAAGATTGCTGCATGGCTTTCTCCAAAATAGATTTAAAAAGGGGGGGGGTGGTTAAAATGTGCACAGAGTGTGTTTTATGTTAGCCAACTACTGGTATATGGTAGATTTCAATCTTACCTCTCCTTTCATGTCATATAGATCTTTGAGCCTTGAGGGTAGCGGTTGGGTAAGGAATGCTCATCAAGAACTGAGTGCTCAAAAATCTATAGCCCTTGTATAAAAATATATAATTTTAGATATTTTTTTATTAAACCTCCTGAAAGAATAAGATACTTTGTTGCATGTTGAGATAGGTACTGAACTATATGAACAGCAATATGTTATTAGAAGTAATTTCATTAGAAATTTTCCTCATATCTTTTCTTATGTTCTTGGCCTCTTTAGTAGTCTGAGTTATGGGTTCCATTTCAGAGAATTGGCTTTAATTCCAATTAAAGAAACAATTGATTTGCTTCTCCCATTATCTTGTGTCACAATATCTTGCTGGTATTTTATTGCTGTTTGCCACATAGTTCAAAGTTCTGTGATAGGATGTTTGCTTTTGTTCTTCAATATCATGCTAAGTATTCTCCAAAATACTAAATACTAATTAATAAATTTAAAATTTCTAGCTGGAAACAACTTGTATTTTTATCTTCTAAGATAGTTAAAGATATACACAAATAGAGATAGAGGTAGAGATAGATACATAATGTATCTTCACTAATAAGACCTAACTCTCAAATTATGAAAAATAACACATAATTTTTATAATAGTTCATGATTTTTCATTTGACCAGCAACTATGATCAATGACAGTGAAATATAAAGCATTCCTCCCAATGGAGTTTGTAGTTGGTGGTATAACATGTCTAGTTCTGATATGGTGTCCACCAATATAATGTCATTCCACTTAAATTCTTCTGTATATATGTACATATTGCATTAAGCTTTTATAGTGCATTTACATATTGCCTTTCAAAAAGCACTTGGTGTTAGTTTTCCCTCCCCATATTCTTTCCATTATCCTGCCACCTCCTCATCCCCATTAAGTCCTAGTATTCATGTTTAACTGTTTTTTCCTCATGCTACTAAATTCTATTTATTGTTCTTTGGAACATCTCACATATATACATGTTAATATACATGAATATGAATATTTTTGAAGAGGAGGAAATGAATTTGAGAAGGAACAGGCCTGACAGGAAGAGTTCCATGAATGGGAAATGTTATAAACATGGGACTTATATATAAAAATAAAAAATTCTATCAGTTTATCTTCTGCAATTACTGATGAAAGATTAATTAGGTGGTTGGTCATGAAGGATGACTCCAAGTTTAAATTTAAGAGTAAAAGCTACGAAGTAAGGGAAGGGAATGCGAGGGTATAAGGATTTCTATCAGAAGTCAGCAGAAACTGCTTATAAAAGAGAATTATTAAGTCATATCTTCAAATATAGTTAATAGGATATGATGCTTGAAAATTGGCCATCAACTTTAAAATTATGGGAAGAACTGCAGTCTAATATAAATCCATTGGATACATTCAGAGAACATACAGTTTGTAAAGACACAGGGAGTGTCTCTGTGAATTAGCACTTTATTTAAGGCCTTATTCATAAATCTTGGTTGTAACTTTTGATAAGTTGACAACACATACTACAGCTTTCTCTGTCCGTGTAATAGGCTGGAATGTGAATACTGCAATATTAAAATTTTCATGCTTTGGGATATTTCACAGCAAATAAGACTTTCTATGATAAATGAGTTTTATATGGAACACTAAAGGTAGGTAGTTTTAAGTATAAAAGGAAAAAACTCCAATATAAAAGGTACAATACCACTATTCAGAGAGTCCTAAGTTGTCAAACTGCTAACATAAAACTATAAGTACAACCTTAAACATCAGTATCATTACTTGGTATCATTTACATCAGAATCTTTTATATTGTGTTGGCTCTCTTGAAAGTTATTGGTTCTGTAAGAGAAAATTTTATTAATTTGACATGATATATCTACTGTCATCAATGCTTTCTAATTCTGGAAAGTCAGTGACCATAATTTATTTCGCAAATATATCTTATTTATAATTCAAGTTATTAACTGGATAATAAACTAGATACAGGGTGCAACCATTAAAATCATCAACATATTTTTGCTGGTACTGTAAGTAATCAGTTTTAATTTGTAAAATTTGATGCAAAATTTTGTAAAAAAAAATATACAGAAAGCCTTAGCTGTCATTGTAATGGCATAATTTTAAGTGTTAAAATTATATATAATCAAATATGATAGAATATCACTTTGCAAGTAGTAAGATATAAAATTAAAAGCTAATTAAAGATATAATATTTTAGCATATACATCACCTACCAGTTTTAGCTTCTTTTTAAACTAGAATTGTCTAAAATTAAGGTATCTTAAATATTTTAGATGAATGATGTACTTTGCTAGAATTAATATGAAATAAAAATGATTTGCAAAAGAGAAAGGCTTGAAAAGTTTAATAGACTTTATTTAAAATGTAGGAAGATTTTAATACTTTCATCAATTTGGTTATTAACATCCCAGTCATTTCTGAGACCATGATAATGTCTCCTTAAATATGCTTCAACCTTTAAAATGGTGATGATCTCTATAAGTGAATAAATGTCTATTTTACTTTTAACCTTGAAAACTATAATATCAGATTTATACATATATATTCACTTTAAAGTCCAGTTTGATGTCTGAAAATTTGAAGACACGTGGAATATTTCTGGATATTTTTTGAAAATAACTCTGAAATAATATGAATTGGTATAAGCAAACTACAATTACAGAAATACCCTCCATCACTTTATATGGATTTATATCCTAAGTAATTGAGGCCTCCTATAAAACAGAAAGGAAGAGAATGCTGAAATTGCTTTCTTATTTGCAATTGAAAGACATTTTCTCTTTTTGGATTTCAGTCCTCAGATTCTAATGGCTTTAGACTCTGGGACTGATAATCCTAACTCTGGTTTGTATGCCTTTGGTCTTCTATTAACATTTCTACAATATACTTTTCTGATTTGAAAATTAAATTTGATTATACTTCTCACTGTTAGATTTCTAAGTCCTTTAAAACTCATAGTCTTAGTTCAGATGTGATCCAGGAACAATGTGACTGACTCCTCCTCTCTTGCTTCCTCTGTCCTCGGAAGTCATATTGTATTATCCTGCTCCTATTTCTTGATCTAAAAAACAATCTGGTAATATATTTGTTTTTAGCACAGCCTAAGCAACTTCAGTGAAAATACTTGATATAGAAAATAACAAAAGAAATGGCAATGATTAACTTCTTTATTTCTATGAAGAGCACATGGAACTGATTTACTTCTCCAAACTAAAAGGAGATTTCCAAGTGCTGTGGAAATACATAACAATACATAACAGCCTCAATTATTTAGTCAATAACTATAATTTGTAACTTGTCTAAATATCTTTCATTAAAAACAGTATGCTCCTTCTCCATACAAATATTCCTTTAGTTCACTTTATACATTTTGAAGAACATCATAAACAATTCTTAAATAATTTTCAACATTTCAAATGGTGATAATCTCTATAAGTGAATATTTATTTTACCTATATCCTTGAAAACTATAATACCAGGCTTAAATTATTTTAAAGTCTAACTTGGTATCTAAAAATTTTAAGAAACAAGAAATCTATCTCTCTTGCTCCCATTCACTGAATGAGATAAAATCAGAATTGATAAAATCAGAATTCCGGAAATATTCATGAGGAAAATAAAAACACAAAGGCTGAATATTAATAAATCATACATTGTTTGTAAAGAGCAACATACCTTTGACCTACACTTTGTCCAAATATTTGAATCATCTATATGATTTTGATCAAAAGGAGCAAAAATTACAGATTATTTATATGTCTAAGTAAATAAACTATTAATAATTCATGCCACAGCATACATAATGCATTTTATAGACTGCTCACGTTGAAAGTTTAAAATAGTAATATCAGCCGCTTATCACCATGTCCAACAAATCCCACAAATTCTCTCCTAATTCTTATGTTTGAGCCAACAACTCTTGTAGATTTGCTTTGGAATTTTCTAGCCATCCCAAGTAGGAAAGAAGATAAGCAATCTTACTCTCCTTTATCTCCTATAAACCCAGTCCCCCAGTCTCATTCCCAGCTGAAACAGACCATCTCCTCTGGCCTCTTCCTCTCTGTTCCCATACACAGTAAACTTTACAGATCATGGGGACATACCTTAACTCCTCTGCTTATCTCCTATCCCCATTCCTAAGTGTCAGTTGCCAAGGCCTAAAAATACATACTAACTAGAAACCCTAGTAGCTGTATGCTTCCACAAGTTTTTCTACCCATGTCTCAGTCCCTGAGTAGTAAGTCAGAAGCTAATTATTTATTAAAATGTGCCTAGGTCCTAAGCTAGGCTTGTTCCCTAACTAGCACATAACTTAATTATCCTGTTTATTCCATATCTGCCATATCTCTGATTACCTCTGATCATTTTTACATATCCTACATTCTCCAAGTTCAGGTAGAAAAATCACCTTTGATTGACCATTTCCCTGAGTTCTTGGTCTGCCAAGTGTTCTACCTTCTAATCTTGCCTCAGATTATAGTCTGTCAGGTTATTATTGACTTGACAAATGATGCTTCCACACAGTACACAAGAAATTATCTCTACATCTCCCCCTTTCAGTTTAAAATAAGACATTTTTTATTATATATTTTATTTACATTTCAGATGTAATCCCCTTTCCCCATTTCCCCCACACCAGGAATCCCCTATTCCATCCCCCCTCCTCCTGCTTCTATGAAGATGTGCACCCACCCACCCACCCACTCCCATCTCACCACCCTCAAATTCTCCCTCACTGGGGCATCCAACCTTCACAGAACCAAGGACCACCTCTCCTACCTATGTCCAACAAGGCCCTCCTCCCCTACATATACAGCTGGAGCCATAGGTCCTTCCCTATGTGCTCCTAGGTTGGTGGTTTAGACCCTGGAAGCTCTGGTTTGTTGGCATTGTTGCTCTCCCCATGGGGCCACAAACCCTTTCAGATCCTTCAGTCTTCTGTCTTGCTCTTCCATTGGGAACCCCATGATCAGTTCAATGTTTAGCTATGAGCTTCTGCCTTTGTATATGTCAGGCTCTGGCAGACCTCTAAGGAGACAGCTATATCAGGCTCCTGTCAGCATGCACTTCCTGACATCCACATCAGCATCTACCTTTGGTGACTGAACATGGGATGGATATCCAGGTGGAACAGTTTCCCGAGGACCACTCCTTCAGTTTCTGTCCTACGTTTTGTCTCCATATTCACTCCCATGAGTATTTTGTTACTATTTCTAAGAAGGACCAAAGCATTCACACTTTGGTCTTTCTTCTTCATGAACTTCATGTGGTCTTTGACTTGTATCTTGGGTATTGGGAGCTTTTAGACTAATATCTAATTGTCAGTTAGTACATACCATTTGTGGTCTTTTGTGATTGGGTTACCTCACTCAGGATGATATTTTCTAGTTATAACCATTTGCCTATGAATTTCTCAAACTCATTGTTTTTAATAGCTGAGTAATACTCCATTGTGTAAATGTACCACATTTTCTATATCCATTCCTCTGTTGAAGGACATCTGGGTTCTTTCCAGCTTCTGGCTATTATAAATAAGGCTGCCATAAACATAGTGGAGCATATGTCCTTGTTATAAGTTGGAGCATCTTTTGGGTATATGCCCAGGAGTGGTATAGCTGGGTCCTCAAGTAATGCTATGTCCAATTTTCTGACTCTTTCTCCAACATCAATAAACTATATACAATAAGAACAATTATGAAAACCATCAGTTAAGAATTACATTCACAGTGTCTAGTCCATATGTATTTGGCAACCTTAAAGAAAATACTCTATTATCATCAATCCTATCTTGGTGAGTCCAAAGTTTTGTATCTAATTCACTTTCTATCATAACTTGCATTTATCAACCTAAAAATATCTTCTTATACATTAAATTATTATATTACATCCTAAAACTATTAAGCTTAGTTTTGAGACTATAATTATCTAGTCTCCATCCCATTCAGAGATAAGAGAATGAGGTATTAACATCTGTAAATGTCTTAACTCACCAAACTCTTTGAAATTAAACCAATAAACTATTGTATGGTATTGCTGTAAACATAATCTCTACTGTTAATATATTGCATCTCTATTGGTTGCCATCCTAATTGCTCATGACTTTGTGGATTTTTTGTTATTTAACACTACTTTTTTTTTTTGCTTTTGCTTTAGATTTCCAGATTGGATTCTTTGAAGGTACATTACTCAAATTTAGATTCAGATTCTGAATCTTCCATTTCTATTTCTCAGAATTTCTTCTCTCTCTCTCTCTCTCTCTCTCTCTCTCTCTCTCTCTCTCTCTCTCTCTCTCTCTCTCTGCTGGGTTGTCCCACATTCTCACTGTCTCAAATTACTGACCATCAGATTTATATTGACTGGTGAGGTGGTGAGGCTTCTAGACATTACACAAGATAATATCTCTACAAGCAGGATCTAAGAAACATGTTCTACCTGAGAAAACATAGTACTATACTCTCTTAGGAACCAGATAATTTAATAGATACTAAACAAGGGAACACAAAACCAATGAAGACCAGACCATATATTAGAACATAGACATATAATTACCCTAAACCTAAAGCCTAAATGCCAGCCTAAAAACACAATCAATAACAGTGCAGATATGTCTTTACTTAGACTAAGCAGGCTTACTCCAGTAGGTCCTGAGGTGCAGTACAGCAGAAGCAAAATACAACGATGTATGTGTTCCCTGGCCAAAGCAGCCATGTTGTTGCATTAACGTTTCCCTATACTTTAATATGAGAAACATAGTTTGCTATTCTTTCTTCCCCTTGTCCAAATATGAATCCCTAGTTATTCACAATATTTTTATTTCATATAAATATGTGTGATACAATAGGGAGATAAGATTTAATCATAGTCACTAATACAATAAAAGATGGGGGATATAGTAACACAATTAAGTTTAGTATTTGGAAAAAAACAATAAACCTTTCAGGATTGAGCAAATCTAGAGACAATAATGCTTGGAGACCAAAAAAACAAGAGACTTTTTATAAGAACTGCCTGGTTTGTAAACTGTAAGATGTGGTAAATGCAATATCAGCTACGATATTAGCTTTGACAGATTCATTTTTTTTATTCATAAACAGTTATATACATAGCTAAGTACTTTAGTAGATTTAGGCTTAACATCTAAGTTTAAGAAATGTACTTAGTCCAATCTCTATCAAAATATGTGATCACTCAAAAACGTATGCTATCTTCATTAGCATATTTGAGGTCTAATAAAGCCCAACTGTCTACAATTCTGCCACATGAATGATGAAAGTATTTTTATGAAGAAAGTAACTTATGAGCCAATCTGTAGTAAATGTTCAATGGTTGAAAATTCTGCTGCAGACAATAAAACAGAAGTCAAAGCATAAAGGTTAAATTGGGTTACTAAAGATCAGCAAACAGGCTGAGGCATAGAAAATCAATGCAATGTAATGCAGGTATATAAACTTTTAACCATATTTCTTATCTCTTGTATTCCCACTGTATTTTGTTACTGCAGCAGCATTCTATTTAAAATGGTGATATCACACCTAAAGAGATTTTTAATTTTTCTACCATATACATTTTATGTTTTATGTCATTTGACTTGAGACAAAAAATAATCCTCAATAGTTAACACAGGCTGGCCTTGAGCTCATCCTCCTGTCTTTGAGTTCCCAGTGCTGACATCACAAGTGTGAAATGCCATCTTCACCAGTTACATACTGTGAAATATATCATTTTCCTCTATTTTTTGTTTCAAAATGGAAATCAGATAACACAAACTGAATTCAAACTCTCTGAAAATCTTAGAATGGATTTAAACTTCTGATCTTGCCTCTATCTCCCATGTGCTAATATTATAGCCATATGCCACAACGTGAAGCTAAATAATACAATTCACAAACTAAGTACTGCAATCCCCTTGAACATGATTGTTTTTAAAAACAAACAACCAATTTGTGTAGTTATTCTTTAATGTATGTATGTTCAGTACATAGTTATAAAAATATTTTAGAACTTATGATATTTTGTTCTAAATAAATCAACAACTGTAAATCTTCAGAAATAAATAGTATTATAATAATATATAATACAAAGAAAGATATTGAAATAAAGAATGTGATTTCTTGGTTGAAAGGAACACACTTTTTTATTAAATGTACTGCCAGGCAACACGTATAGACAGTTACAGGCTCTTCAGGTTTCAGAGGTCTCAAGGCCAAGTGCATTTCACATTGTCAAGAACAAGAGCTGACCTTAAAACAGATTTACAAAGAAGTCACCTTTTCTTTACAGGATTTGAGTATTTACTTTGTTTCTCAACTTAGCCAACAAAATAGCAAAAGCCAAATTGTCCTTAAAATTTTTTTTAACTATTTCAGCATAGAAAGGTTAGTCACAAAAGTAAATCTATAATTAAAAAGACAAGTATAATATTTTGAAAGTGAGTTGAATACAGTACAACACTCCTTAAAGTGTTGATATATACTAAAGAATATGTAGAGAACATCTCGTCTGAAACTTTTAAAGGTGTTTCATCTAGTTACTAATTATTTGATAAGCATATTTATACTTACATGTTTGAGTCTAAGAAGAGACAAACTAAAATGTTTAATCTTCTAAATAAATATAAGGACATAAAATGTAAAAGATATGCATATACTTCATTAGTAGGGGGAAGGATCGTAGGAGGGAGTGGCTGGGAGGGGGTACTCAGTGGAATGTAAAGTGAATATGTAAAAAAATTATATTAAAAAATACCTGGAAATTGTGTACATATATATGTATAAGTTTTATTTCCAACACGTTCATGAGTGATTGCACCTACAGAGATTAGAAATAGGCATAGGAGTCCCTAGAATCTGAATCACAGGCAGTTGTGAGCTACCATGTGAGAGCTGTGAAATGAATCAGTTAAGTGTTCTTAACTGCTTATCCATATCACTGGCTCTCCGTAGCACCTTTTAAATTTATACATCACTTTAGAGGATTATTCTTTGTTTTTTAGAAAATGTCTTTTTTTTTTTTGCTTTCTATTTCTATTAAATCTACTTGATAGTTTATGTGTATGTGAGATTTTTTTTTTCTTTTTGTGTGCTTGTTGGCCGATACCTATGTTTGGATGGCAAAGGATAACCTGTACCACCACAGTGCACCCTTTAAAATCTCAGTCTTTACACTGGACATCTATTTGTATTATATTCAGTGTACAATTTGTTTTTCCATGAATGAAGTTTAGATAAATGTATTATTTCTTTTCTTATTTTAATTTTCATTGGAATTATCTGCTACTGGTGATCAGAATGTTTAAGTCAATGAGTTTCTCATTAAACAAATGAATACTTCATCTCAACATTTTCAGTATGGTCACATATCCTCAAATTTCTATACATATAAAGCTGTAATGGAGAATTTCTTTGAGTTATTATTTTTCTTTATTTAAAAAATTTACTATTATTTATTTACTTCACATCCCATTTGCAGCTTATCCTTTCTACTCACCCCCTAGTCTTGCTCTCCCATCTCTCTCTTCCCCATCCATCACTACTTCTCTTCTCAGAAAAGGGGAGGCCTCCCATCAATATCAACCAGTCTTGGCATATCAAGTGAAACTAAGACTAGGAATGTTTATCTTTTGAGGAAAAACAAAGAATCCCAATGAGATGAAAGAGATTCTAAGGCAGTCAATGTAATCAGAGACAGCCACTGCTCCTGCTTTTAATGTCCTATATGAGGACCCAACTACACATATGTGCAGAAGGGCTGCTTTCGTCTCATGCATGCTCTCTGGTTGGCAGTTCAGTCTCATCTCTATATGTTCCTATAGGCCTAGGTTAGTTGATTCTGAAGATTTTCTTATGGTGTTCTTGACTCCTCTTTCTCATTCAACTTCCTCCATGGGATTCCCCAAGCTTCACTTAATGTCTGGCTGTGGATTTCTGCATTAGTTTCCATCAATAGCTGGGATAAGCCTCTTTGATGACAGTTATGCTAGACCCCTTTATAGCAGATATTATTAATACTGTCAGGAATGGGATCAAAGAGAGATGCTGAAATCTCACTGAAAAGGGAAAAGGACTACACATCAGAGTGATGGAGGCAAGTGACTGGGTTGGTGAGGCAATGGAGATGGAGACGGGGATAAGGTAGAGAGAAGATGCAAAAAGAGAGTATTGGAAAAGACTATTGGAGTGTGGGGTAAGCAAGAAATCTAGGACAAGGGAAACTTTTAAGAATCTATAAGGTTACCCTGCTAAGAGTCCTGGCAGTGGAGGATATGGTGTGCCATATCCACTGGGATACCAACCCAGCCATAAAACCATAGACCCACAATTTGTCCTGCCTACAAGATGTGCAAGGTATACAGTTGAGCAGAATAAGAAAAGGACTAACCAATGACAGGCCTTGCTTAAGGCCCATGCTATAAAAGAGTTATTATTTCTCATACCCAAACACAATGTTAAATATTCATCAATCTTAAAGGGTTAAATATAGTATATTTATATAAAAAAATACACAAAATTTCAAAATAACTATAGTTTATAGTGATAGAACTTTCAAATATATATATATATATATATGTATTTGAATATATATGTATATGAATAAATATATATAATAATCATCATCATCACCATTGGCCATATCTCCATTAGTATAAATTTGAAAAATTTGGTCATAAAAGTTAGTAAAATGTAATAAAAATAAATCTTCATAAAGTCTCCTTCCAAGAAATTAGTTTATTCATACTAAGATCCAACAAAATTTGTTTCAGACATGTAGAACAATTTTTCTGAACTCATTTTTGCACTTATGTGCACTTATCACACACACTTATACATATGTAAACACACAGACACACACATATATATCACAAAACACACACATATGTAGATATATAACTATATATAACTATATAACTATATAACTATATAACTATATAACTATATAACTATATATATATATATATATATATATATATATATATATATATATATCACTCGCACACACATACACACATATACATCACTCACACATACACACACACATATATGTATGTGTGTATGCTTCTGGGGTTGATTTCTAACTTCTGATCCACTGACTCTCAAAGACTGCAATTACACTCCTAATATATGCAATTATGTAGTATTGGACTTAAATCCAGGACTTTATGCATTTTAAGTAAATTTTGAAAAACTGAGCAATACCTCAACCAACCAATATAGGTAAACAAATGTGCATGATAATAACAAAAATAGAAAATGATGTCAAATTGTTAAAATCACTTTGTAGTGTTTTAAGTTATAAATACTGATTTTCAGTATTTATAATCAGGACCTGGGGTAAAGATATGGAAGTTTTGCCATGATAAAATAATTTATCATACCTTAACACTTTTAAGCAAAGTCCATATTGTCACGAATTTATTTGAAAACATTAATCAATATTTAGAAATGTTCATTTTTTGGCTCACACTTATCATTACTTTCTTATAACTTCTCAGTCAGCTTTGGATATGATAATAGTTGTTTTGCTTTTGTTTTAAAATAAACATTTAATAATATTAACATGAAAGCTGAAAAATAGTCCTGAAGAGTCTCTGTAAGTATTTGAATATTCATAAGTTCTTAAAAATACAGTGTTTACAAGAATTAGTTCTAGAACTGAAAGGAAAATATTTCTCTTGGCATACGGTGCATGCAATTTTAATACGTAGCATTTTAGTTGAAAAATTATGTAGAATAAAGTTTCAGATTATAGGCCAGAACAATCCCCGTGGGAACAGTTAGAATAAACATAATATAACACTACACAGTACTGTTGACAAATTCTATTGTTCACCAAGTAATAATCTAAAATCAAATGCGTCGTTTAACACAGTGTAAAAACAAAGTCACTTAAACATGTCATTTCACCTGGCAGAAAACATCTAATACTATAATGACCTAAAACTGTGTAATTTTATGTTAGAAAGAAATTGTAATGCTTCTAGTTCCTTCAAGTACCAAAAACTATCAGGTTACTTTGAGTCCCTTTATTCAAAAATAAATTTTAGAACAATGTATGGTGAATTACCATCTCAGAATCAGTAATTTCAGAAGCCTTAAATAATTTAATTCTGTAGAATTTATATTAGAATTTGGAAAATAATTGTATCCTTTGGTGACAGTTATTTAATAACAATGTTTAAAAATAATTAATAGTTTCAAGTGAGAGAAATGATAAGTAAGCTGCATCTTCTCAAGATCACCCACACTTGTCCGATGTTTTTATACTTGTTTTTTTGATATTTAGATAGTTAGTGAAACTCTTATCAAGAAGGCTTGGTGTCTTGGGTTAGAGCCCAGTACTGCCTAAATGACATATAATTCCAGCCCTTGATGAGCGGAAGGATCAGAAATTCAAGGTCATCCTCATGTGCATTGTTAAATTAAAAAAAAAAAAAACTGGCAATAAAAGTTCAGTGAAATTATTCTAATTGATGTGTATATCCTCATTTGCTGAATATTAACATATCTGAATAATAAATTTCACTTGCCTCTAAAGGCTTTGCAGGGGTGGCTGCTGTGTCACATGTGCGTCAGTAGGTGGCAGAGAAGAGAGAGGCTATGCATATGTTCAGTGTTCTGACCTATAAACATCCGAATGTTTAGTAATCTAGTACTCCCAGAAAAAGAAAAGAAAAGGAAACAGGAAACAAACAAGTCTGAGTTAAGCTGCTATAGGGGTCTAAGGCAAGATAACAGCAGTCCTGAAGGGCTTCCAAAGCATGAAGTTTCCACACAGGTTCTGACCGGCTCTTAAATCATGGTACAAGTCAGAGGCTAGAAGAACCTCAACTTGGACTTCGGGCCCTGGGTGGACATGAGCCTGAGATAGATGCCTCTGCATGGGGTCATACAGGCAGACCTGGGCAAGGAGCAAAACCAAGAAGACCACCAGTCTGGTGCCATGGCACCCAGACAGAGAGGTAGCCGAATATTACCACCATTCTGGCACTTTGCAGGCTTTGGGTAACAGATTATGCTTGAAATGACCCCTGCTATGTGCCATAATGCACGGATGCAGAGCATCGAATTCCGGAGACAACGCCCGACATAATCTCAGACACTCAGGGACCCTCATCACCACGAAGAGGGGCCTGTAAGTGATGGAGAAAATGGAAAGAAAGAGAAGAAAAATGAAGACAAAACAAAAACAAAAACAAAAACAAAACAAACTGGAGACTCGAGGTGGTGAGAAATAGGCTTATGGGTATAGCAGGTGACATCACTTGAGATCAAGGCAGGAACCTGCATGCCTGCCATGGTACACCTGCCATGCCTGGCCTTGTAGCACCAGGGGTCTGTTAGCCTTAAAGGCCAGATCTATGCCCTTGGTCTGGGTTGCTGCCTGGGGATATGTTGGGTTCTGAGGGGTCTACAGTACTGGCCATAACCCTTGCCTGACCATCATGGGATAGCTGGTCCTGAAGGCATAAAAGGAAAACTAACCCTCACTTACTGCAGCATTTGTGAGAGTGGGCCCTGCACCTTACCTGAGCAGCATGCCTCCAGGGCGTGGAAGTAAGTGAGCAGAGAGCAAGCCTAGCCTCTCGCCTGTTGCAGCCCTCTGGAAATTGGGTCTAATGAGCACAGAAGACTTGGACCTGAAGTCAGAAGCCTCTCTACTAGATTAAGAACACATTCCAATTAACATTTGCAAACAAAGAAGTTTAGAAAACAAAACAAAACAGTATATTGTGGGACACACTGTGACACATCATGCTTCCACAGGTTTCCTCAAGGTTTCTTTTTCTTTGTCAGGGGGAGATTGCAGGGGAGGGAGAGATGAATGGGATTGGGGTTCCTGATATAAAATTCACAAAGATCCAGTGAAAAGTTTAAAAACAATTACATTTAAACCAAAAATAATAAGAAAATAAATGTTCACTAAAGTTTACATTTGTCATTTCATTATTTAATGTAAGTGTGAATCAAAATAAATCCTTTCTTTAAGCTGACTATGTCAGGGTACTTATTACAGTGAGAGAAGGGAATCCTGCAGAGCCTATAGACAATAGAGATGGCTTGTCTGTATTCTATGATGTTGTACATATACAGAGAGAGAGAGAGAGAGAGAGAGAGAGAGAGAGAGAGAGAGAGAGAGAGAGAGAGATATTACAGCCCTCTAAAGTCTAAAGGAAAGGGCAAAAGTTTCACAAATTGGCTCACAGAAAATTGATCTGTTAGTTCTGAAAATGCTGATACACACGTGGATAGCTATAATTCAACGAGGGCCAGAGAAAGTCATACACTAAGGGCATCAGCATCAGCTCCTTTCATAAAATCTTGGAGAACGTGTCTATAAAATAAAACTTAAATTGATAAAGACAAAGCTAAAATCCAGACAGCTGTAAATTCCTGGCTGACTCAACATATGCTATCAGAAGTGTCTCTCTGAAACGTTCATTTAGGATAAATATACATAGCATTTGGAGTTTCACCCAATAAAAAAGTAAAGTAAAGTAAAGGGGAGGGGAGGGGAGGGGAGGGGAGGGGAGGGGAGGGGAGGGGAGGGGAGGGGAGGGGAGGAAAGGGAAGGGAAGGGAAGGGAAGGGAAGGGAAGGGAAGGGAAGGGAAGGGAAGGGAAGGGAAGGGAAGGGAAGGGAAGGGAAGGGATAAAGGAGGAAGAAGAGAAGCAGAGGGAGAAAGAAATAAGAAAGGAAAAAACAAAGGGAGTAAGAAAGCCAATTTTTTAAAATCTCTTCAACACTGTCAAAGATATCAAAATCATGTAAACACTTTCACAGTCATGAGTAATATATGGAGTATAATAAATATCCATACATGTTTTAATAGGACTCTAAAACTGAAAGCAAATTTTGGTAAAACAAAGAAAGCTTGAATAAGGAATGTTTAACTTTGCCATAATAAACATATATTGATTTATAAGTTAAGCAAAATGACTACTGTAGATTTGAAATGCTAATAATAGAGGAACATGGTTCTCAAACAATTAGAACTATGGGTTACATTCACTCCTTTGCAAGGCTAAAGCATAATTTTAAATGTTATTATTAGTAAGCTACAGCATCTTTTTGATGCATTTAAATTATATTTTGTATTTCTACTTTTCACATTTTCCTCAATTGCATAAATTCATCAACATAAGTAGTGCTGGTAAACAGATATCTGACATTTATGTCTTCTTCAAGTATATGGATAAAGGCAATAGCTTAGGTGATTGATGTCTCTGTTGTACTTTAGATGACATTTTCTATAATGAATATAGAGATGCATACAGATATGTATGTATATTTGTTCATTTTTTATTATTGTCATTTTATTTTATCTCTTTATAAATGATGCATATACACATTTAAGTCTGCTCATGTAATGTATATGTAGATAAATATACACTTATATACATTTATTAAAATATGTACATCATCAGGTTTATTAAGCATTAATATTATCATAATAATAAGTTGTGTCAATATTTTATGATAATTAACATTTAATTTTTAATGCTAATAAGTATTTTGTCTTGTTCTTATTGCTGAACTGAGCCATGAAGTGGCTAAGTAATTTGTGTGCAATGCATCATGTATTATACAAGACACATGTGAATTTTTACAATAGTGTCTGGTTAATATAAAAATATAATTTCAGGATTATTTTCTTAACTTCTTTTCCATCATTCCTTCCAGGGTTTCTCTCTCTCTCTTTCTCTCTCTCTCTCTCTCTCTCTCTCTCTCTCTCTCTCTCTCTCTCTCTCTCTGTGTGTGTGTGTGTGTGTGCGTGTTGTGTGTGTGTGTGTGTGTGTGTCTGTGTAAAGGATATATATATAGATAGAGAGAAATAGAGAGAGAGACAGAGACAGAGAGAGAGGTTTAATATGATATCAACTACATTGTTAGTCATATTGAACATGAAACAAAGCTAAATTTTTAGAAATACTCAAATTATTATAGCACAACTTCTATATGGTATGTGAGATATATTTTATAGACGAGGGGGCAGCAAGGCTGTAAGAACTAGAGGACCAGGGATCTTGTGATAATAATATGTCTCCTAGTAATATAAGAAGCTATACAGTAGAAGCTTCATCCACAAAGCCTCACCAACATGACCTCCCAAATGTGAGCTGAACAAGGACAATGGTGAACAAACCAATTTGGATGAGAAAAAGCCTATAAGGCTTCAACCCTATAAAAATAAATACATGCAATTGAGTAATTCTGGGTAGAGGAAAGTTAATCTTTCTTAGGGAAGAGCATAGCAATTGGTTGTTCAGTGCAAAAAAATCAGCTCTGAAACCATAAACAAATAGCATTACATGGGCACAACAGGTCATACTTAGGAATATATGCACATACAAACAAATGTATGTATTCAGTAATGATTATAATAAAAAAGGCTATAAGGAGTATAAAGGGTGATTATAAAAGGATGAAAGGGAAGGGAGAAATGTTGCTTTTCAGAAATCCCAAATAGCACTGGGATAGATAGATAGATAGATAGATAGATAGATAGATAGATAGAGAGAGAGTTGGAATTTCTGTAACATGGTATGTCTTCTGTCATAATTTTGTGAGTATCCGATGTGGTATAGTGACCTAGTGTAGCTCACTGTGTGATAATTTTTTCCCCAGGGATTCATATGTTCTCACCTCTTCTCAAGAGGGGTAGTTATTACTAGTTCTGTCCAGTAGAACAATCTATGTAGAAATTATATTTCCTTTATGATCCACATATTCTCTTGCTCTCTTCTACTGAAACTGTGTTACTGAACCACATGTTGAGGTACAGACGACTGACGAACATCCTTGGCACATCACACATCAAATACATATAGTATATTGAAGCAGAAGATGCATTTAGTCAATAAGTTACTTTTCTTGCATTGAAGAGATTGCTCAGGGGCTTAAAACCTTTTCAGTTCTTGCAGAGGACCAGCATTCAGTTCTTAGCACCTTTGCTGGGGTGCTCCTAGCCACATATAACAATAAAATATTTTATTTTGCTCTGCAAAGAAAGAGAAGTTGCTTTTCCAATGCAAGAAAGTTTGTGATGTCAGCCAACATATATCTATATCCAGCTTCAAAACCCTGAATTCTAAAAGTTTAAATAGGAGGGATATTTTCAGTTGACCCTCTCTTGACCTCATGGAAAATGGGCATTGCAATTGAAAACATTTGTTGTTTTCTCTTTTTATGTTTGTTTGTTTAATTAATTATTACCAGAATTCTCTCTAGTACAGATTTTTTTCTATTTTTATTTGATATTTTCTTTGTTTATATTTCAAAGGTTATACCCTTTCCCTGTTCCCCTCCTTGAAATCCCCTATCCCATGTCCCTTTCCCTGCTTCTATTAGAGTGTTCTCCCACCCACCCATCAACCAACCAAGCACAGGATGTCTTCAAACACTGTAAATAACTCAGGTTGTCCTGAAATTCTTTGTGCTCCTTGAGCGTTATATTCCTAACTCCTTGAATTACAGGTGCATATTGCTACATTGGGTTGATAATTGATAAGTTGAATTTAATTTGTATTATCATCATGTAGTTGGTTTTATTTTGCTTTTGACATGAGGTTTCTCTGTGTAACCCTGACTGTCCTGGAACTTACTTTGTAGACCAGGCTGACATCATAGTTAGAGATTTGCCTGCTGCTGCCTCGCAAGTGCTGATCTGAAGGAGTGTTCTGTCACTGCCTAGCTTCATAGCTGTTTCTTGTGTCTGTTCAATATTCCTGGATTATTTATTCCAACCTGCTCTGATATTACATCTTCTCCATACTATGAGTTGCTCTTTTAAAGAGCTCCATAAAAAAGAAACAATGAATGAAGTAAATATCTAAGACCTCAGAGAAAAAAATCCTACAATGACATACATAGTGAATAATTAAATTAAATGTAAATCTTGGGACATTTATGGCTACTAAAAATCAGAATGTAAAACTTCCACATATTTTCAGTTGAATTTACATTTTTATACACAACATGTCTGTGAATGTTTTTAAAAATTATGTGTATCAGTTCTAACAACGTAAGACCCATTTAATGATATGTGGAGAAATAACATAGGGACTTACCACATCTTTCATTGATTTGATATTTACATTTACCTAGATGCTTGTGAATAATTTAAAAGTAACTTTTGGCTAAATACTATTTTTGGAACATAAACCATTGCTAATTATTTTATGTACTATTTATGCATTCTTAGATTCTAATACTTTGAGGACGTAATTAATTTTTTTCAAAGTTTGATGATTTAGCACTTCAAACATAATACAAATTCTTACTTACTTTTATATTTCTCATTTGACCACAAGGTTTAATTCCAAGATAAATAATTAAATATGAGCTAATATCAGTTATGCACTGTGTAATAAAATAATAATAAATATAATTTGTGTAATAAAATAATAATAAATATAATAAATATACCCATGAAGTTTTTACTGTCAGGTGTATTAAATGATTATTAACTGTTCCTTATAAAGAATATATTTCTCTTTTTTGTGGTAGTTTTATGTAAATATAAATTATTTTATGTAAATATAAATTATTTATTTTTATCTGTATGTAATCACATGTTGACTTCTTTATTGTTTTTATTTTTATTTTATTTATATTTTTAAATTTATATTCATTAGTACACAAACTCACACACACACACAAACACACAGACACACACACACCTTTTAGTTAACTCTAGACCAACATTTGCAGACATGAAAGAATTGTTTTACTCAGAAATTTTACTTTTATGTGAAGCCTTATTGAATATGAAATGAAGTGAAGCCTAAACTAAATAAGTCACTGTCGAGATGCAGATGTTAAAATACAGATTAGTCACAGTATTTGAATACACATATCAGAAAACATGTATATAACACTCTTAGTGATTTAGTGTTTGTATCCTATATTGCTCATGTATTGGTATTTCTCATGCAACATTAAATACATAAACAGAAAGTGAATAAAATGACAAATAAGAGAAGTTTGAAGTCACAGTTTCTAATTTCCCTATTCTGTTCCAGAGTATAAAAACAAACACATTTATTTATTTTCTAGTTTTGAGCACAAGCTGGATACAATATTATTCTCATGCCAGAGCCCACTTTTTGAAGGCAACGAGATGACTATAGAACTTATCATTGACTTTGAATTTTATCTAGATTGTTCAGCATCTAGTCATTATTTGGAACCAGACACTTTCCCAAGGTAAGCGGTCAGTGAAGTCACTAGCACTCTAACTTTACATTAGCAGAGTAGCTATACAAATGCAAATTAATGAGAGTCCAAGAAGCTGAGAGAAATGCACAGAGAAATGTTTCTCCAGATAATTCAATTGTATACTCTTTGTATCCTCATGTATACACAGCATTGCTTTCTAACTAAATTACTCAAAGACACAAAGAGCAAAATCAAAATAAAGCATAGTAAGAATCACTCTACTTCTCCATTTAAACTGTGTATAATTGATAGCTTAATTAATTTTCATCACCCCAACTGCTGATGAGTTCATACTTATAGTTTAGAAAATATTTACATTCCCACATTTACAGGAATGGATATGAGAAAATAATGTTCTCCTAGATTTATCATTAACATGAATGTTCATCTTTTCTGCCCGTGAGTTTCTTTTTCCTGTGTGCAATATTATTTCATGTTAGTTGAAGCATGAATAATATAGTACAATCTCATTGTTTGATTGTACATTATTTCTCAAATAGATTTCATCAGAAGTTATAATTTTGACTTGGAATATAGTCATTTCCTTACTGAAATGAGATATGTTTTGTGATACGTATAGAGGAAGGGCCCCTCAAGTTGATTACAAACTGTTAAATCTAAAATACCTTGAATCAGAGCTGACAACCAGGCAATACTTCCTAACCCTGCTTATTGTGGTATTTGTGGGTTTTTTTTTTTTTTTCTTCATAAGCATGCCCTGAGAACAGACTGGTACCATAATAGGTTATTCCTTTTTGTGGTACTGATCAATCAATATCAGGGTGTGCGTTCAATAAAAGATCCCTGTCTGACTGAGATTGGTGCTTGTATGGTTTGTGGAATGACTCGTAGACCACAGCCAGAAAGCTTCCAACACTCAAGTTCCCGTCAATTATTGACAATCAAAACCACCAAGCCAGGTGAGCCCTCTGTAAGGAGGTGCAATTTTTTTCTGTACTTGCACAGTTCTTTCTCTTTGTTTGGTTTTTGTGGTACTTTTACAAGACACACTAATGTGTAATACCTGTCACACTGTTTCATTAGATATGATGACAGGGAACACTGGACTCACCTTGGCTAAGTGGGTGGAATACAAGCCACACTTTTTGGATTTTGACTTGGTTGTGACTCTCTTCTGAGAGCCCATGCAGCAATGTTTCTGTCTTGTAAACTCAGATTTTTGTTTTCTGGTTTTTTTTTTTTTTTTTTTTTTTTTTTTTTTTTTTTTTTTTTGGTTTTTTTGTTGTGTTTTTTTACTGTCTTCCACTTTCATTTTGTTTGTGGGTGCCTCTATCGTTTTTCTTCACTAAGGGACATCTGGATCTCTTTGATGGGCTATTAGGGTATGTTTTCTCTCCTCCACCTGCCTATATTGATTCTCCTTGAAATGCAGATCTGTCCATAACTATTAGTTTAGGTTGATAGATTTATTTCACTTCTTGAGTGTTGCTCTGTGTTTCATAATCAAAAGAAAAATTGCTACAACTTCATCTGCTAGCCCTTTACCCTTTGGCTTAATTTTTTACTCATTTCAAGAACTTTTATAAAAAATAGAAGTTTCAACTGAAATAAGAACAACTCAGAAACTGCCCTTGGAGCCCTGTACCAGCAGCTAGCAGTCTAGCACTGCTTGGGAAGCCAGGGGCTTCTTGTCTGTATGAACTACTCTTAAAGGAGCCAGCATCTTCTTGACTTCTCAGCCTCTTTGGTAAGGAAGCTGATGTCTAGTCAAATTACTTTCTGTGACTGTGATTTTTAATTCTGCAGGTGGCAACGTGTTCTTCCCTTGAAGCGAGAGCAAGAAAACGAAAGAAAAAATTTGTCTGTCTATTCTAAATATGTAAGTGTACATGGCCACTCCATATTTGTTTCTGTTTGGTCTTATGTTCTGCATGACTTTATTATATATTATTGGCTTATAAGTTCTGGGATATGGCTGAAAATTTGTCAAATCTGTCACATCTGTAAGAAAAAGTTAGCTTAAAACAATTAACTTGAAGTTGAAGTCATTCTGGGCAACAACAGGCGGTATAAGCCTACCTAGAGAAAAAGGTCCTAAACATAGTTTTAAATTGGGATAATATTTTATATAATTCCTGTCCTAAAAATCAGACTTATAAAAGATAGGATTTAAACCAATGTTTCTTTAATGAGGCATTAAAGCTGCACCTTCATATATTCATATGTAAGAAATTCTCTTGCTGGCAGTCAAACTCTGTAACAACAACAAAAAAATGCACTTGATATTGATTTTAGAAAGACTGGAATGTTTAAACTGTTAAAAAATGGTTTTGTCTTCCAAAAATTATGGTTATTTTATATGACTTCACTTTCAAAAAGATATTTTATTTGATATTGCAAAACCAAATTAAAAAACATTTACATATATAAACCTATGAGGCATTTTAAAATTTATTAAATGTACTATAATGTCTTTCTTAATATATGATGGTTACAATAAAGGAAGAAATTTTAATGAAAATAACTATAATGTTAATGAAAACTATAACGACTTTAGAAAGTATAATGGACAACATCAATCAAACTTTTGACCCATGAAATGGAGACAATTACGAAGAAATAAAGCTAAGACAATCCCGATTCTGGCTATGGATCTGGTGGATGCAGTAGCAGAAGGGTTTAAAATCATACAGAAGTGGGCTACAGGTCTTAGCGGGAGAGAAAGAGGAGTTGTCAGGAAAGTTGAAGGTTACTTTAAGAGAGTAGTCCCAACTGTATTAGAGGAACTGTAAAAATCTGTCACGGAAGTAACAATGATTCATAGTCATAAAAGTAACTGCAGTTTAAACAGGAAACACTTATTGTTCAAGACTGGTATAGCCACAGCTTCCAAAAAAAATAATAATAATACAGCTTAATAATACAGCTATTGACTAATGCAACATGATGTCATTTAGACATGGATTTCTGAGTTTCATAATCTGTTATAGATTTTTCTTTTTCTTTTCATTATGTCCCAGTCTATTACTCTGTAAACTATGGTAATGACACCAGAAGTTAAAAGTTAAGGAATTTGTTGGTTTGAAATTTTTAGAAATTTGCGATATTAAAAAATTAACAATCACTAGCTCTTGAAATCCACCCCCACCTCAATTCCTTTCAGTTAGCCTTTGCTCTGGCAAGTAAGTCTCCAGTAGCCCAAGGAGCAGATACAAGCTGCCACAGCCAAGTTTTGTTTTTTTCTAGTATCTTTACTATATATGTTTAATGGTTAATTTTTAAAGTTTTTGATAATAGAAGAATTTCAATTAAAATTCGTAACTCTTGAAGCTGAAATCTAACAGGGGTTGATAGTCTTAGAGGTGATCAAATCCCTTAATGTGTTCAGAAATACAAGGTCATGCTAAGTACTAATGCAGTTAATTACAAGGTTAAGCTTCATTTAGTCTCCTGTTTTATGTTTGTAAGGTACAACTTAGAGCAAAAAATTAGAAACAGACAGTCTATTTAACTCATACACACTAGGTAGGTATTTCCACTCAAACTAGTCAGAAATGTGGAGTATGGCCTTTAATGTGTTTTAAACTTACCATTACAGACAGAAAATCCCAAAACCTAATAGTGACCTGTAGGTCCGTGAAAGGGGTCTTGGTTTTGGTTGAAGTGCTGGCTGGAAAGCCCAGAGACCCAACAGGTGTCCATTGCCTGTGAGGGACGAGCGAGCATTCCGCTGGGCTCCCAGAATCCAGGCACCTAACACATGGAGTGCGTTCAGGGCAGTGCAGCCCAGTCCAAAGAGCTCAGGTAGAGGGTGTGACTACAGGTCTTGGCCCTAGAGAGATTTACATACTAATGAGAGTCTTGAAGGCCAGAGGCCAGAGCCAATTAAGCATTTTTCCCCAGCCCCTCCCCCCTCTCTCCCTCCCTATTTAACTCAGGTCTGCCCTGAGTTTCAAGGGGGTCCACATCCTGATTCAACCATCATCCTTTATGCCAATAAAGCCATTTTGGAAACTCAAGGACTTTCTTGTGTCATTGGGGCCCGCGTTGTGAACTGGTCATTGGAGTTCCATGCCATAGTGTTAGGTGCTTGGATTCTGGGAGCACGGTGGAATAGATGCCCATCCATTATAGGCAATGAACACCTGTTGGGTCTCCGGGATTTCCAGCCAGCACTTCGACCAAAAACAAGACCCCTTTCAAGGCCCTACAGTGACCCTCTAATGTCTCCAACAAGATACTGGAACAAAGACAAAAAACACCACCAGGATTATGGTGCAATATCCAATGGGCATCACTGCCCCAATGCCTTACCTGCTGCAAGGGCCTAGCCAGAATTGTGGACAAAAGGAAGAAATCTGAAGAACTGATTGTCTCACATTGCTTTAGACAGGGTGAGTTCAGTCTGATCTCTGTTCCTTCACTACAGGAAAAAGCCTCTTCATCTTACGGGCCTGATGGCCAAACACTAATTCTGCCCTTGGTACCATAGAGACACAAAAGCCTGGGTTTAGCTCTCTAGATAATAAAATATGGACTAATATCTGTCATTTTAATTGATATATAGGCCATTTAGATTACAATTTATCTTTCTTCAAGTCTCTGGTCACATTAAGGCTAAATTGCTTGTAGCTTAAGAGCTAAAAGGAAAACAATAGACAACTAGGTTCTTACCTCAAGATAATCCATAATTATGTTAGTTCATTAGTCAATTCATTAATTAATTAAAACTATTAGGTCTCTTATTAGAAAGGGCAAACAGGTTTTATATTGACTGTTCTCAATCATCAACTGTATGTGACTTACAGTAAATAACTGGATAAAAACTACAAAGTTTAATTTTTTTTTAAGATCTGAGTATCTGAAATATTTATGGTCCTAGAAAAATGTTAAAATTGATAAATATAAGGGAGTAAGATTAGAGAATATAAAAATTTTGGATGATGATAAAAATGATTTAGAAATAAAACTCTTTCAGATGAAAGATATATAAAATTGATAAATACAAGTTATTAATGATAGAGAGTCTAAAATGTTAAAAATTGGAGGATCCAAGAAATGATTTAAGATTTACATAAAACAGAGAGTGTTTCATATTTTTCTCCTGCATGCTATTGTTATTTCAGTGTTCAGATTTCTAACATTGATAAGCTAAGGGAGCACTGGATGCTCACAATTCATTCACAAGTTCAAGATTTTAAATTCCTTTTAGTGGTCCTCATTAAAATATGAATTTCAATACAATGGTAAATACTAATGTATATCCTTTGTAATCTAAAGTTCACATAAGCTTCAGGGAATATAAATAAATAAATAAATAAATAAATAAATAAATAAATAGTAAGATTCATATCCCCCTGCCACAAATCAAATGGACTCCTGCCTGTTGTTGAAAATGGGAATTTCACCTTGCTCTTGGGATTTCTGGCCTTCCCCAATTACTAGAGAATTTGTCTCACCAGATTGCCCCTAGGCTGATAGACTTCATCTAGGGATCATCTTTGGAGTTGCTGAACTTTGGACTTGCTGAAAGCTGATGTTAACTGGTCCAGCTGATGTGATTGTTTCATGTCTTTCAGCTGGTTCACCTAATCAAAAGTTTTCTGATAAATGCCCCATTGCCAAGCCTTTGACTAGCATGTCAACCTTCTTAAGACTCTTTAACAGCATCCTAATGTAAGCAGGAAACAGTTACAGAAGAAAGACACAGTGTTGGTTGTCCCACCTTACAGGCTGAATGCTAACTAAGTCAAGTAACCTTGCCTTCGCACACTCTTAAAAGGATCCCTTTTTTTGTTCTGGCCATTCTGGTGGACATGAAAATAGATGGAATTTAATTCTGGATTCATGACACTCATCTGAAGTTTGCCCTCTGGAAACAGCAGGACTTGGAACAGTGATAGACCATCAGACAACACCCACAGGACACATTAAAAAAGACTCTGGTGGCACTACCAGCAGCTGAGTGAGAGAGTAGATAATTCCACCCAGTCATTGACCTAAAATCAGGAATTCTGATGGTTGAATTAGGGGAAGGATTTAGAATGCTGAAAGAGAGAGTAACACCTTAGAAAGACGAACAGTCTTTATCAAACATAGTGTGCACCTGTGATTTCATCTTTGAATCTGACCTAGAATGAATGTTTTCCTTGACCAAAAATTTATGCCAAGTCTTTTTCTGTTTTGAGTGTAATTATGAAAGCTCATTTTATTCCTTATCATTGAGCCTTTACTTATTACTCTATGAGGATTGGGCACAATTTATTCTTGATTCTAACTTTATAATGTATTTCTGGCAAAACAACTAAAACCATCCCTAAAACTTCTTCCTAAAATTATTTGAATCAAATCAAAAGTTCTATAAAATCCTTATTCCATCTAAACAGCATTAAATTATGAAAGTTTGTCTTTATATTGATCTGCAGAAAATCTGCCCAATAGGGTGGGTAATACTCAGGAATCATTAGACTATGTAATAGTGGTAGGAAAAGACATATCAGCCTCAAGAAGCAATCCTGAGATGAAGTCTCTTGGGACCTCATCTCTCAGAGCTCACCCATCATAAGCCATGCAAAAATGGCAGACCACTTCCTAAATGGCTTCTGATATTCTTCCAACAGTTAGACCTGTCACAGAAATACCCTAGTCCCTGGTATGAACTTCTGTTTTAGTCACTGTTCTATTGTTGTGAAGAGACTATGATCATGGAAACTTTTATAAATAAAAACAGGCTTTTAGGAGATTGCTTATAGATTTAGAAGGTAAGTGCATTTACCATCATTGCAGAGAGCAAGTAGACACTGCAGTAGTAGCTAAGAAGTATATCATGATCAGTAGGCAGAAAGAGTAGGGCTGGGGTTTCTGAAACCCATGAAACATTTTCTTCAACAAAGCTTTATATCCTGACTCTTCTAATCCTATTAAAGACTTGCAATCTCTGTTGACTCAAATGCATGAACCTATGGGAGGTGTTCTTATTTAAACCACCACACCAGTCATGAATTTCAAAGACAGTAGTCATTCTAGATATACTTAATTTTGTTTTGTACTTTATTTTACATCACATTTAGTAACAACTGAAACTGTATATTTTTGAACTTATGGGAATTATAACTTTTATATACAACAGACTATTTTAATTGACTGAGTTTAATTCATATATAACACTCACATTTCGATATTAATCACTCTTTTAAAAATATAATGCTTAATTGTACCTGAGACAGGTGACGAGATCAGATACAATATATACAATCTTTGGCAAATATTATGAAATAGCTTGAACACTGAATTCTGCCATTAGAGATGTGAATGATGTTACACAGACATCAACATTTGCCCCCTATAATATGTTCAGAATGAATGCTCTTTAAGGTTTTATTCTTTTGTTTCTCCCTTTCAAAGCTGCCTGTGCAGTTGTATTCAACCCATAGGCAAGCACTAAATATTTCTTCCTAACTCATGTTAGCCATTTTTACTCAGTTGAAACCATGTGTTTATCTGAAAGACAACATTGTACATCAAGGCTCTGTAAGGCCATTTGTGATCCAGACTACTACTTGAGCACACAACTTGAGTTTTCTCCTCATTGGTCAGAAGTTTTTGTAGATGATGAGGATGAGTCAACACTAAAATGTTCGGATCAGTATTATGATTGATTTATTCTTTGTACATCATTCCACTCTGGGAACTATGCATATCATATATTTAGTTACTCATATTAAACTGATTTCTAACAAAAACATATTTAGAAAAGCTGACTTTAATTTATTAAGACATGTGTCTTGAATGAACAAATAATTCTACTTTATTTTCGGTCTTCTAATAATTTTTTATATTTCTCCAGCATTGATACAAAAATAACACAATGATGAACTTCAAAATTCTATGTCATTGTGTAGTATAATGAATAAAAGCATATTTTCAAAAGGAATTTCTTTTATATTTAAAAGACTCACTAGCATTGAATGTTACAGCTTATGTGAATAGAGGTTTTAATTTACAAGGAGTAATTTGATTCATCTACCAAGGCACTAAAATTTTTAATAGAAGTTACTCTGTCATTATTACTCATTATTCACAGAGTGATATAAATGGAATTATTACCACAGAAAGGTTAGCATACATATAAATCCATCCACTAAAAATCTTGTAATTTTAAAACTTTTTTTCAACACTCTTTCTGCCACCCATCCCCTAGGCATGTATTAGAAAAAGACAGCATGTGATCACTATTTCACTTAGCATTAACTATTTAAGAAAGGCCGAAGTGAATAGAAGTTACAATTCAAGTTAACAAATTCCCATTAGAAAACAATTTACTACTCTCTTAAGAATTTATATTATCTTCTTAAATTAAAAGTGTATTATGACTCTAAATGGGATCATTTGTTATATAGCATATCTTTTCTTAATTATATATATATATATATATATATATATATATATATATATGCGTGAAGTAGAACTGGAGCTTATTCTCTGGAACTCAAACCACTAGGCTTTCTTAGATGTTATTACTAAGCATATTTCTAAACATTTTTCCATTACCTCAGATACAGACATTTTGTTACTTCATGTTTTGTTAGAAGCAAAGATGGTAAATCTGAGTAAATAGAAATTTCACAGATATTAGGTAACTTAATGGGTAAAGAAATTCTCCCTATAACTTCAATAAAATTTTACCTTTCAGAGTTGTGTGGGTTAACAAAATTATAACTTAGCAATTAGCAACATTGAAAATTCATTTCTCTTTTTATTCTCTGAAATAGATGATGTGCTAGTTTGAATGAGAAGATCCTCCATAGGTTTAAATATTTGAATAATTGGTCCCCAGTTGATGGCACTGTTTGGGTAGATTTTGGTGGGGTGGCCTTCCTAGCAGTTGTGTCACTAAGCCCAAAATTTGAGAGTAAACTGCCTTAGGTACTGACGTTTTACTAGATCTCTTTGCTTCCAGCTTGTAGGTAAAGGTATGAACTCTTAACTTCCTGTTCCTGCCATAATACTTTTGATCTACCAGGATTCTCTCAAGAATCATACATTCTTTCTCTATCCTTAGCTGAGTAGATATTTAGCCCCTTATAAAAGACCCCTCCTTCTTCATAGCTGCATACATTGGGTCCCATCTCTAGGCAGACAGTAGAATTTAAATAAATACACATCCACCACCTGAGGACTACACTCCTCCAGGGAGGGGGTCACCATACATACAAAAGAAATTTCATGCATTGCTGCCTCTCATCTGAGAATCCATGTCCAAATTATACCTCTGCCTCAGCCTACTTTTTTTTTTAACCTAACTTTCAAAGCAATGCATCTCTCAATCCCCATCTGAGAAACTTTTATTTGCAGTAGATTATGATTGGCACAGTAACTGACAACTGGCCAGAAAATTAGATTGCATAATCACCATTTTAAAAGGGAACACATATTCCTACCAACAAATTTTCTGCTCCTTGTTACTCAATCTGGAATATAGTGAAGAAACAGCCATAGGTGGTAGAAAAAGATAAAGAAACATTATCTTCTGGTCCTAGCCAAGTAGCTGCATTATTAATTCACAGTAGTTGTTATAGAATGTATGAAAACAGCAGAAGCCAAGGAGACCAAATTCTAGCATTTAGAGAGGAGTTGGATGAAGAGTATTCTTTCTGTAAAAGTGTATGCCCCGTAGTGTTTCACCAAACTCCAGTGAAACACTACACCCAAAAATATTTGGGCAGCACAAATTGATCTTGAACATTTTAAGGCTAAAACGTTGACACAAAGTTGGTTGGTGTCCTGACTAGATTTTATGTTAACTTGACACAAACTAGAGTCATCTAAGGGGGAAACCACAGTTGAGAAAATGCTTCCATAAGACTGGGTTACAGGCAGGCCTAAATGCCATTTTCTAAATTAGTGATTGATGTGGGAAGGCCTAGCTTATTGTGTGTGTGGCTTCCCTTAAGCTGGGAGTCTGAATTCTGAAAGAATGCAGACTGAGCAAACCACAAGAAGCACACTAGTTGGCAGGAGGCCTCTATAACTTCTGTCTCAACTCATACATCCAGGTTCTTTCTCTGTTTGATTACCTACACTGATTTCCTTCTTGTTGTTATTGTTAAATTTTGTGGCTGTCATTGTTTCTGTACTGTAGATGAAAACGCAATAGGCCCATATTGGAAGCTAAGCTGGATGGAGACTTGATTTGAGGTAACTACTTCCTCTGTTTCAGTGCAGATAATGACTATGTTTAATTGCACCAATTTCCTCAATAATTAGCCTATTTTCTAGCGCTTGCGTCATCTGTGGTATTAAACTTCCTGGTTATCTTTTCCCTCTCTCAACTGACCACTTGCTTTTTTTTCAATGTAGGCCTTGCATAAACATGAAGAGGAACATTTCTGCCACAGATTCACCTTGCTGCATGTATTGATATGCGATATTAATCATTTTTAAAAGAAAAAACAACATTTTAAAATGTGGTGAGGAGTGTGGCTGATAACAACATTGGAAACAACAGTATTACATTCAAAATAGAATTATCAGATAGTTCTGTTGATAACAATAATACCCATTGAAATGATAAGATATGCATTTTGCCATTTCACTGTACAAACTACAGTGAGAAATTATAGTAAAGGGAAAAAAACAGTCTGATATATCTGTAACAGTTGTCACATTTTTTTCTTAGGTTTTAGTGTTGGTCACTCACACTTATAATTTGGAAACCATGGAAAAAATTTTAGTTTAAATGAGGTGTCACAATTTTTAGAATTCAAAAAAAGGAACAGCCTAACATGTGATTAACCTTAAGGAATTATGAAAATTATAACATTTTGTACAACTTTCTAAAAAGTATTTTAAACTCAGTCAAAATTAGCAGGTAATCTTTAATTAGAAATTAGTACTTAACTCATTGATAAACTTTACAAAGCTAATAGCTTTGTCTTAACATGCATTAAGACATCCACTTTCTCTACATTGGTTTTGTAATTTTAATTCTGTTTGTGAGAATAGAAATCAATTCATCAACAATACCACAATATTTAATTTTCAATATAACAATTTTTTTTACTACCTTGTATTATATAAGTTTTTATAAGCCAAATTTTTAAATTAATCAGAGAATGAAAAATAACTTAGGACAAGAAAATATTTATATATCATTAATTCCTATATTTATTAATGTCTTATTTATCAATATTTTGCTTATAGATTTTATTTTTAGGAATTTTCATTAAATGCATTAAATTCTAACAATCTTAATTTAAAATATTTTCTATATCAAATAACTGTTAATTTAAAATCATTTAGGTTGCTAATGGTAAAGATAGCTAGAAAACATAAATTAGGGACCTCAAAAAAGTATAGTATGCTTCAAAACAAGAGACAAAGTTCAACAAGAGAAGAAAATTTGAGTCAAATGAGTCTAAGATGTGGTATATTTGAATATCGTAAATTAGAATAATATTGTTTTAAAACACTCATGTTGAAACAAAACTAGCCCTCTTTTTTCAAAGTATTTGCATTTGAGTTTAATTATATAAGAAAACTTTAAATAAAGAAAATCAACAAATTAAGAGACTTTAATTTTACTAAGTGCAAATATAAATGTTCTGACTTGCATTATAAGCAGATAACCTTTAGTCACTCTTAAACAGAAGCTTTTCTTCTTTTGCAGACTCATATATGAAAACCCATGCCTTTTTGTTGACTTTATTCACTGTTCAAATTTTCAATTTCATTCTGTACACAAAGAACACAGATGGCAAGGAATTTGCTTGACTGCCTCTATGTAATTTTTATGTGGACATATTTTTCTGAAAATAGCATATCATCTCTATAGTAAATTATTTACAAAAGAAATTTAAAGATATATGTGTATGCCTACATATGAATGTACATGTGTCTACAAGGTTTGCATTACACAAAAAGAACATAGCTCATGGTTAAAGTAACTTGATATTTTAAGGCTTTGATTAAGTATACAAGAGTTGAAATATCTTCAACATTTATTTGTAGTTTTAACATAAGGAATAATGACCTATGGATGTTTTCTTAGGGTTTCTATTGTTGTGATTAAACCTCATGACAAGAAGCAATTTAATGGGTTTATTTCAACTTACCACAGCACATGACAGTTCACTATCGAAGGAAATTAGGACAGAAAGTCAGGGCACAGATATGGAGGCAGTAACTGAAGCAGAAGTCTGGAAGAATAACAATTAATGGCTTATTGCCATGTCTTGTTCTCTCTGCTTCCTTATACCTTCCAGTACAGCTTGCTCAAGGGTCTTCAGTTCTGTTGATCTGGGCCTACACACATTAATTATTACTCCTTTTTGAAAATGCATTTCTAATCCTCTATAAGATAATCTTATGGAGGCATTTTATCAATTGTGAATTCATCTTCTCAAATGACTCTAGTTTATGTCAAGTTAACATAAAAATAACCAGCAAGCATGTCAACATTGATTTACAGTGGTAGCACAAGGGACAATGACAGACACACTCTCTACATGTTATTCTAAGCATAAACACAAATAACACCGCAGAAGACCTTTTCAGAACCTGAAATGTTTTAAGTTCCATGTGTGTTATAAGACTTTATCATAGTACAATTTGGTTTTAAAAATATAGGCTGACATTTTATGGTGCATGTTTTATTTAATTTCTTGTCTGTATGTTTTTTAATGAGTCTTCTTTGCACACAGTGGTGGCTGCATAGTAATCATTAATGGTTTGGTTTTAAACTAAGAACTACTCAAATGAAAATAAAGTTGATCTGAATTATTTTATTTATGACCAGATCCAATTATTTTTTAATAAGAAGAGTTTTATTACATAGTTAAAACAAAGTAATACTAAATAACACTAAAAAGAAAAATTTTAAGATGAGGAAATATCAGTGTATTATTCTATATAAAATAGTAAAAATGTCTATAATTAAAAATACATAAGAATTCACTTCAAATGTAATGAAGCATATTAAAAATGTCACCTTTGAAGAAAAACTACATTTTCTTTTGTAACGATACTTCAATATGTACATTAAAATTACTTTAGCAATGGTGGCGCATGCCTTTAATCCCAGCACTTGGCAAAAAGTGGCAGAGGCAGGCAGATTTCTGAGTTCAAGGCCAGCCTGTTCTACAGAGTGAGTTCCCGGACAGGCAGGGCTACACAGAGAAACTCTGTCTCGAAAAACCAAAAAAAAAAAGAAAAGAAGAAATGTAATGTAACAGTGTACTACCTATGAAAAAATGTTTACTTTCATTCCTTTAAAAAATAAAAATCTACAATTTTTGAGGGTGTCCCATGTATCCTGTATGTGTACTCATTTTATCCTTTTTCTAAAACTTAAGGAAGATAAATCGGCGGCCGGTGTGACTTTGAAGATCTTATTCGAAGTGTCCTGCTTTTGAAAAATTAATCATTCCATGTAATGAGTACCAAAGTTTGTCAGGAACAGCTTTGCACCAGCATTTCGTCATTTCACAATGCTTGCAACCAAGGGATGGTTTTTAATTATTTGTGTTATATAACTTCATTTTTCTCCTTGCTTTGTACTGAAAAAGAGCAAATTAATAATAAGCTTAGACATCACCGTAGATGTTGCTAGGGAATTGAAGTGATTTATGTCATTGTGAAAAAAATGCACATTAAGTGAATAAATAAAGGATCTAAATTATCTTTTATATCTAAAATCAATGCAATCTTCAGCTAAAACAATAATCTTTGAACAGAGTTTAGCAATAACACAATTGGGTGTGAGCGCTGGGGAATAGCAGATGAAGACAGAGTGTCTTTCTGGTCTCTTTTCTGTTTTCTCACATGTTTATAAAGAGCAGCAGGTAATGGATTCCAACAAGGAACTAATAATGAAAAGTAATGCAGACAGAAATAGCTTGCCTCTAGCTATACTAATGGCAAGGTCAGATTACATCAATTAAATGAGAAAATCTTCATGGTTACGTTCACTAATACACTAGGGGATTTTATTTTCTCAAAAATAAATGTCTACTGTTATAAGGGGAGAAGTTTTACACTAGCTTAATATACAAAAATGTAATAAATACTTTTAAGGAAAAAGAGGCAATATATGTATGCACAGTTGCCATATACACTAACACATGTCTAAACAATATTTATACTAGCACACTTACATTTATGAATTTATTTTATTTAAATTCTGATATCCTTTAGTCATGTTTCCTTCTTTTGCCACTCTCCTCACCCCACCATTAACATTTATTTTGAAAGTAATGTTAGCGAGTTTTTTTACAACAAAATAATTACTCATAAATTTATGGATAACACCCCTAAATATCATAATAAATAACATTCTGTTAGACCATTTTCTAGTTTGTGTGCTCTCCAAATTTGTGTGTGTGTGTGTGTGTATTATGAAATCAAAGCTTATCTTTAAACTGGTGTCACTTAATCAGAGTAAATGTTACCTCTTGTTTCAGTTTGTGATTTTCCCTTTGAGTAGGTAAAATTAAAATTAAGACAGTTCAATAAGTCTTAATGTGGCATTGTGTTACTAGCACAGATTATTCATGAGTTAGCTTTCTTTAGTGAAATCATTTTTTTGGACCATAGACTTATAGACTAATAAGGCAACATCTTTTCTCTAGGTTTAGTTTCATGTTTATCATTATTCTAGACACATAGTAGGCATTAAATAATTTTTATAAGAAATTAAGTAGTAGTTTTGGGAATAATTAGTAGGTATTTTAAATTTCTCTCCATTTCATTTAGAATTTTATTGTCAATATTGTTTCAAATTATACATTATTCTCTTGAGTCAGAACTAGGTTGATCTAAATGAGATTCGTGTGTGTATATTCCTACATCTCTCTTTTATTTTTCCCATTGTGTTTCTTTGTTCTGCAATTTCTTTTCTAGTTGTGATATGCTTACATTGACTGAAGCTGGTCTTCAGTGATGAATATCTAAGCAATTGTGTTCAGCTGTGGAATCTGGGCCTTACGTCTTTGTGTTTGCACTCTCTTATACATGTGGGACATCATTGGAACATTTAAAAATGGTTAAATCCAAGTGAAATATCAAGAGAGTCATCTGAAGTACAGAAATGCAGGCCAGAGCTGTCATGCAATGTTTAAATGAATGTACTACTATAATGCTATTTAGGACATTCAGGCAAAAGCAAAAAATGCCATTATCAGATAAACTAAATATGAGAAATTCAAAGAAATAGTTGTGTTTTTATAAATATTTTAAAATATATCCAAACATGTTACCAAAATAGGAGAGTCATGAGATTGTTTTTCATCTGTATTACTTGCTTAATAGATAATATATAATAAAAATTTGCTCTATTTTTCTAGTAATAGAAAAACATCTTCAAAGGGATTTCAAATAAATTTCCAAGGCTTACTAACTAAAACGTTCATAAATGTTCACAACATTAAAATAAAATTAAGAATACTGGGATGAAAGAGGCTGTGTAAGTGAAGGACATGCCCAACAATCATGGAGAGCTGAACTCAGATCGTCAGCACCTATATGCTGTTCTTAGCTTGAAATTCTGAGGTTGTCACTCCAATACTAGGAATAATAGACCAGAATATCTATGAATCTTGCTATCCATCTGTAATAGTTTCAATTTTTTCTGACATTTTAATGTTTAATACCTACAGTTATTGTTTGGAAACCATTGGTCAAATTTTGTGTTAACTGTTATAATTTTAAAATTAAATGATGGGGAAAGTTGTTTACTTTGTTGACAGAGGAATTGCTGTAATAATTTAAAATGTTAACAGATATAATATTGTCTCTATTGAAATCAAGAGACTTAGGCAAAAACACTTTAAAATATTGCTTTCTTTTGTTCTTACTTATGATATTGTAGTGGCTTCTAAAATTAAAGTTGATTGAAATGTCTAAAGTTAAACAAATATATCAGAAGTGTCTTTAATTTTTAGTTGAACAAAATTGATTATTAATAATATTATGTTCAATAATAACTATAGCTTAATTCAAATTCATAATGTCATTGAAAACAAACTTAAAATTTTACCTTTTATCTGAATATTCTTTTATAAATGTTCTGTGATATGCTCTGTTTGCATGGAGCTGATAAAATTTTAATAGAAAATAATTAGGAATGTTTTTCTATAAAGATACCATGCTATAGATGCATACAATTTTTGTTAAAAATTCAGTTGCAAGTTGAAATTAGAATACTCATACAGGCAAAGGGGAGGGGGAAAGTGTTGTGGAGGGGAACAGGGGTATCATTTGCAATGTAAATGAACAAATGATTAATACAAAATAAAAAATGCTTAAAAGATAGGGATGTAGAAAGAACTTCAGTATGCCTTACAATAATAGTTGAAGATAATCTGATATCAATTACCTGGAGTCTCCTAAGCCATATTTCTTTCTATTTGTGGTGCTCAGCTTTTTATATGAAAATAAGTATAGTTCATTTCTCTTTTGAATAATAAAGGCTTTGCAGGAGAATAAATTGCCAACTTTCAATCAATTTTCATAATGCCCTTGACCATAGTGAGGAGTCATTGATGCCTTGAGGTGCGTTTGAAATAAAACAGAGAATTTGAATGAACTGAACATTGAATTTCAATAGAAATTACATCCCTGTTAATATATTCACCAAATATAAATATCCCCTTGCTACATACTCAGGTGAATGTTTTCAACTTCTTCTGAATTTGATTCTTAATTCTGAGAAAATACATAATTCACACACTTATCTTGTGATGGAAAATATGTCCTAAACTTTGTTTCATTTCTACCTTTCTATAATACATACTTCCAATGAGTTTAGAGATGATTTTCGATGTAATACTGAGTTGATTTCAATTTGTAAAGCAGTATGTTAGAGATAGTGTCCTGCAAGCACACTCATATTCTGACATATTCATAAGATGTAGATATTTTCTGTTCCAAAATATAATTAAACTATTTTAAAAATATGCACCACAATACTGTGATGAAATGTGATAAATATGTTTTAGCATTAGGTAGTTAATCTTGCAGTTTAATTTAAGATAATATTGCTTCCTTGTCATTTGCAAACTAACTTATTTTACTTTTAAATTTGTCCTCAGTCCATTTGAATTCACTAAATATCCCCATGATACTGGAATTATATGCAAGGTATGTTAGCAACTTGCAATCTAAATAGGCAGGTTAAGCAGGTTAATTGGGTTTTTACTTTCCCAATTACATTCCTGCTTATTTTAATGAATATTGTTAAAGTATATTGATATTAAATTAGCATAAGCTATATAGAGAGTTTTTATTCTTTTGCAGTTTATGGTATTTGTCCTTATCTTTGGAGAAGACACGTTTTCTAGAAAAATTATGCTTTATGGAAATGGGTGTCTGTATTTGTTCATTCCTTTTAAAAGTACATATCTCAGATCAAATTAAATGCTTAAATAGGTTATGTTTTTTTTCCTTTTTAACCATAATTGGCTACATCTAAAGGCTGTGCCATTAGCTTAGACACCTATTTTCTGGTTTGCTTCTGCATTACGTTTTAATGACCTTAGGGAAATTCAACATAGTATGCAAGGAATCAATAACAAATGTCACCTGTTAGAATCATAGCCTTAAATTTCAACCATTTAATTCAGTAAATATTTCATGGGGCTATGCATTGTTTTCTGGATAACAATGATCCTATCACTATCTATCTATCTATCTATCTATCTATCTATCTATCTATCATCTAACTTCCATCTGCTTGGTTTTTATAAGAACTTTTCATATAGTTCAGTTTAAATATTGTTCATTAATTTATGTTTCTCAGAAGTACTTTATCCAAATGAATAGCATTCTCTCAAAGCAGCTTACTTTATTACTTTTCATTCTCTTTGCTCTATTTTAATTATGTATCCAAAATTTTATTTTATATTAGCCTCCCATGGCTGTTTACAGAAGCATTGTCAAACATGTTGCTATACAAACACACTTGCACAAGGATGTTGTGGTTTGGTTCTAATGCTATTTGTGTTGATTCAGCTCCAGAAATCACACAGGGGAATCTACATGTTTATGCTCAGGATCTCTGCACACTGATGGCTCTGACTGGAAAATAAAGTTGCCTGAGGCAATGCTTGGCAGGGAGACCGAGGCAGACTTTTAGGATTCCTGGGCAAGAAACTCAGGACAGAGAAAGGCAATACTGCCATGCTGATGAAGCAGAAGATCAAGACTGAGAGCTACAGGAGAAGAAGCTTACAATATGTAAGAATTTGGGTAGAGAGACCCCAGGGGACCCTCCCCCAATTGGGTATTGGGTAGCAGAGAGGGAATATATATTTTAGAAAGTACTAATTCAGTACTATTGAAGGGGAGAGTGTTCCAGCTTTGGGGAGGTTTGGAAATGCCCATCCATTGCACTGTTTAAGGCAGACTAAACATAAGGCTGTGTATGAATGTCTTTCTTTTGGGAATAAAAACATATGGTCAGGTGTAGAGTCATGCACACAGGATGGAAATATAGAGTGGATTAACAATTTATGGCAACACTCATTAGAAATGGCTTGTGTGTATATTTGTTCGTGTATATTTTAAGTACACATACACATGTGTATGTATATCTGTGTGGAGGCTAGTAAAATACTATCTACCTTGATTTGAGACAGCGACTCTCCTTGGCCTGAAATTGTTCAAATATGATAACAATCTAACTAGCAAGTCATAGAGACGTCCATAGCTTTAGGTCCCCAATGCAAAATTTATGAAAGCTTCCTTTCTATGCGTAGTCATTCTTATGTGGCCTCTAAGAATTAAAATGCCTATCTTCATGTTTGCAAAGCAAGCAACTGATATATCTTCCAAGACAACAACAATTATTATAGTGTGGAGTGGCAATTGTTTCATCAAACATACATCAAAGATAAAGTGCAGTATATTGAAAATACATCACAAACATAGAAATCAAGATTTTAAATCCAGGGGTTCCTCAGATTTTTAATATGTGGAGTGAGATTTATATAACCTATTTGATTTTTCTTTCTCAATTTTCTTCCCTTCTTGCATGACATAGTGATAGTACTTAGGCATGTGACACTATAAAGAATCAACTGTTAGATATATGTTAAGCTCCTAAAAGGCACAAAGGTGAGTGTTAAGTACTTTTCTCCCAGAATTATAATTCAATGACAAATATTATAAAATATATAGATATTCTGTTTGGATATAAAAAGAATTTTTTATTTCTATGGAATTAATGTTAGGATAATCCAGTCTTTATTTCTCTTCTCAGAATATAATTACATGGCCTATTTTTTAAGACTCTACTTACTTATGTGATTGCTTACTCTATTACTCTTATCTCCAATACAGCTGTTCCGAATGAGGCAACTAAACACTTCATCTTATGCTACTTCCACTTGACATTTTAAACTTTTTATTTCAACTATAGTTTATACTGTGTCCTTATACTAAAAATCGCCTGTGGTTATCGGACCTTGTCTTTCCTTTGCCTTGTTTTTTTTTTTTTTTTTTTTTTTAATTAACTAAATAATTCATTTATGTCCCAAACACTACCCTCCATCCTGCCCACCCTTACAAAGTCCCTCCTCCCTTCCTCCCTCCCCTTTGCCTATGAGAGGGTATGGCTCTGTCTGGGCAGTCCCCATCTTGGTGCATCAAGTTTCTGCAGGAGTAGGCTCATCCTCTTCCATTGAAGCAGGACATGGCAGCTCTCTGCTACATATGTGCCTAGTGGCTGTCTCACTACAACTGAAGTAGCTCCAAAGATGCTAAATTTCTTTTTAGAATCCAAGACAGGAAGCTGTCAGCAGCAGACAGGTTTCTAATCAAAATAAATATTAATACAGAAATGTTTGTAAAGTCAATTCTGTGGACTTCTGACGTTTTGAAAATCAACTATCCATGTAAGGTAATCTGGACGGTTGTCTGTTAGCTACTCTCAGCTATTTCTAAATAAAATATAGAAAATATCCTAACAGTAAATTCAGAGCCATGAATTTACTATAGGCCCTTAACTCGCAGGCTAACCATCTCAAATCAGTTAGAAAAGTTAAAGAAGGACTGGGTCTAAGCCTTGTATTCCTAAATGTGTTATATAGGCACAATGCCTATGAGAGTAACAATATTAATCTCACTTTTATATCAATAAGAATTTCATACCAATGAAAACCTTAAATTTGAAATTAAAGTAAATTTTGTAATATTTAAGAAGTTATAACTTCATCTTAATAACAATTATACATATTTCTACCAATAGGTTATGGCTATGCAATAAATTCTAGCTAATCCTCCCTGTTCCAACAAAATCACTATTTTTCCCTAGAAAGACAGCCCAATATTAACCACCTCAGTTCCCAAGCCCAGGGAATAGGGGTGCTGACTCTTCATTAACTTCTTCAAGCTGATTATGGACATTGAGATATTATAAGAAGAACAGGAGGAAGAGTAAATTGATAAGCCTCTGATGCTGTGTCTTCACTGCATTCAGCTGGAATTCCAGGACATCAGAGGTTCGAGCAGGTCTGCTCAGCTTGCTTGATGAGTAGATACACCAAGGCTGTGTATTCTGCACTATACAATTCTCAAAACAAATTTTAGTATCAAGATAATTTTTTGTTTGAATTCTGGAATCTATTTTTCTGGCATCCTGCCTCTGTCATGTTTAATCCATATAATTCTGGGAGTTTTTATGAGGGTGTGCTCCCACCATCCTCCCATTCCCACCTCCCCACTCTGGAATTCCCTAACACTAGGGAATCTAAACTTTCAGGTACCAAGGACCTCTATTTCCACTAATGCCTAATCCTCATCCTCCTTCCTCCAATTACTATGAGGTGTTCTCTCACCATCTTCCCATTCCTACCTCCTTGCTCTCTAAATTCCCTGACACTAGGGAATCCAAACTTTCAGGTACCAAGGCTGTCCACTTCCACTGATGCCTGGCAAGGCCACCTCAACTACCTATACAGGTGGAGACATGAGCTCCTCCTTTTGTGTTCTCTGGCTGGAGATTTTAGAATGGATACTCCGGCTTGTTTCTTAGGACAATTTGCTTGAAAAATTGTTTTTCAGTCTTTTACTCTAAGGTAAAATCTGTCTCTGTAACTGAGGTGGGTTTCCTGTATGCAGTAAAATGCTGGGTCCTGTTTACGTATCCAGTCAATTAGCCTATGTTTTTTAATTGGGGAATTGAGTCCATTGATGTTAAGAGATATTAAGAAAAAGTGCTTGTTGCTTCCTGTTATTTTTGTTATTAGAGGTGGAATTATCTTTGTGTGGCTATCTTCTTTTAGATTTGTTGAAAGAGGATTACTTTCTTGCTCTTTCTAGGGTAAAATTTCCCTCTTTGTATTGGAGGTTTCTCGCTATTATTCTGACCTGCAGACATCATATTCATACAGAACACAATAATAGAGGGCCTCAGAAACTAATGCAAGAGAATTCAGATGACAGGAAAATATTAACTAAATTTTTGTTAATGTCACACATATTTCAATAGTAGATTTAAGAAGATTTAAGTCACACATGTTTTTCTATTAAAAACAGAAAGTGTTATATAATGTATATTTCATATAATGCACCCTTTGTTTTTAAACAATTAAAATTAAATAATAGGTAATATTTAGTTACAGGAAGAATATATATATATGCAAATATGCCACCAGTATTAAATTTTTATATTGTATAATATTTAAATTTAGAAGGATAAATGAATAATGAATATGAATAAATAGATAAATGCAAAAAACCATTTATTTATTTATTTATTTATCACTCCTGATTTTATTATATCCCCCAGTCCACCCTCAGGCTGCTCCATATCCCATGTCTCCAACCCACCCCCTATCTACAAGAGACTGTTGCCACACCACACCCCAACCCCACCTGACCACTAAACTCCCTGGGGCTTCCAGTGTCTTGAGGGTTAGGTGAATCATCTCTAATTGAACACAGACCCAGCAGTCTCTGTTATATATGTGTTGGAAGCGTCATATCAGCTGGTCTATGCTGCCTGGTTGGTGGTCCAGTGTTTGAGATTTGGGGGTCTAGATTAATTGAGACTGCTCATCCTTCTACTGGTTAATCTTTCTCTTCAGCTTTGTTCAGCCTTTCAACCACAGGGGTCAGCACCTTCTGTCCATTAGTTGGGTGCAAACATCTGCATCTGATTTTTTTCAGCTGCTTGTTGAAACTTCTGTAGTGCGGGGTCATGCTAGGTCCATTTTTGTGAGTGCTCCATAGCCTCAGTAAAAGTGTCAGGCCTTGGAGCCTCTCCTTGAGCTGTATCTCACTTTGGGCTTGTCATGTCACTGGACCTTCTTTTTCTCAGGCTCCTCTCCATTTCCACCCCTGCAGTTCTTTCACACAGGAAAAATTATGGGTCAGAGTTTTGACTGTGGGATGGCAACCCCTTCGTCATTTGATGTCCTGTCTTCTTGCTGGAGGTGAGCTTTATCAATTTGCTCTCCCTACTGTTGGACACTTCTTCTGAGGTCTCGCCTTTTCAGTTCTGTGAGTCTCTCTCCTCCCAAGACTCTAGTGCATTCGGGAGGATCACCCAAACCTCTTACCTGCTGAGGTTGCCTGTTTCCTTTATTTCTGCTGGCCCTTAGGTCTTCAGTTCCTTTTTTACACTCAATACAAGACCAGGTTGCCCTCTCCACCCCAATCTAGCCTGTCTCCTTTCCCTCCTAAGTCCCTTCCTCTCTCCCATCTGTGATTGCTTTCTTCTTTCTCCCAAGTGGGACTGAAGCATCAACTGTGCCCTTCAGCTTATTGATTCTTTTGAGTTCTGTGGATTATATCTTGTGTATTCTGTATTTTTTTGGGGGGGGTAATATCCACTTATTAGTGAGTACATATTATGCATGTTTTTGGTATCTGAGTTACCTCACTCAGGGTGATATTTTCTAGTTCCATCTATTTGCTTGCAAAACTGATGATGCCCTTGTTCTTAATAGCTGAGTAGTATTCCATTGTGTAAATGAATCACATTTTCTGTATCTTTCTTTGTGGGACATTTTGGTTGTTTCCAGCTTCTGATTATCACAAATAAGTTCACTATGAACATAGTGGAGCAAGTACTCAAGTACTCCTGCCTATAAGGCACAACTACACACACACACACACACACACACACACACACACACACACAAATACAGACAATTGAGGAAAGCTCAGATTTGGGGAGTTGTTCTTCCACAAATAAAAGTCTAACAACTATTGCCCAGTGCCAACTGGTCAGACCTGAAGACATATATACAAGTAGCAGCGTAGATCAAAAAAAAAATACTTATGCATGTTTATACATAAATATGTTTGTGCTTATGTACATATATATGCCTTCACTAACATCTAGGCAGAAAATGTTTTATCACGAGTTTATTTTTAGTTTTAGAGCAGCAGCATTTAGCTTTTCCCTAAGTCCATTTGTATTTGAAACACTTCTGTAAGTGAGAGCTTGTGCTAATCTGTTTGCTTATTTGTGATGGTTTAATCAGATAGATTTCAAAATTGGCCAGTGTGTGAAGTATAATAGGTATGGTTAAGGAACCAAGGAGCATCTCTGAACAAGTAAGTCTTCTGTTTCTCAAAAGAACAGGAAGTTAAAGTGTTTTTGGTTGTTTTGTTTGTTTGTTTGTTTTTGTTTTTTGTCTTTTTTTTTGTTTTTTGTTTTTTTTGTTGTTGTTTTGTTTGTTTTTGAGACAGGGTTTCTCTGTGTAGCCCTGGCTTTTCTGGAACTCATTCTGTAGAACAGGCTGGCCTCAAACTCAGAAATCCGCCTGCCTCTGCCTCCCAAGTGCTGGGATTAAAGGTGTGCACCACCACTGCCCAGCTAAAGTGTTTCTAATAGACCTTTCTATACATAAGCTCCAAGTTTACCAAGCTTTTTATCCTACTGACTTCAAAACATAATGTATTATAGGGCTCAAAGAAAAGAATTTGATTTGTATATATTCTCTACATTTTACATTACTTTGATAAATGTCCTGAATGAGGTAACATAAGGGTCAAAAAAATATGTTACCTCTAATTTGAAGTCATGTACTTTGTTAATGTGAGAAGATGTACCAATAGGTGGTGCCATGATGTTGTAACATTTGGCTGTGGCTACAACTTGTCCGTTCCTCACTTCTGCATGGAGCAGAAGACTGACTAAGGTGGGAAAAAGAGTAGGGATGAGTTAAAATTATGTCAGGGGTGTCACTTTAAAGAACTACTTCCCTCAACTAGGCATACTTCACATAGTTTGTACAAGCTGTCAAAACAATAGCACCAACTACCGCCTAGTAAAAAGTGATCCTCTTGTGGATATATGACCTCAAAATTATAGAACTGGGTTTAAGAGTATGTTTTAAATATAAATCATTTGATGCTAAGAATGTTACTTCTCTGTGTTCTCTAATTCACTTAGCATCTGATAAACAAGAAAACACTCAAGAAATGAGAAAGATGTCTATATTTAACTTTACCCATTTCAAATCATTCTCATCAATTACTTTGACAAGTAAATATAAATAACTGTCAAATATGTGATGCTAATTTCCCCTAAAATTATTACTCATAAACGGAATACTTATACTTCTTTATCAAAACAATAGGGATAAATACTCATTCCTTAACTGTAAATTAAATATAGAAAGGTTGTAGATGTGTATGAAGAGTGAGAACAAAAAAATGTACAGAAGAAAAACTTGAAAAATACAGCTTTAGGTTACAGATGGACTACTGCAGTGACAGTAAGTTGTATTCATAGGATGGGGAAGATAAAATAGAGCCTGTTCCCCTCTTATGGTTTCATGCCATATTATAATTAGTAAGAAAGTGCAGGTCAGGAAAATCACAACATAAATATATTGACATTTCTAATATCATTTAAGCTTTACAAAGAGTCATTAAAAACAAAGACAATACAACAAATGTGAAAGACATATTGCCCATAAAAAGATGTGAAAATACATTGTAATCATTATTACATTCTGGGTAAAAGTCACTATTACTACCTAGGCAGAAATCTGAAAATAAAAAATAAACCTAAGGGGGAAAATAAGTAAATGTACATAAAGTGTAGATTTTAAAGTATCACAAAGAACCAGCATTGGATTAATAATGTGTTGACTCTTACACTGTTATAAATACCAATATCATGACATAAATATAAGGGCAAGAAAACTGAAACTTACTTTGTTGTTTTTCAGCTTTCCTGCAAAATGTTTAGATAATTGAACAGTGTTGATATACTTTACTTCCAAATACATTAAAATATCAATTTTCCTTTATGTTGTACAGACTTACAGATGATCTTTAGAAAGCAGCAAAAACCATGTAATGAGAAAGAAGACATTTATAGGTAAGAAAGAATTATATGTTATTAAAATCTATTATGCAATTTATATATGCATTATATTTATACATTAGAATTGTATAATGCTACCCATTATTTCTAAAATTATTATAGAGTAATTAGATGCAGATAATGATTATAATCTCTGTGACAAAAATATTTTTAAATTGTGTAAGAGACTCAATCAATTATCTATGGATGCACTTCATTGATTTATTTTTCTCATCCAGATTCAAAACTTTATGTTTTGGAACATTAAATTTCACATGGGTAAAATTATGGAAGTAATTGCTTTATCCTAAGCGTCTTGAAAAAATATAGCAATATACTGGTTATTAAAAGATATTTTTGAAAATTATAATGTGCTATACAATTTGTATATATAATTTCTCCCTTCAGATTCTTATCAATGATGTATTACACTTACTATTTATTACCATCATGAATATTACTAAGTGTTTATTCTCATTATGAACATACAGAAAAAATTTAACATTTGTTTAATGTAAAAAAGTTCAATTATCAAATAATGTATAATGTATTATATTAATAAAGAAGCTTCATTATGTTAATACAGGATCTCATTTTTTTCTCTGCATTTTATTTCCTGTTAGTTGTTTCTCTTCCAAAGCAATAAATAAAAACAGTCTCTCAGAATGTATTTTTATTTTATCTGCCTTCCACTCTACAGAGTGTACTTACGTTCTCTCTTTGCTTACCTGGCTACTAAAAATATCATTTGTCTACTCTACCTATTCACCAGTGGGAAATCTTCTCCTTTGGGAACACAAGAACAGAAAAAGCAGCTGCTGTATTGGCATCAGAGAGAATGCAAAGTACATTTCTCATCTCCATTCATACCATGAGTGTTGAGGGAGTAGTCATGGTTAAAATATAACATAACATTACCACACCAAAACATGGCCACAATATTGTAGATGTCTTTCCTGAACTTTCAAGTCCAGCTAAATCATGAATATTACACATTATTACATGAATATTACATTATTATACATCACTTTGAATTTTGTAATGCTATTTTGAATGTCATTATTTGATACCTTATGATAATTTTATAGTGTGCATTTATTTTAGGTATATCAATGGTTTGTATGTATCTCTTATTAAATAGTGTAATGTGGGCATATGTTATTTACTATTATTTTACATACAGAGATATAATTAGATTAATTCCTGTTTTGTGTGTCAGAAAAAAAACTGTAGTGAATATTTAGTAACTAGTAGTATGATTTACACTATCTTTTTTTTTAGTACTAAAACTAATGAAATGGTAAAGCTGACAGTTTGAAAAAATTGAGCCACTTATATTCCCATTAACCTCTAGGAGAATTTCTGCTGTGTTCTCTTCTTTTCTGTTTTCAATGTCAGTCTTTTTAATTTAATGACTCAAATGAATGTGCATCAATAGCTTATGGTTAATTTAATTTGCATTTCATTTCTGATGAACAGTGATGCTGACAATTTTTTTCCTTATTAGATTTTTCTTTGTTGTTTGACTTTTCATCAGCATATTTCAAAACACCTGCTAGTAAATTATGTTATTAGTTTGAAGAATTGTTATTATATTATACACCATAACCATCACCAAATATAAGCACCAATATATCTCTAGATATCATTTTTCTTTACTGTTATAGTTTTACAAATAAAAAATTAAATAGTAATAGTCATAATTTTATTGCATTTAAAAACTACCTGTAACAATCTACAACTCACAAATGACTTCTTTAAGCAATTTTCCTCCAAATTACATTTGTTGTAGTAAAATACAGGTTTGTTTTATTTAATTTTATATTATGATATGTTCTAAAGATATATGTGAATATTTTAAACAAACACACAAATACACACACACACACACACACACACACACACATGGACACATACATATATGAGCACCTCATTTAAAGATTTCCTTTTACTTATTACCATGCTTTGTGAATTTTTCTGAGGTCCATTGATTATGAATTTGGAGTTCAATTTCTGGTTTTTGTTTGGATTAACTGGTCTAAATGTCAATAACTACACCATTATAGAATTCTTGATTACTCTACCTATGATAAACTTCTAGAGGTCATGGAAATTAGCTCTTCATTTGTCAGTTGGATCCATTTTTAAATTTCATGATCATTGTGATACTAATTTTCATGGTGAACATGAAGTCCCTAGGAACAAATTCTTGATTGGATTTGTCGTTCCCGTTGTTTTCCAAAAATAAAAAAAAAAAAACCAATATTCAAAATAAGCAAAATAAGACAATTGCATACAAAAATATTATAGAGTTTGTTAAGTGCTGACCATTCATTTCTTGCCACAGGGTGACTATAAAATGAAGTTTGTATTTCCAGTGAAATTGCAGAGGAGAGAATTTTCTTTTTTTGCTTGGGATTTTGAATTAGAGCTGGCTTCTTTGTTAGAGATGAAGACTCTTGTTTTCTTCCTCCTCTTAAAATAGAATCCCCAAATTTATGTATGTATATACCTGTGCAGGTGCTGTGCATGCTACCATACGTTCTGTGAGTTCATGTGAAAGTTAGTTCTGTTGTGTCTGGAAAAAAGTTTTCTTGATGATATTTATCTCCTCTGGCTCTTAACAAACTTTGTCCCTTCATTATACACAGCTTGTTTTTGAAATCAGGCTTCCTAATTTGCTCAGACTGGCTTGACCTCACTATGTAGATACATCATCAAAAGCTCTTTCTATCTCAGCTTTACAGATAAGTTCCTGTGAAGAAAATAGTCAAGTATAAAATTTTATATATATATATATATATATATATATATATATATATATATATATAATATATGTTATAAGTTATGTGGATATACTTATAAAACATGAATGTTTAAGTATTATGGCTATTGAAATATCAGTATTGTCATATACTAATTAGTATACATATTGGTATAGAGAGATATAGAATAAAATATAAATAAATTTTAGTTAGCTAATTTATAGAATAGATTTAATAAATATAATCCTACCAATTTATCAATTATATTTTGTTTGATACCTTGTGATTTTCTGGAAATAATGGAGAAATAAATGATTATTTAGACCAGAATGATATACTAATTTTATTGTTTATAGTTACCTACCGGGAGTCTTTAGCAGTTCTCATTAGGCTGAGAATAATCAGAAATGCATCAGGGAAGCAGGCAAAGTACTGACTAAGGAGATGAAATCAGAGTAACTGCTGCAATTAAGAAAACTGAGCAAACAAGATGAGTACAAGAAATTGTTGAATACAATAATGGCTGCATTCAAAATAGCATGAAGTGACTTATTTCAAGATGTTTATATTACAGAATTGTTCAATTCTGTGACTTATCAAATAAAATTGAAAAAATAATGTTTTAAGTGTTGCAAGGGAATACTTAGAATGTCAATAAAACTTGAAAATAAACTTATAGAAGATTTTATATTACTAAAACAAATTACAAATGCTATACGCTATCATTTCTGATTCTTTTTTCTAAACTTTATTTATTTATTCATTTATTATGAAAAGACACTAGGCTTTAGATTCAGTTAGAAAAATGAATGTAAGACCTCACACATTTTCTATTACTCTTGAGTCACTCACATGTATTTTTATTTCTTTTTAGGATATTTATTAACATTTAAAAATTTTATATATATATATATATAATATAAATATAAAATATATTATATAATTATAAATATAATAATAAATATAATATATATTTTTAATCATAATAATTATATATATTTTATATTTATATATATAAATTTTTATATATAAATATATATATATTATATTTATAATTTATAATTATAAATATAAAATATATATATATGTGTGTGTGTGTGTGTGTGTGTGTGTATGTATATCTGTGGTACTTATACATTTATCCTTTTGCCTGTGTTGATTCATGAGCATCATGTACATACAGTCACCCAACACAGCCTTAAAAGAGTGGGAGATCTCCTGGTTATTCTAGCAAGTGATTATGTGTTACCAGGTGTGGGTTCTGAAAACAAAAGCCAGTTCTTCTGGAAAAGCAGCCAAAATTTTTAACCAGTGAGGCATATCTTTACCCATTTGAAATATATTTTTTATTAATTTCAGACTCTTATTAGTTCATTGCTTTTGGTTTACTTCTTCAATGATATTTTTATGATAAAACTATTAAAATTATAATTCATCTTATGTTAGTCTTCTTTTCAAGGAATTTTTTCATTATATGGTAGTTATACAATTATTGGTTTCCTAATTGTATTATTTCATTATTTTTGGATAGCTTGGTCTTATTAAGTATACTGTTTATTGCAAATTACTTTTTAGTATATCAGCATTCCTAGTATAAGAAAGCAAGCATAATCTTGAATTTAAAAAATAAAATGTAATCTGTAATTTTTATATTTCTGGCTTGCTTTTTATTTTAGAATGTATAAATTGACTAAATTTAAGTTAACTACATGAAGTCTAAAATCTTATGAAGTCTTTGAATACATATCAAGAGACACACAAGCCCAAACAAACCAATTCAATTCAATCCCTTCATTAGGATGCATATTTGTCTTTTAAGACTGCCTTGGCTAAACTATAAAAATTCCAAAATGAAATTTATTTTCATGTAGTAATGAATATTTTAATCATCTATTGCAATAGCTAAAACAAAATATCTTTGTGCACATTTTGCTTGAAATTATGTGACATTTTCTACCATATAGTCATTATAACTTCCATTCATTTGTAATTTAATCACATATAATGATGCTTATCATGCTTAGCCTTGTATTTAGATTTTCCAATTAGATAACACATCAGTTACTTTTAGGTTGCTGTGACCAAATCTCTGACATGAGAACCTGACATGAATAATGTTTGTCTCACAGTGTCAGTTTGTCATGGCTAGGAGGGCATAGCAATATACAGGTGTGCCCATCATGATGCCCAGAAAGCAGTGAAATGAACAATATAACAAAGGGCCAGCACAACATTTCAGTGACCTGTTTCCTCAAGCCTCATACATTTCTAATTTTCAATAAATCATCAGAAGTATGAATCCACCAACATATTATTATATTCATTAAATCCAATTCCCATATCCAATTTTTTTCTGGATATGTCATCTGATGTCTATTAGGTGTGCTTCCTTAAACTCTTAGGTGCTTCTCAGTCTAATCATGTTTCTGAACTCAATAATCAAGATTAGCCATCAAAATTGTCTTTTATTATTAATATGCTTATGTTCATACATATTGCCAATTTGAGTGTTTAATATTCCATGCATGCATTTAAGATCAATGACAGTATGTGATTTTTATATAACTAAGTTATATTATACTATTTATTAGTTGATGAAAATGTATTTAAATATCAATATTTAGACAAACACACATGCACATCAGATACATACATATATAACATATATATGAAATATACATACACTATTATTCACACTTTTACTATATTTGGGCTAATACATTTTAATATACATACAGTTTTTAGATGAATTCAATGATTAGACATTGTGTATTTATTGATGTATACTATAACTATTATGTTTGTCTGTAAGTGTCACTTGAGGTACTGGAGAAATAGCTCAATAGATAAAGTTTGCACAATACTTACAGAGGATCCAAGTTTTATCCCCAGAACTCATAGCAAACAGTCCCCCATTACTTGCAACAACAATTCCAATAAAAATAAATGTCTATGTCATATGTTTATGTCATATAATTCTATTTGTGTGTAAATCCTCAGACACACATACATACACACATATCACTTAAAGTAAAGTAAACCTTAACAAAAGTGATTTAGTTGACATTTCTCACAGTCCTGCAGATTCATTTATTTTAGCAAATTTTAGTATGTTAAACGTTATGGGATATCTTATGTTAATATAGTTTGTCTAATTTCAAATAATGTCACTTGGCTCAACTCGGGCTATGCACACAATAATTTAGATGATTTCAATATTTTTACTTCCATTTTAAAATACTATATGTCTCAGCTCATATATCATTACTTTTCATCAAGTTTTCTATATATTCAACTGCTTTTTAAACCTAAAATACATTTTAATCTTTAGTTGATACTTCATTAATCCACAAGTAGCTTTGAATTTTGAATGTGCCATTCAATTCTCATGAAAATTTTGTAATAAATATTATTAAGCACTTACAAATTTTATACAAGTTTGAGTTACTATTTTTGTAGTAATTTATATGTGATTTGAAAATCTAAAGTTATTCATGAAGTATTTGAGCATACAAAATAGAGCAGTTATTTTGTTAGTTCATAAAATTGTGATACTCTATGTCAAAACAGAGACTTGTTCTATCCAGGTGAATTTTCAAACATAATGCTTTGACGATTTTGTCTTATTAAAGGATTACGTGGAGTATAATTTGCATTCTAAGTAAATTTGAACTACTTTAATGGATTCTGTTTTAAATAGGATCAAACAGTTACATTTAGAGTTAGGCTTAGTATGTCAGCCTGGGACACAGTCCATTGAAACAGGAACCCAGCATAACTCTCCTGTGAGAGACTCCACCCAGCAGCCAATGGAAAGAGATATAGGAACCCAAATATTAAATCGATCTCAGGAGCTGAGGTGACTTACTTGGGAAGAGTTGAGAAAAGGATTGAGGGACCCAAATATAATAGGAATCCACAGAAAGACCAACTGAATCGCTAAAGAGAAAGAACCAGCACTGACTGGACCTAGGCCTCCTACACACATGCAACAGATGAGCAGCTTGGTCTTTGTGCTTGTCCTCCAACAACTGGGGCAGGGGCTGTCCCTGAGCCTGATGTGGGCTTGCCTGTGAATCCTGCACTCCTAAATGCCTTGTCTGGCATCAGTGGGAGAGGATTCAACAAGTCCTGCATCAATATGATGTGCAGGGTTTGGGGTGGTGGGGTGGTAGAGTGGTGGGGTGGTGGTGGAGAGTGTAGGTGGGAGGGCTAGTGGGGGGAATGACACCCAGAGTGGGCCTTCCACTTCTCAGGGGTTAAGGAAAGGTGTAATGGCAGATGACTTGTGTGAGGGGTTGCTGGGGGGGATAAGAAAGGCTGATATTAGGTTGTAAAGTGAATAATACATAAACTTTAAAGAAGTATATACAGCAAAATATGTAAGAGAAAAAATACAAATGTTTTTTTTCAACAATGACTTAACAGTTTTTCTAAGAAAAAGTTGGAAATTTCTTTTTTATTGGATATTTTATTTATTTACATTTCAAATGTTATCTCCTTTCCTGGTAAACCCCCTACCCCCTGGAAACCCCCTATCCATCTCCTTCCTCCTGCTTCTATGAGGGTGTGAGGGTGTTTCCCCTCCCACCAACTAACTCCTGCTTCCCTACACTGAGACATTGATCTTTCACAGGACCAAGGGCCTAAGAATTTATGATAAGCATTCTAAAATTAACTGATGTAATTCATTATGCAGATAAACCCTAATAAAGTCCTAGAGATAGCCTACATGATTGATGCTAAATATAGATAGAAAACTTTAAAACAATATGAAGTAAATAAATTCTAACTTTAAACCTTGTCTTTGCTTCATCTGCTTAGAGACATTTTGAAATATTTTATATGTTAATTTACAAATCGGAAAAGATTAAGCAACAACATATACAGTATTCTAAGAATTTCATTAAAAATAACTTCTAGGAGTACAAATTTGGTCAAGTATATATTCTAACTTTTACTATAGTTTTGCAGTGTACCAAATGTTTATGTTTGTCTTTGCTCCAAATAAAAGGAAATTGAATATAATTACTCTCTTCCAGGTCTGAAGAATGAACCAGTTTTTTTTTTTTTTATTATTAGCTTTTTTTGTTTGTTCACCTTGCATCTGGATCACAGCTTCCCTCTCTTTTCTGCTGCCAGTCCCACACTCAAATTCCCCTCTCCCCATTTCTCCCTCTCCTCCCCTGAGAATGGGAATATCAATGGTATGTCATCTCATGATCAGGCGTGGGGAAAAGGACCAGTAGCACAGAAAAATGAATGGAAATCTACAACTCCCAGGATGGAACATTGGGAAAATTCCTAGGAAGCCCCAGAGACTTTGGATTGGGGAAGCTCCCAGGACTCACTGTGGGAGATCTTAGCTGAGATTCCTAACAGACATGAAAACAGAGGAGGCTACCTTCAGAACCTACGCAGGACTCCCAGTGAAGGGATAAAGAGACTAACTCACAAAAGTTTCAAACCAAAATGTGTCCTGTCTAAAAGCAAAGCAGGGACAAAGATGTAACAGAGACTGAATAAATTGCTAGCCAACAATCAACCCAACTTCAAACCCATCCAATGGGCAAGCCCATAAGGCCATAACCCTCAACAAAAATTTATAGGCACCTGTGGAATGCTGAGAGTGGAACACTTCTCCAGGCAACAGAACACAAATTGGACATCAAAAATAAATTTTCATCCTTGAAAACATAATTAACATTATACAGACTGAACAGGTTTTGAATGATAAAAAAATGGGGCTATGGATTTGAAAGAGAGCAAGAAAATTTCCAAATGGACCGATACTGGTCTGCTAGACCTTCTCCTGTATGAAAATTGGGGGTGTGGCTTATCATATCCTTGTGCATGAGCAAGTCTTGAAAACATATAAAAACATCACCAATTAATGCAGAAAATACGCTCAAAATTATTGCCTATCAGAGACAATGTTAATAGAATCCACAAATATACAACCTCACCTCTGCTTGGCTATAATTAAAGAGTATTGAACAGCAGATGAGAAGGGTCAAAAACTAGATGGAGAGAATTACTTATGGGAACATAAAATGACGCATCCACTTTTGAAAATGGTTTTGTTGTGCATTAAGATATTCCATGTAAAATTATCATCTTTGAAAGTGATTTTATTATTCCTAGGAAAGCAAGATAAATTATGAGACAGGAACACCTAAGTCTTATGGATAAAAGGACCATATAATGGCTGAAAATTTAGATGATTTGTGATGTACATGCTATAAAAACATGAAGACATGAGATGGATCTTCAACACACACCTGTAAAGGCATATGATTATAACTTACAATACTATGATTGGTGAAGCAAAAATTGACAGATTCTAGGAATCTATTTTTTTGATATTTTATTTACACTTCAGATGCCATCCTCTTTCCCCATTCCTCCCCTTAGAAAGCGCCTATGTCATGCCCCCTTTTCCTTTTTGCATTTATACATTTTTTAAAATAATGTTAATCATAGGCTTTATAAGTTTGGAATTGTTCAATCAGAGGTGTATCCCACTGACCAACCTTGATATAACAACTATCTTTGACTGGTGGAGATACATGAACATTTGCCTCCCTGTCTCCCCCCTCTTTCTCTCTTTCATCACCTAGCTTCTCCTCTCCTTCTTCTTCTCCTCTTCTTACTCCTTTTCTTCCTCTCAGTACTCCTCCTACCTTAGCTCCTCCTACACATCGCCCTTCCTGTTAAAATGAAACTTTTCTCTCAAAATACAATTAGAGCATAATTATGCCAATTTGTAGCAGTGAGGTACAAGATAGTCCTAATACCCAGTCCATCCTTTTGTTGACTAACCAGCACCTCTGCCATCTATCCTAACTAAAACATTTAGTTCTGAACCTGGCTTTAGGATAAATGTCAGCTGACTACCATCCACTCAAATCTTTACTCTTAAGGAAAATAGCTATAAGTTTTCAACCCCGTCAGAAATCCAGAATGACTGAGTTAACTATAATTGTGGGAAGCACAAAGCATAGCTTCTAAAACTTAGCCAATTTATAGAGACCTCTGAACACCTGGACACTCACTCTACTTCAAAACGTTGGAGCATCTGTTCTTCTGCCTTCTGGCCCAGGATCATCTGACAGACCTTAGTGCTGCAGAATTATTAAGGGCTGATTGCTCTGTCTAGGCAGATATAATCAGTCGACTATTCTGCAAGTGTGTCCTTTTCTGGATAGTAATTTGTCTGTAGAAGGAAAGTGGCAATTCTTGCCTAGTGGCTGTCTCACCACAACTGGAGTAACTCCAAGGATGCTCAATTTCTTCTTAGAATTCAATATAGGAAGCTGTCCAGAGCAGACAGGTCTCTAATGAAAATGAACATTAATACTGAAATGTATTTTATGTCAATTCTAAGGATTTCTGATGTTTTGAAAACCAAGCTGGGCAGACCTGCTCAAACCTCTGAGGTCCGGGAATTCCATCTGGAGGCAACGAAGACACAGCATCAGAAGATTGTCAATTTGCTCTTCCCCCCACTCCTCTTCTAATATCTCAACACCCATAATCAGCTTGAAGAAGCTAATGAAGAGTCAGCGCCCCTATTCCCTGGGCTTGGGGACTAAGGTGGTAAATGTTGGACTGTCTTTCTAGGGAAAAGTAGTGGTTTTGTGGGAATAGAGAGGATTAGCTAGGGGTTAATTGCATAGCCATAACCTATTAGTAGAAATCTGTATAATTAATATCATGATGAAGATATAAATTCTTAAATGGCACCAATTTACTTTGATTACAAATTTTAAGATTTCCATTGGCATGAGCTTCTTAGTGATATAAGAGTGAGATGAATATTGTTACTCTCATAGGCATTGTACCAGTATAACACATTTAGGAATACAAAGCTTAGACCCAGTCCTTCTTTAACTTTTTTTAACTGATTTGAGATGGTCAGCCTGTGAGTTAAGGGACTATAGCAAATTCATGACTTGGAGTTTATTATAAGGGTGTTCTCTATGTTTTATTTAGAAATGGCTGAGTGGAGTTAACAGGCAACAGTCCAGATTACCTTACAAGGAATCTATTGTTCAACTACCATAGTCTTCCTAGTTCCAGGCCAAGTTAAGACACTATCTCAAAAGACAGTGTGGTTTCACCGGCTCAATTGTGTGTGTGTATTGGCAAAAACACATGGAAATATATATTCATAAAATATAAAAAGTAAACTCAACAGTGCACATGGAGACCAAGTATTAGAAATATTCCAAATGCTTTCAACTGATATGCTAACCTAAATAATTATGTCCATATAGATATATACTAGTTGGTGAATAAGTACTAATTGCAACCTGATATAGAATATAACAAAATAAATCTAAAAGCTTATCTTAAACTGTTCTCCATACTCATGTACTATCAGATACCTAAATTTAGAGAAATGTTTTTTACAGAGAATTGTTCTATCTGACTCTCTCTCTCTCTCTAAATATATATATGTATACATATACACATATATATATTGCTAATAAAGTAGGAATTATCCATTAAAATATAAAAAATAGCCTCTTCAAGATGGGTACATCGCTCAATTTTATATATACCAAATATGATAATAATATAATATATTACATGTATTCTTTGTATGCTCTAATGCAAAAATTATAGGGCCTGTTATTAAATACTATACAAAATGAGTACCCAACATGTCACTGTCCATACCAATAATGAAGTTAAGAATATGGTGTGGCAGAAGATCACAGTACAAATTGAACTGTCACAAAATTCTGACTGTAACCAAGGACTTTTCCACCTAGCCCTTTTTTTCCCCCTAAAATAATGACTCTGAGGCTTCTTATGTATAAATAAATGCCTAGGCCAATGGCATTGGCTTGTTTCTGCTAGCCCATAACTCAGTTATCCCCCATTAAATTTAAATTAGTCACATGATCTGCCCTCAAGTTCCTGATTCTGTCTCCATCAGTTTTCAGGGCAAATCTCCCACACAGGAAAATTTCCCAGAATCTTCTGTATCTCTGCAGGATGTCCCACCTTCTAATCCTGCCTCAGCTCATTATCCATAAACTTTTTATTAAGAAGGGATGCTTCCATAAGTTTATCTACATGGATTATCTCTATAAATGATAGGCTATTTAATATGTGTTTTTCTTTAATGCAGAAGTGGCTTACTAATTTAAAACTAGAGAATCATATAATAAAAAAACATTTTATTAGCATATTTCCAAGAATCTATGGGACTCACTCTGTTTTGCAAGTATTTTTATGCCAAACAATTTATAAATTCCAATTACTTCGAGTTTTTAAATATTGTTTGATTTAGAGACACTTGAATGTTTTAGTGTCTTAGCTTCACAATTTCCAAGTCAAGGGTAAAATAATCACATAGTGAGCGATATTTAATGGGTAATAAAACCACCATTTGAACAGAGAATTAATAGTATAACCTTTAAGTCATGATCTGTTAGGTATAATATATAGCCTTAGGAGAAATGGTTCATAATTAATTGTGTAATTTCACATTTTGCCTTTTTTCTCTGCTCCAGTTTCAGAGTTGGATCTTTAAATACTGAATTATGTGAATTTAGGTATCTATTTCAAGACACTCTAACCTCCAAAACTAAGCTTATATCACATACTTCAATTCAAAATGTTGTTCTTCTCATTCTCCAAGATACTGAGGAAGAATTTGATCAACCCATCAAAGTATCTTACATCATTATTTCAGAATATAAAGTTAAGGATTATGTTTGAACAAAGCATGAGTCATTTTATTGCTTGCTAATTAATTGAAAAATGAAATTATCCTCTCAACAAAATAATACCAAACTTCATAAAACACAAGCATTCAAATAGATCATCACTGAGTTTTCTTGAGTTTACAAAAGAATAAACTAAAAATTTACACTTGTGAATTTTATACAAAGGGCCCAATTTTATACTAAAGAATTCTATTTGCTTGTAATAAATAGCTATTATAAGGTAGTAATTTGCTATAATTTTCAACTCTCTGTAGTTATTGTTCATATAATCTAATATATTGGACCAACATAATATTGTTGTGGAGAATTATATCAAAGCAATATTTATTGTTATTGTAATACTATAGAATCCAAATTAGTGCTAACTAAACTTATACATTAACATAAGTAGATATTATAGGAAGATGAAAGCATAAAGGGCTGCTTTTGCTAGAGTCATTTCTTTCTAAGTAATGTTTGAATTCATTTCTATAATTTAACTGAAGCAAATAATCCAAAACTCAAATACACCATGAAACATAAGATCTTTGAAATTGTACATATTTCTATACCCTATTAAAAAGACTACTTTGGATTTACATTTTATATGACTTTTAAAGTCTTGGAAGTAATTCATTGGAAAGTATTATAACTGTACAAATGTATTATTTCTCCTTTTAATTGTATGATGTTAATAATTATTTTGATTGTTTTTTTTTCATCCAGTGTCCCCTGCCTTCTTATGTGTATGTCATTATATTTTTTATAAACTAAGCAAAAAAACCACTCTAATTTTATTCATGTTTACATGAAATTTCAACTTTTTTCCTTTCTGCATAGTATAAATTTATCTATAAGTTTTTAAACTACATTTTCTATTGTTGCCTATCTTCTCTGTAGCATATCTTGCTGTTCAGTCTCCTATAGTTTTCATACTGAAATATTGGTGATTTTAAAAATATTCAGAATGGTATATATTTTTATTTTTGAAATTTTACAATTTTTTTTTACTTATAATACTAACATTTATGCATGTGTATATTGCCAAATGTAGTATTTAACTCATTCATAAACTAAACATCCAGTAGGGATGACAGTAGGGAGAGGGAATTTATAGAGCCCACCTACAGCAGGAAGACAGGACATCAAATGAGGGAAGGGGTTGCATCCCACAGTCAAAACTCTGACCCAAAATTGTTCCTGTCTGAAAGAACTACAGAGTTGGAAATGGAAAGGGTCCTGAGGTAAAGAAGGTCCAGCAACAGGCCCAAAGTGGGATCTAGGTCAAGGGTAGGTTCCAAGGCCTGACACTATTACTGAGGCTATGGAACACTCACAAAAAGGGACCTATCATGACTGCCCTCTGGAAGACCCAATAAGTATCTGAAAGTGTCATATGCAGATATTTGCACCAAACCAATAGACAGAAGCTGCTGACCCCTGGGGTTGAATTAGGGAAAGGCTGAAAGAAGCTGAGAAGGAGGGCAGCCTTGTGGGAGGACCAGCAGCCTCAATTAATCTGGACCGCTGAAATCTTTCAAACACTGGACCACAAAAAAGGTAGCATACACCAGCTGATATGAGGCTCCCAACATATACAGCAGAGGAATGCTGTGTCTGGGTTTAGTCAAAGAAGATGGACCTAACTCTCAAGAGACTGGAGGCCCCAGGGTTGAAATGATAGATAACAGTATTCCAAACAAATATAACTAGAGTGAAAGCAAGCATATCTACACTGTTGTATAAAAATAATATAGCTTAACTACATTGCTTAATTGTTTGGTCACTAAGTATTATATATTCTTTAAAATTCTTTGAAAAACATTAATAACTAACTTTTTCAATGTGATTATTATTTTCCTTTAATAATATGAAGAATAAGAGAAAATTCCAAAGTAACAATAGTAATGCTTGGAAATTAGCACATATATACAACATATAGATGCACACACAGGTGTGTATTATGGAGAATCTCTTACATAATATATGTCAATAAAATACTGTTGGCCTATTATCTTAGGCAGAACATAGGGAAGTGGAAGTTCCCAGATAGAGAGAAGATTTCTGGAATAGAGTAAGGTGTGTGAAGGATTTGACCAAAACTCTGAAAAAGATGATTGCATGAAAGTGAAGGAGAATTAACTATCCACATGGCATGACTTAGAACAGTTTAAATAGGATAATTGAGTTGTGAGATAAAAGAAATGAGCCAAAGCTATTGGCCTAGGTATTTCATTATAAGTGTCAAGCATCTTTATTTTTGGACAACAATATGGCTGTGTAGAAAACCTCACATTTTTTCCTACATTGCCCCTCTCCCCTTACCTTTGCATGAGGATGCTCCCCTATCCACTCACACTCTCTCCTCATCCTGCACTGCTCCAGCATCCCCCTACTCTGGGGCATCAAAACTCCCCAAGACCGAGGGCCTCTCTCCCATTGCTGTCAGGCAAGGGCATCCTCTGCTACATATGCATCTGGAGTCATGGATCGTTCCAGGTACACTCCTTGGTTAGTGGTCTAGTCTCTGGGAGAAATGGATGGTCAAACCAGCCTATGTTGTTCTTCTAATGGGGTTGCAATCATTTTCTGCTCCTCCAGTCCTTCTGCCAGCTCCCCCACTAGTTTCCCTGAGTTCAGTCTGATGGTTGGCTCAAAGAATCCATGTCTGCATTGGTCAGGACCTCCCAAAGAATGGTCATACCAGGTTCTGGTCAGCAAGAGCCTCTTGACAGCAGCAACAGCATTGGGTTTGGTGTCTGCAGAAAGGATGGATTCCTCGGTACCTGTTTGGCCGTTCCTTCAGTCTCTGTTCCATTTTGTGTCTCTGTTCTTCCTGTGGACAGGAATATTTCTGGGTTAAAACTTTGAGGTATATAGGTCCCCCCATCCCTCCACCGGGAGTCATGCCTATCTATTAGAGGTGGTCTCCACAGGTTTTATCTCCCTGTTCTCTGCTCATTTTGGCTAAAGTCATCCTCATTGGGTCCTGAGAGCCTCAAGTTTCCCTGGTGTCTGCGTCTCTCCAGTGGCTAGCCCCAGTTCCTTTTCCCTCCCACTAAGTATTTGTTTTTTCAATTTCCTGACTCTGTATAAAAAAGCCAAGAGGTCTTTTGTTTGTTTGTTTGTTTGTTTGTTTTTCGTGTGTGTGTGTGTATTAGGGAATGAATAGGAACAAGGAAATGATGTTTAAAAGAATTAAAATTTAATTATTATATGATCACTTACCTTAATACTTTAAGGAATTTAAATACCTTAAATATTTGCTTTTCTTAAATATTATTTATAACATTGAATTAATGTTATTGTGGAAACTAGCATTGGAGTGTAGACTCATTTGGAAATATATTTAAAACTGGAAAATATCTATAATTCTCTTGAAATTTGATTCTTCATAACAACATCTTAACATTGTAATAACACTACTATAAAACATTTTATTAAGTGTGTCCTCCATACCTTCTGACTCCCACAAACTTTCTGCTGTGCCTTGTGCCTGGTTTTCAGAGTCTGAAGGGGTGATTTTGAGTCAACATAGCTATCCAATCTAAAACTGAGTGTCTCAAGGTCTCTCATTCTATGAATGTTGTCCAGTTGATGATCTCTGTATTTTTTCTCTACCCACTATAGGACAAAGCCTTTCTGATGATGACTGTGTAAGACTATGATTTATGAGTATAGCATAATGGCTTTAGAAGTCATTTCATTGGAACATTTGTTTAGTGGAACAGCAATACTAGGCCTTTGCCTAGTCACTGGCATATGCAGTCTAAGGAGTTAGAAACAAAGGCAATGTTAGGGATACATTACATGACATGAAGTGGGCGTTCAATCCACAGATTGGTTAGTTAGTCTCACAAGAATTCTGTTAGTACTACCCCTGCAAATCTTAAAGCAGGACACCATTGTAGACCTCAAAGTCTGCAGCTAGCTTGAATAGGACCTCTAATTTAATCAAAACTAATATTAAGACAGTATAAAATATGTATAAGATAGTATATCAAAGCATTCAAAATTTATAGATGTTAACAGAAAAGAAATCTCATAATTTGAATTAATCAAACATGAATCAAATGAAATTTATGAGAGAAAGCTGAAATACATCTCAGCACAGATGCATGAATTAAAATGACCAGTATTGCTGTCATGCAGTAATAACAAAGATCCTAGCCATGGCCTTGTCATATAAATTAAGTGCTGAAGTTTATGTGTCACAATTTTTTATGTAAAGCACAACTATCCAATAAAAAATTTGAACCAATATGTACTTTGCCAGGTTTAAAAATTTTATAATCATTCATAAAATGGACTGCATACAATTTATAATGAAGTTCTTAGTTTCAATGAGAAGATATAACTAAATTGTACTAACTATATTTTAGTTATTTATTAAGACAGACAGGAAATTAAAACAGTCTATATTTATATAAGTGTACATGCCAGTCCTTGAGTCTTATGAAGTTTTTGAAATCCAGTTAACATGTCAAAAGCATTTCAATGATTACTTTTGGGACTTATTTTATTATGTGTGTTAATTATAATACAAACCAGAGTGACTCTTTTACTTGACAAAAATACAAAGCACCAGAGAAAGTATAGGAAAAGTAGTTTTCAAAATATTTACTGGTGTTTGGTAAACAAATGTTTCCTGAACTTGTTAGTCTATAAAGAAATATGTGTTTCCAGTTTCCAACATCACTTGGCCAGTCTAGCTTTGTTCAAATGATTCTCTTTGGAGGTACATAATTCTCACAATGATGTCAGTTTGGGTAACACTTCTCTTCTTTCCACCTCAGTATCATGCAGATAGCTCCAAATAGTTTAGACCAGAAAAGAAATACTTCCCGCCACATAATAGTCAGAACATCAAATGTACAAAACAAAGAAAAAATACTAAAAGCAGTAAGGGAAAAAGGCAAGGTAACATATAAAGGCAGACCTATAAGAATTACACCAGACTTCTCACCAGAGACCATAAAAGCCAGAAGATCCTGGACCGATATCATACAGACCCTAAAAGAATATAAATGTCAGCCCAGACTACTATACCCAGCAAAACTGTCAATCATTATTGATGGAGAAACCAAAATATTCCATGACAAATCCAAATTTACACAGTATCTCAACACAAATCCAGCACTTCAAAGGATAATTGGTGGAAAACTCCATCACAAGGAGGGAAACTTCAACCTAGAAAAAGCAGGAAAGTAATCTTCCAAAAACCGTAAAAGAAGGTAGCTACACAAACATATCTCCACTGCCAATAACAAAAATAATAGGAAGCAACACTCATTTTTCCTTAATATCTCTTAATATCAATGGACTGAATTCTCCAGTAAAAAGACATAGACTATCAGACTGGATACATAATCAGGACCCAACATTTTTCTGCATTCAGGAAACACACCTCTGTGGAAAAGACAGACACTACTTCAGAGTAAAAGGTTGGAAAACAATCTTCCAAGCAAATGGTCCCAAGAAATAAGCAGGAGTAGGGATTCTAATATTAAATAAAATCAGTTTTCAACCAGAAGTAATCAAAAAAGATAAAGAAGGACACTTCATATTCACCAAAGGAAAAATGTACCAAGAGGAACTAGCAATTCTCAACATCTATGCCCCAAATGCAAGGGCATCCACATACAGAAAAGAAACTTTACTAAAGCTTAAAGCATACATTGCACCCTACATAATAATAGTGGGAGATTTCAACACCCCACTCTCAGCTATGGACAGATCATGGAAACAGAAACTAAATGGAGACACAATGAAACTAACAGAAGTTATGAACCAATAGACTTAACTGACATCTATAGAACATTTCATCCTAAGACAAAAGAATATACCTTCTTCTCAGCACCTCATGGTACCGTCTCCAAAATAGACCAAATAATTGGTCACAAAACAGGCCTCAACAGATACAAAAAGATTGAAATAATCCATAGTACCTTATCAGACCACCATGGACTAAGACTTGTCTTTGACATGGACAAAAACAACAGAAAGCCCATATACACTTGGCAACTGAACAATACTCTATTCAATGATAACTTGGTCAAGGAAGAAATAAAGAAAGAAATTAAAGACTTCTTAGATTTAAATTAAAATGAGGACACATCATATCAAAACTTGTGGGACTCACTGAAAACAGTACTAAGAGGAAAAATCACAGCTCTAAGTGCTCACAAAAAGAAATTGGAAAGAGCATACATTAACAACTTGACAGCAAACCTGAAAGCATTAGAACAAAAAGAAGCTAATATACCCAAGAGGAGTAGACGGCAGGAAATAATCAAACTCAGGGCTGAAATCAACCAAGTCGAAACAAAAAGAACTATACAAAATATCAACAAAACCAGGAGCTGGTTCTTTGAGAAAATCAACAAGATAGACAAACCCTTAGCCAGACTAACCAAAGGGCGCAGAGACAGTATTCAAATTAATAAAATCAGAACTGAAAAGGGAGACATAACAACAGAAACAGAGGAAATTAAAAATATCATCAGATCCTACTACAAAGGCATATACTCAACAAAATTGGAAAATCTGGATGAAATGGACAATTTTCTAGACAGATACCAGGTACCAAAGTTAAACAAGGAGCAGATAAACCATCTAAACAGTCGCATAACTCCTAAAGAAATAGACACAGTCATTAAAAATCTTCCCACCAAAAAATGTCCGGGGCCAGATGGTTTCAGTGCAGAATTCTTTCAGACCTTCAAGGAAGACCTAATACCAATCCTCTTCAAGCTATTCCATTGAATAGAAACAGAAGGAACACTACCCAATTCGTTCTATGAAGCTACCATTACACTCATACCTAAACCACAGAAAGATCCAACAAAGAAAGAGAACTACAGACCAATCTCTCTTATGAATATTGATGCAAAAATACTCAATAAAATTCTCGCAAACCGAATCCAACAACACATCAAAACAATTATCCATCAAGATCAAGTAGGCTTTATCCCAGGAATGCAGGAATGGTTCAATATTCGGAAATCCATCAATGTAATCCACTACATAAATAAACTCCAAGAAAAAAAACCACAAGGTCATCTCACTAGAAGCTGAGAAAGCATTTGACAAAATTCAACATCCCTTCATGGTAAAAGTCTTGGAAAGATCAGGAATTCAAGGACCATACCTAAACATAGTAAAAGCAATATACAGCAAGCCAGTAGCCAACGTCCAACTAAATGGAGAGAAACTTGAAACAATCCCACTAAGATCAATGACTAGGCAAGACTGCCCACTCTCACCCTACCTATTCAATATAGTACTGGAAGTCCTAGATAGAGCAATTAGACAACAAAAGGAAGTCAAAGGGATACAGATAGGAAAGGAAGAAGTCAAAATTTCACTATTTGCAGATGATATGATAGTATATTTAAGTGACCCTAAAACTTCCAGCAGAGAACACCTAAACCTGATAAACAACTTTAGCAATGTGGCTGGATATAAAATCAACTCAAACAAATCAGTAGCCTTCCTCTATTCAAAGGATAAACAGCCTGAGAAAGAAATTAGGGAAATGACACCCTTCACAATAGCCACAAATAAAATAAAATATCTTGGAGTGAATCTAACCAAGCAAGTGAAAGATCTGTATGACAAGAACTTCAAGTCTCTGAAGAAAGAAATTGAAGAAGATCTCAGAAGATGGAAAGATCTCCCATGCTCCTGGATCGGCAGGATTAACTTAGTAAAAATTGCTATCCTGCCAAAAGCAATCTATAGATTCAATGCAATACCCATCAAAATTCCAAACTAATTCTTCATAGAGATAGAAAGAGCAATTTACAAATTCATTTGGAATAACAAAAAACCTAGGTTAGTGAGAACTATTCTCGACAATAAAAGAACTTCTGGGAGAATCACCATTCCGGACCTCAAACTGTACTACAGAGCAGTAGTGATAAAAACTGCATGGTATTGGTACAGAGACAGACAGGATGATCAATGGAATAGAATTGAAGACCCAGAAATGAACCCGCACACCTACGGCCACCTGATCTTTGACAAGGGAGCTAAATCCATGCAGTGGAAAAAGGACAGCATTTTCAACAAGTGGTGCTGGCTCAACTGGAGGTCAACATGTAGAAGAATATCCATTCTTATCCCCTTGTACAATGCTCAACTCCAAGTGGATAAAGGACCTTCACATAAAGCCAGATACACTGAAAATAATAGAAGAGAAGTTGGGGAAGACCCTCGAATACCTAGGCACAGGGAAAAAGTTCCTGAACAGAACACCAATGGCTTATGCTCTAAGATCAAGAATCAACAAATGGGACCTCATCAAATTGCAAACTTCTGTAAGGCAAAGGACACTGTCAACAAGACAAAACGGCAACCAACAGATTGGGAAAAGATCATTACCAATCCTACATCTGATAGAGGGCTAATATCAAATATATACAAAGAACTCAAAAAAATTAGACACCAAACAACAAAATAACCCCATTAAAAATGGGGTACAGAGCTAAACAAAGAATTCTCAACTGAGGAAACTCGAATGGCTGAGAAGCACCTTAAGAAATGCTCAACATCCTTAGTCATCAGGGAAATGCAAATCAAAACAACACTGAGATACCACCTCACACCAGTCAGAATGGCTAAGATCAAAAACTCAGGTGATAGTAGATGCTGGCGAGGATGTGAAGAAAGAGGAACACTCCTTCTTTGTTGGTGGGGTTGCAAGCTGGTACAACCACTCTGGAAGTCAGTCATGGAGAAGGACTGGGTCTAAGCCTTGTATTCCTAAATGTATTATATAGGCACAATGCCTATGAGAGTATCAATATTCATCTCACTTTTATGCCAATAAGAAGCTCATACCAAAGAAAACCTTAAATTTGAAATCAAAGTAAATTTTGTACCATTTAAGTAATTATAACTTCATCTTGATAATAATTATACAGATTTCTACCAATAGGTTATGGCTATGCAATAAATCCTAGCTAATCCTCCCTATTCCCACAAAAGCCGCTACTTTTCCCTAGAAAGACAGCCCAATATTAACCATCTTAGTCCCCAAGCCCAGGGAGTAGGCGCTGACTCTTCATTAACTTCTTCAAGCTCATCACGGCATTGAGCTATTAGAAGAGGGGCGGGGGGAGGAGTAAATTGATAAGCCTCTGATGCTGTGTCTTCACTGCATCCAGTTGGAATTCCAGGACCTCAGAGGTTTGAGCAGGTCTGCATAACTTGCTTGATGAGTAGATATACCAAGGCTGTGTATTCTGCAATGTTCAATTCTCATAACAAATTTTAGTATCAAGATATCTTTTTAGAGGGCTGACATTGTATTAAAGATGCTGTTTAAAATATTTTTAACAAAAAGAATTAATTGGATCACTATTAAGAAGCTATTTTAAAACATAAACACAATTTGTTTATCTGGACATACCTGAGTTAAAAGAAATAACCTTATATTTTATGTAAGGTAAATAATTCAGTTATAAACCATAGAAATTGTTCATGAGCCTCATAGTCAGCCATTCTAGTTTTTAGTAGGCAAGAGAACAGCTGTCCAAAGAGGTGTTTTACATCTACAGGGAGGCTCCCGACTCTGTAGTAGTAACATCTGGGGTCTTTTAGAATATAAGGCCTACTGCATTCCCCTTATTATGGGATGATTAAATTCATAACAATTTGGTTAGTTACATGATCTGGATTTATTCCAACCTATCTCTTCATGATGGAGTTCTATTTTATGTTTTGTTTTCTATATTTTAAAGTATTGTTTAAAATTTATTTTAAAGCATTAATTAATATTCTGGGAAACATGTGGCTAAACAGATTAATGTACAATTTTGTTCATGCTTTAGTTATTTTTATCATTTTTTTTAGCTGAGAGGTTCATTTGTGTTTTAATAATAATCACCCTACCTCCATCTCTTCCAGATCCAACTCCCTTCCACACCCCCCAAAGTTTTGCTATTTAAAAAAAATAGCCACTATCTGAATCACCAAGCACAGGGCTTACTCAGGTCTGCACCATGTATATTATGGCTTCTGGTTTACTATTTTTATGGGAATCCTGAGTGTGTGAACAAGAGGTCCTCTGATTTGTGTGCCTTCTTTCCATTCTGCTCATTTGCTTTATCATATTATACTTTATTTTATTATATCTTGTTATTCCTTAGAAGCCTGTTCTTTTCTGATAAGAGAAAATGTACATCTCAATGAGAGGGGAGGCTGAGAGGACATAGGATGAAGAGGGGAAGGAATCTATAATCGGGGTATATTGTGTGAGAAAATTATCTATTTTCAGTAAAAGGGAAAAAAGAAAAATAAACTTTAAGACGAAATTATACAGGTGAATCATTCTTGGATGTGTGGTTTTCCACTACCACAGAATGCACTTTGATAGAAAATGGTTTCCCTTCTCCCAGCAGATAATATTTTCCAAAAGCTTCATTGCATAAGGTCATATATTTTGTGCCCAATCCATATCTTGGCCTTTTGTCTGACTGTTTATTTCCTCTGTTTCTGTCTCTGTCTCTGTCTCTCTCTCTCTGTATCTGGCATTTGAATATGAACATTATAGATATGAGTCACCATACAAGGCTCTTTACTTGTTATTTTCTTCTTTTAATTAATAAAGAACAGCTTATCTAGACAAGATTCACAGAAGTTGGCTAGGCCCCTCCCTTTAACATTTTTCAAATTTCACTGGAGGCTTCATGGTACAAAATAACTTTAACAGCCACTTGTTACTTAGGTACTTAAAATCCATTTGTCATATCAGTTAAACAGACTACATAATATTCTTGTTAGTTTTTCCTAAAAATGCAACTTTTTGCTCACTACTCACAGTAATTCAGAATTTACAGAGAAAGCATCTATTCTAACAATAAAACTAGAACAATCAATGGTGCCTCTGGGTTGCTTGAGGCACATGTCATTTAGACTGACTTGAAAGGAATAATGACCTTCTGGGACCTTGACATTAATCATCCAATCTGAATGAAATAGGCCTCTTTGAAAAGCACTATATTTGTCCAATATTAGAAAGTAACCTTCTTGTGAGACTGTTAAAGCCCAGCTCTCCAGTGACTTGGCCTCTTCATTTTGTGGAGAGGGAAAGTGCAAAATGGTAACAGATAAAATGCTAACTTTGTTTTTTTATAAAATACTTTGAAGTATAAGAATCACTTTTTCTTAATCCTCCAAGGAATTTTAAAAAAAATAAGGAAAAAGTTAGCCAACACATTCACTAACCTGTGAATATGAAGAATCTTCATGAAAAAGTAAGAGACTGTCATATTAAATATGCCACATTTAGGGCTGATATGACAGTTCAGTGGTTAAGAGCACTAACTGATCTTCCCAAAGACACAATTTTAGATTACTGCACCCATGTTAGCTGGCTCACTAATATCTGTAATTCAAGCTTCAGAAGTTTCAAATATCTTATCTACTTACTTTAAATCATGATATACCTTGTTTCTTGAAATTTTTACTAAAATGACTTTAAACCCTGTTTCTTCCCTTCAAGTTATCTTTTCACCTAGAACACCATGATGTAAAACTGGAAGGACACAGTATCTCCATCTCCTGGAATATATCTAGAATTTGTACAGAAGACCACACAGAGTGCCCTATTATTTGCATAGTTTATGTCACTTTTTCAACTTTAAGTAGCATATGGAAACCATATAGTATTGTTTGTATTATTTTCATGATTTTTCAGGGAGAAAAATAAGCAACAAATAAAAAAATAACATTTAGGCCCTCAGTGCTTTCCTATGTATTGTATAAAATTTAAGGGAAGTTCTTAATTTCTTAGGGTCTTTTTATTTTACAAATACATTTTTGGTATTAGTGCTTATCCCGTGGCACATTTTCAAACCTAAATTTCAATAGCATACCTGATGTACACAATTCTACCTTTATTCAAGTTCTGTGGAAGCTATCCCATTCCCAAGTGTCATTAAATGAGGAGTTGATGGAATTATTTTGGATATTTAAGACATCACTGGCCTTTGAGAACTGTTATTATTTGGGATGAGCTGAGTTACATCTGTCATCTGCTGTTATATAAGTCTTGGTTGTTTATGATGTGATTCTGTAATCTGATGATACCTTAGGAGGCCTTGGTCAATGGGAGCTCTTTTGGATATTGAGAGTGTTCAGTAGTTTCCATGAGAATCTGAGTTTTATTAAAAGGTTGACATTTCATTTCCACATGTGCCTCTTGGCCCATACATGCTTGCAGACACATAGACACACATGATACACATGCACATACCTCATATATACACATATGAGTATTTTTTCTTCTTTTCCACTATTGAATATATAGCAGATTTTTATTTCTCAACAATTCAAGTTATACCTTGATTTCAACATAATGAAAAAGAATTACATAAAAAGATATCTACAGTCTCTAAACTTATGGATTGATTTCTTTTTCTATGGTATTCACTTAATATTGAAAAACACATATTCTGATTATACAAGGTATTTGTCATAGAGATTATTCTCAATGTATGTTCTATCATTTCAAAATTCAAGTAATCTGAATGTAAATACCAACTTTGTATTCCTTTTTTCAGCAGATATTTCAAATCTTTTATAAAGTGCATTTACCTATTTACATGTATCTTTAGTGTGTATGTCCACATATTCCAGCACAGTCTGGCATATAGAGCACAGAGCAAGGGGGTAACTTGCAGGAGTCAGTTATTACTCTTTTTTTTTTTTTTTTAATCATGTGGGTCTCAAGGAGCTCAGGTATTCAGTCATGGTACTATAGCTTTTACCACCTGAGGAATGTCACCAATCCTGCAGCAGAAATATCCATTTTTTCATAAAAATTATCTCTCATTTAATTAAATTTAGCTTTTTAATAGAAGTTATGATTTAGAATTTATAAAATCAAGTGGCTTTGCACTTCTATTTTGATTGTAACATTTAATAAAATTATGTGTGTTCCTTCCATGTATCATTTTCAAAATTCAGAAGAAAAGAGAATTCTAAAGCAAATAGTTGAAAACACACAAAAATAAAACACCATGATTAGTAGTTTAAATGATAATTTGCATGGCTTTTCCTTCTACAAGGATGTCTATAGTTTCAAGAGAAAGAATAATTGCTGATTTGTTGATCCAAAAGACTGTTCCTGTGAAATAGTAACTGAATTATTTCATTAAAGAGACAAATGTTGTTACTTACATCACTTAAGTTTAACCCATATTCACTCTCTTTATGAGGCAGATTTGAGTATCATGAAGACAGGTAACAAAGCTATATTACAGGCTAAATTTTTGGAAAATATATTACCCATGAGGCCATGTCCTAGACATGGAAATATTATACCATTCTCTGCAAGAGACACTCAAAATTCCTTCTATAATTCTAAAGGCTATTTATATTGATCATAGCTCAAGGGTTCATTTTCAATCCACCACTAGTTTTATTTTTATTTGCATTACATATTGATTTTTATTTTAGCTTGGAGTAGAATTATCTTGAATTTTTACATTATTTCATATGGTTATAACACATGTAAGTAACACATACAGCTGCCTAGGCAGGTTTTCTATATTTGTGACTCACTTAATAACTAGAGTTATTCAGCAATAGTAAAGCCTCTATATATGGAAATATTTGTAGTTTGAAAGAATATTATACAAGCATCATTAAAGAGTTGAAAACAAATTTTAAAAAATTGAGACAGAGGTTTTCTAGTTCCATCCTTTTGCCTGCAAATTTCATGGGGTCCTCGTTTTAAAGAGATGAGCAGTATGTCATTGTGTAAATGAACCACATTTTCTTCTTCCATTTTTTGGTGGAGGAGCATCATCTGAGTTATTTGCATTTTGGGGCTATTACAAATAAAGCTGCTATGAATATTGTGAAGCAAGTCTCCTTGTGGTATGGGGCAGTATCTTTTGGGTATATTCCAAGGAGATTTATAGCTGGTATTTCCAGTTCAAATATACTCAATTTTCTCCAAAACTGTGAAATTGATTTCTAAAGTTGTTATACATGTTTGCACTCCCACGAGGAATGGAGGAGTGTGTGTGTGTGCGTATGTTTTTTTTTTTTCTCCACACTCTTGCCAGCATGTGCTGTCACTTGAATATTTTATCTTAGCCATTCTGATGGGTGTAACATGGAATCTCAAAGTCACTTTAACTTGCATTACCCTGATCACAAAGGAAGTTGAACATTTCTTTAAATGCTTCTTGTTCGTTACATATTTCTTTGTTAAGGATTTCATTTAGCTCTCTACCCCATTTTAAAATAGGGTAATTTGGTCTGTTAATGTCTAATTTCTTGAGTTCTCTTTATATTTTGTATATTAGTCTTCTATTGGATGCAAGTTGTTGAAGATTTTTTTCCCAATTTGTATGCTGCCATTTTGTCTTATTGGCAATGTCCTTTGCCTTACAGGTTTTCAGTTTCATGAGCTACCATTTATCATTTGTTTATCTTAAGGCCTGAGCTATTGATGTTTTGTTCATGAAGTTGTCTCTTGTAGCAGTGAGTTCGAGGCTATTCCTCCCTTTCTCTTTTATTAGATTCAGTGTATCACTTTTATGTTGATGTCTTTGACCCATTTGGACTTCAGTTCTGTGCATGAAAGTAAATATGTATTTGTTTTTATTATTCTACATGCAGACTTCAAGTTAAACAAATACCATTTGTTGAAGATGGTCTCTTTTTTCCAGTTTGGTTATGGCTTCTTTGTCATAAATTAAGTGTCTATAAGTTTGTGTGTTTATTTTTGTTTCCTCATTTTGATTTCATTGATAATTCTGTTTCTACAACAATACCATGAAGATTTTATTACTATTGCCCTGTTGAGATTACTAGAGCTCAGGGATTCTGATACCTTCAGAAGTTCTTTTACTGTACAGGATTGTTTTGTGTTTTTTTTTTTTTTTTGTTGTTGTTGTTTTGTTTTACCATATGAAGTTGAGAATTGTTCTTTCAAGGTCTGTAAAGAAATGTGTTGGGATTATGATGGAAATTGCACTGATCTGTAGGTTGCTTTTGGTAACGTGGCCATTTTTAGTTTGTTAACCTTACTGATACATGAGCATGATAAATTTTCAGACATCTTACTCGTGTTTTTTTCCCCCTCAGGAACTTAGAGTTATTATTACACTGGTCTTTCACTGCTATGGCTAGAGTTATATCAAGCCATTTTATGTTATTGCTGGCTATTGTGAAGGGTGTTGTTTCCATGATTTCTTACTTAGTCTATTTATCATTTGTTTAAGAAGGGCTAGTCATTTTTTAGTTAATATTATATCTAGCCAATTGTTAAAGGTGTTTATGAGCTGTAGGAGTTCTCTGGTAGAATTTTTGGAATTTTAGAATTAGCAGATATGTATACTGTCATATCTGCTAATAGCAATACAATGACTTTTTCTCCAATATTGATTCTCTTGATCTCTTTTAGTTGTCTTTTTGCTCTGGTTAGGACATCATATGGGGTAAGAGTGGGCAGCCTTTTACTTTCACTGATTTTAGTGGAATTGATTCAAGTTTCTATCCATTTAATTTGTTGTTGGCTATTGGCTTGGTGTATATTGCTTTGATTATGTTAAGGTTATGTGTCTTGCATCCCTGATCTCTCTAATACTTTTATATGAAGGAGTCTTGGATTTAGTAAAAGTTTTCTAAGCATTTAATGAGATGATTATGTGGTTTTTATTTATTTGGTTTTTTTTTTCAGTTTGTTTATATGATGAGGGATCTTCATATATTGAACCATGCTTGCATTCTTGGAATGAATCCTTCTTGTTCAATGTAGATGATGTTTTTTGATGCCATGATGATTTGGATTCATTTTGTGAGTATATTATTGAGTATTTTTGCATCAATATTCATATGTAAAGTTTATCTGCACTTCGTTTGGTTTTTTTTTCTTGTTTTTTTATTGTTTAACCATGACTGAAGATCCATTGAATGAGTTTGGCAATGTTCTTTCTGTTTTTATTTTGTGGAATCATTTGAGGAGTATCAGTATTGGCTCTTCTTAGAATGTGTGGTAATATTCTGAGCTAAAACCACTTGGGCCTCGGTTTATTTATTTGTTGGTTGGGAGACATTTAATGACTGCATCTATATCTTTATGCATTATAGGGCTGCTTAGTTTGTTTAATTAATATTGACCTAACTTTTCTAATTAAGATCTATCAAGAAAATCATCCATTTCATTTAAATTTTCTAATTTTGTGGAAAACCTGCTTTTGAAGTAAGACATAGTGATTTGTTGGAGATCCTCTGTGCCTCTTATTATTTATCCCTTTTTATTTCTTATTTTTGTTAGTTTGAACATTTTCTCTCTGCCTTTTAGTTAGGTTGGCTAGTGATTTGTCTGTCTTGTTTCTTTTCTCAAAGAACCATCTTTTGGTTTCATTTATTCTTTTGTTTTCTTTGTTTCTAATTTATTAATTTCAGCCCTGAGTTTGATTATTTCCAGCTGCCTGTTTCTTTTGGGTAATTTTTCATCTTTTTGTTCTAGTGCTTTTAGGTGTGCTATTAAGTTGCTAGTATGAGATCTCTCTAGTTTCAATAGGGATGCATGTCAGACCTGCCTTCTTCCTTTAACTATTTTGATGCCTCAGGCTATTTTTGTATCTATCAGTCTGGATTCATAAAGAGAAGCATAACATAACTGTCCTCTGAGAGGCTGCACCCTGTCGCTCACCAAAGCAGATACAGAGCCCCACAGATAAACCTTATACAGAACGCAAAAAGTATTGTGGAAAAGTTGGGGGAAGGATTGAGGATCAAGGAAAAAATAGGAACCCAACAGCAAGACCAACAAAGACAAAGTTCTTGTACCCTAAGGTTGAAACTGACCCTCCTACAAATGCTGCAAAAGTGCAGCTTTGTCTTCATGAGAGTCCCCCAGCTGGAGCAGCATTTACCCTGACTACGGTGCTAGCCTTTGAATCCTGTTCTAACTGGGCTGCTTTGGCTGTACTCAGAGAGAGGATATGTCTTGTCCTGCAATGATTTGAGTTGCCAGGGTGGGTTGGTACCCATGGGGATATCTCCCTTCTCAGAGTGAATAGAAGGGAAGGTGGGTAGGATACATGTTAGGGGGAATTGGGAAGAGGGGTTTGAATCAGAATATAAAGTAAATAAATGAACTAATTAATGAAAACAACAGAAAAGATTAATGTCAACTTGTGGTCTGGAGGATTTAGTGGCTTATGTATTGGCCCTAAAATCTTGAGCCTTTAGAAGAGCAGTATATCATGGTAAGCATTGGTTTATAGAAGGAGGCTATTCATCTTAAAATCACCTAGAAGCAAGAAGTGAAATGAAAGGTTAGAATTTTCAAATTCCCACTCAAGGACATGGTTACAGTAAAATACCTTCTTCAATTGGGATCCACTTTCTGAAGTTTTCATGAACTTCCAACTACCAAGAGTTTCACTTAATGCCATTCATTCCATGCCATATATATGTATGTATTTATATATATAAACACACACACACACACACACACACACACACACACACACACACACACACATATATATATATATATATATATATATATATATATCACATCATTTAGGAAAAAAAATACAACACATAGTACCTCTCTTGCTTTCTAAAAGATGCCACTGTAAAGTACTGAGCATACTGATAAATGAATAATATGATCTGCAATGACAGCTGGGTTTGGTCCTGTATGGTTTAATAATATTCAACCCCTTGCTGAACTATGTTCATTTGTGGTATGAGTACCCTGTGATAATCACCATTTCCTTATATTTATTGCCTATTCTATAAGAGATAATATATTCTTGGTACTATATAGAATGGAGTAAAATCTTATTTATGACTAGTCACACATAGTCCTTGCAGAGGTCTATAGTACAAATGCTGTGACAAATGTCCTGTAGTTAACTTCTTCTTAAACAATCATCTTTTTATGTATTATAATAGTGCATTTCTAAGTTTGGTCAGAGAAGCATCTTTTTATAGTAGGCGATTGCCAAAGTAGGAACATATAACTGCTCAAAGAGCTGAGACTAAATGGATAGTTAATTTGTAACTATAAAAACAACATTTTTATGTTATTCTCATTTTATGCCATTGGAAAATTATAGAAAGGAGAATAGAAAGATTGTGGGAGGAAAAGGACACAATATAGGACATAACTGGTACAATTATAAGCACAGTGAAAGCTTGCATACCTCTTTAGGTCCAGTGAAAGTAGAGGTGGATAGAGGTAGAGGGTAATAGGAAGAATAAATAAGAAGAAGAAAGGTCAGCTACAGGAATGTCGGGGTATAAAGAACAGTAGTGGAGGGTAGAGGGTGAATATCTTTAGAATGCATTCCATACACACAAGTTATCATGAAGATTATTTAATATAAATAAAATAATTTGGACATAACAGAAGTTGTGTGAATATTAGATGTCTGTATCCATCACTTTCATGTTTTGGAAAAATATATTTCCAAAGCAGTAACTGCATGTTACTGGGTCATTATCTTGGCGTATAAAGATAAAGGGTCTTGGAAACTGTCTAATTCCTACCCTTCCCTGGATATCTCATTTTCAAATTATTCTCTAATTGTTTTGTTTGGTGACCCACTATGTCTCTGGGCTCATGGGTTTGGAACAATTTCCCAGATACTAGATGGCTCATTAATGTATGCTGTAGGCAACACCAGAAACACTCTTCTTTCTCCAAACCTAACACTAGTCAATTGCTTAGCAGTAAGTATCTCTGAGCTCTTGCTTCATTTATGAAAGGTCCAATCATGTAGCAACAAAAGTAACCACAGCATCTGTTGTGAGTTCATGACTACAGTGGATAGTCATGCCTAAAGGATGCTTTTTTACCAATCTACTGTCTTCGAGCTCTCATATTCATTTGATCATTTCTTCTACAATGTCAACTAAATTTTAGAGTGGATGATACTAATTTGGGTTTAAGTATGGACTCTCAGTTTTCACTTATTCAAAGAATTGTAGGAATCATGAATTTCATTGAGAAGACAAGATTTTATTATTAAAATGATGACAGCAATTTCTATGTTTGAGGATAAAAGTAGACATTAAAAGGCAGTCTAAATATATTTCAATTTATTTTACAACATTAGTATATTCCTAGCTTGGGCTAATGATTCCCACATAGGGACTCTTGTCCTGTCTAAAAGTACCAGTCATAATTTACTATGTAGTGACTTCCAATTAGAAATCTGTGGTTGCCACAATAATAGCTGTGCCATTATTACACAGGCTTGCTTAGGAGTTTCATTTTATACATCATAAAATTCACAGCTTTGTAAGACATATTGTGCCTTTTCTCACATTTTCACCTTCTGTGATTTTCCAAATAAAATATTTGTACTAGATGTATTAATTTATTGCATGTAGGGGACTGCATGCCAAGCATCACAGTATTTGTGTATGTATGTGTTTGTGTGTGTGTTTGTGTGTGTATGTGTGTGTATGTCACAGGAAATCTTGTGGGATTCACTCTTTCCTTGTACCATCTGGATGCCAATGATTGAACTCAGGTCATTAACTTTGCAGAAAGTATATTAACCTCTTAGTCATCTTGATGGTCATATGCATATAAAGCCTTTCTCACATTATATGTAGCAAACATGACTTAAATAAAATACTTTTTGGAAGAAAGATGTGTGAAAAATTATTCAATTAATATTTGATTTAATATACTGTAATAAATACAGTAATAAGAACATGTTGATTTAATTAACATTTAATAAAGAAGAACAAAGACACGTTATCTCAGCACATATAAATACTTCGGTCAAAAAATATCAAACTGTCTTCCACTTGTTACATAGATTACATAGGTTGAGTGAAAAGCAGTAGTCTAATTAAATCTAATGTGTAAAATTATGATTATAAATAGGGAAAATATGACATATCATCAATAATGAGGCCAAGAACTCTTAGCTGATTTAAAAAGCAATGGTTTACTGTCATTTCTTTTAAAAATAATTGAGGACATGTGTTCTTTACCTCAACACAATTTTTACTTAGATTGTTATTTTTTTATGATTCTTCAAATTTTAAAAATACTAATTCACATCATATCTCTTTTAATCTCCTACTGATTTCATATTGCAGGCCACAGCAAACAGGACAACAGAAGTAGTCTCAGGATTTCAACATTTGCCTCCTGTGGTTGTTACCCTATATGGTAATGAAAGTAACTTTGCCTGTAAATGTCACTTTATTTTCTCAGAGGAAATGATGCGATGAGAGATGTATCCAAATTTGTGAGAATACAGGCTTCATCTGAACACAGAACATTTTCTTCTATGTTCTAAATATTTCTAGGCGTAGGCATGGATAATTCTAGCCTCTATACAATTTAATCTTCCAAGATGATTGATTCAATCCAGCTTTGCTTGGTTTCTGTCCTTATACAAATTTTGGAAATATGTTCTACTCTTCTGGCTCCTTGTTTTCTTTGACTATTTCTGTCTTAACCAGTGTCCAGCTTGTTTTCTCTGATGCCTGTGTCTGTACATCTGGCTTGGTAAAACTGACAGACATACTTACCACCTACCACACATAAACTTTTTCTCTTTTGGCTCTTAAAAAGCCCCTTTTCTGTGGTTTTCTCATATGAGTTGGGTGTATTCTACCTCTGACTCAGTCTGTCAAATTTTTCTCTCATTCATCACTTTGTCTTCCCCTCAATTAGATGTCACTTTTTAAAACTGGATGCTTCCTTCTAAAACTAAACCTTTGTTCATTTTTAGGGATTAAATGTGTGGACTAAGTACCTATCTATATTTCAGCAAGATCATACTGCAATTCAAGGTGTGTCTGCACTCTGACAAGACCATACTTATGGATGTGGTCCTTTTTCAGAGCACCCATTGTGCTGGATGAAAATTACTCTACATTTGCATAAGCACAATTATGCTTACACTTCACATTCATTTCTTAAATATACATTTGTGTATTGCCTATTATCAACAGTGTATTTCTGACTGATATCACTCCTAAGATTATAAGCAACTATTTTTAACCTCCCTAAACAGAATAATTAACCCTTGGTCTTCTTATTGATCCTCAAGTCTTCTTATTGATCTTTCAACATTTTTAAAGCATTTAAAATTTAAATCTCCAGTATAATTGGTTTCTTCCCTGAAGGATACATTCCACTCATATTAACTGAAATTCTTTTCTCAGTACTTGTTTCTGATATCCTCAGAAATGCCTGCTCTATCACTTCAACAAAAGTAACTACTTAAATTTTGGCTTGCTAAGAAACACATTTAATAAAGTTTATATGCAACTTAATAATATTTAAGATAGTTATATTTTAACAAATGATATCTTTAAACTGTCTACATTTGGTTTTTTTAGTTTACTTTGTCAATTATAGCAATTAAGTATAACATTTTTACATGTGTGTGTTTGTGTGTAAGAGAGAAACAGAGAGACAGAGAGGGAGACACACACACACACACACACACAGAGAGAGAGAGAGAGAGAGAGAGAGAGAGAGAGAGAGAGAGAGAGTGAGAAAGAATGGAAATACACATGCTATGAGATCACAATCTATCTACCTCGGGTGGCATTCTTAGGATATTATCAACATTTTAATTTTTTTCTAGGCAGTGACAATTATTGATTTTAAATTCATATTATTAAGCAGGCTAGTGGGCCAATAAGACCAGAAATTCAACTTTTTCATTTTCTCAGTTCTAGGATTACAAAACTAATTTATATCTATACACCCAAATATATTATAAGAATATTCTACATTTAAAAATATCTACATATATTTATAATTTAAACTGGCCATAGATTTTGAAGCCTATTTGAATCATTCAACTACCAAGTGGTATACTCATTAATATGTTAAAATTATTTTTGGATATTCTATCCACATATTCCTATTGTAATATTATGATAATTATTGAATAAAATAAAATATATTGGATAATACTTTATAAATGTCTGAGATAGTTTTATACTGAGTATTCTCTGGATAGGAATTTCTTTAAAAATTTAAATGAGAAAATATGACTATAACTTCATAATCTTTGATAATATTCCAAAATATTATCTGGCAGAAAGAAATTATTTCATAAAATATATGAGGAAATTATTCTAAACACATATATTTTTTAATTACTGTAAGTGCCTTGACTAACTCCTTAAATATTATTACAAATTAAGTGTTAGTGATTATTTTATTTGAAGGATTTCATTGGTTACATTTATAGAATTTTCCCTATTAGGAGCAATATTATAAAATTGTTCTAACTTTAAGTCACTATGAAATATTATTTCATAAGGAATTTACCCTCCATTGTATTCATAATTATTTATGGCAAATGTTTGGTTATAGGAGGTTTTTTAATTTCTTTGGCAATGTCTAAGATCTCACCTTCGTCTACCGTTCACACACAAATCAATGTAAGTTCCTTGAATGCCTGTAATAGGATCCTACTTTCTTTGTGCAAGGATTCATTCTTAGATTTCACTTTGGTTCATTACTTTTACTCAAGCTGTGCTGACTACTTCACTTTCCCACAGTGGTTAAGAATCTTTTTTTTTTCCTTAACAAATGTTTTTTTTTTTCTTTTTGTTTTCATTTTTAAGAACTGAATAATGTCTGTTTAAAATATACTCACTCTCTTTCCCCAGTTCCCCATTATCCCAAATCCATCAAGCTCTCCCTAGCACTTCTTGTTTGAATTTTTCTCTTCTAAACAAATCCAGATAGTGTTGTCTGGCTACTCTTGTGGGAAAGGGTGCTGAGCCTGTCCTGGACTGTGTTTGACTTAGACGGGGTGGTAAGGTTTAAAGAACCAGAATATAATATTAAAAACAGTGTTTCCCAGACACAATTATGTAGCTGAATATATGAACTGAGAGTAAATGTGACGTATTCAGAAACTCTTGGGTCTTACACCAGGTCTACATGTCTCTAATGTCTATGATCAAATTTCTCCTGTTTTTGAACTTTTTTTTTCATTAAATCATCCTCAGTGTGGCTCATCTGGGCACTTGACTCTTTCAAACATACAATCCCATTTATTCTGACTACAAAATTTGTACATACCATATGTCTCCTCTTTTATTTGATAAGCATATTAAATACCAACTTTGCCTACACTTTTTCATAAGCCTCAAAGCTTAAATATCTTTTCATAAAATAATATATCAGTGGTTGATTTCAAGTATTCTGAACATAGTAGGTGTTAATTGACTTCCGTTAAAAATGAAAAGACATGATTAGCATCTATAGAAAATGTCCAATCTGAATAAAGGAAGTAATGTGTAAAATTTCAGGTTGAAGGAGAAATAAAATAATAAGGTACTCATAATGTTACCAATTTCACCATCTTTGTTTAGTAAGCAATAATTCATATATTTTTATTGTTGAATATAAGAGTTTGCAAGGTAAACTTCTAAATGTGACTATTCTCATTGAATATAATATTTAAAACTTTAGTTAATTTCATAGTACTACATTTTAAGATACACATATTAGCTATATAAAACCACTTTATTCACATTCTAAATTAAAAGTAATTGTGTTAGATTTCCTTCCCCATTACTTAGTTTATGGTTTCTACTTCATCTGTTGACTGTTACTCATTCTTACCCGTGAAAAATATTCAGAACTACTTCAAAGGCGAGAAAATATACCCAGGTTGAAAAATATTGTGCTTCTAAATAAATTGCATGAACACATTATAACTATTACAAGCAAAAGGGTCATAATAGTAAGACTGATTTATATTTTATATGCTCAGTTGTATATGAGTTATATATTAATTAAATATCATTAATTTACAGGATTCATGAGTACTCCAAACACACAAAAGAATATATCACACACATGAGCCACTGAAGGAAGCTTTCTGTAATTTAAAACATCTCAATTGGTTTTTACTAAGTTGAGCTTTAAAATTTATTAAACATTTTATTAAAGTGACCTGATTTTGGCATTGCTTTTGTGGAGATAGCCCTTGATAAATGTAGGTTTAAAATATCAGTGTTCTTGAGAAAAAAAAAAAAACAAAAAAACAAAGGACTCTGTGAGCACTAAGAACAGAACAGCACTGTGAGATTGAATAATTATGCCAACAAATGTCAAATCTAGTCAGACAGCTCTTGGTTTGAGCACAGAGTAAAGTCATTTAGTAGGTCCTAAAACCCAAGTGTACACATCCAGGTCACATTGAGTGATTGCAATGTCATCAAGAGAAAACAAGCCGCAATACATTGCAGTCAGACTTCAGGGCAGGGAACCCCACAGGTCTTCGTGGACAATGTGGTTTCAACTGAAATTTTTATGAAAGCCGTAGGCAGAAAAGAAAATTCAATTTTTTTCCTGAGTAAAGTTAGAAATTGGTACTACTCATATGAATTCTCAGTCATCCTATTAGATCTAACCACATTTTTTTATCCTCTCAAAAGTCTGAACCAGGCATCCTGCTAAAGAATGGCTTGAGTGTGAATTTTAAGGATTCATTAACCAATCGTACCACAGTTTTACAATATTCGGGTCTCTTCAGGTGTATGGCTACTGTTTTGTAAAAATTAAATTAATATGAACATAAGTGTAAGGATTTTGAAGATCATAATGAGAAGTAGTTAGGAAAAGTTATGATATTATTGTCCTTATTATTCTTTATTATGGAAAACTACATATAATCAATAATTCAAATCTATTTGAAAGAAGTTAATTGGTTTATTTTTTATTATGAATTTTAGCTTTCCATATATTTTGATGAAGAAAAATATATAGGGTTTATATAACAAGTGAGTCATATTGGAAGAAATATGACATTTTTCTTACTTTTTCCTGAATATAGTTGTGACCTTGCCTTCCAGGAAAGACATAAAGCTAAAATGGAAGGGAACATGAGGAAATGAAAACAGAAACACAAAAGAAACATAAAACATCTGCTTATATTGTCTTCAGACCCAAAATTCCTGTAATGACTAAATGAAGTCGTTTAACATTACATTACTCTTGTATCTGACAGTTCTATAGTAAAAATACAGAATCTACTTAAGAGAAGCACATTTTCTCTCTTTTTTTTTTTTATTACAAACTTGGCTGTTTTTATTTAGTATTGATTTTTAGAAGGATAATTTTTTCAAAAGTTTAAGCAAGGTTTAAATGTATTTCCTAAATAAAAAAACATTTTAGTAATCAAAAGATCACTTTTCAGCATTTTTATTGGATATTTTATTTATTTACATTTCAGATGCATCTCCTTTACTCATTTCCCCTCCCTAGAAACCCCCTTCCCATTCCCCCTCCTCCTTTTTGCTTTTATACCATTTTAATTCCACACAAGTATTAAGGACAGTTCTAGGTCGAGGAAGTAGCAATACAATAGATGCAAACAGTCAAGGAATAAGCAAGACAATAAACACAAATACGAGAAGCAAATATTTTTAATGAGTGATACCATGCTTCACAGTAGACTTTGTGAACACATTATTGCTTTCATTTAACCAGACTTATAGATTATTAGGCCCTTTGTAATATGATGGAAGCTCCTTAAGACAAAAATGGTTTTGATAACAGAGAATAACTCATATCAGAAGAATGCCAAGCGTTTGTAGAAAATTTACAATATCAAGAATAATCAGGAGTTATGAACACTTCAGAAAAACCATTGAAGCAGTAAAAAATAAAACAAAGCCATTAAAGAATAATGATCAAAACAATTATAAATTTACATCCTTTAAAAATTCAATTTAATTTTAGTGTTTATGTTAGTGTCACTGGGTATATAAAAAAGCAACGACAATAAGTAAATGAATTTGAAATTGTAGAGATTGTGATATTTCTTTGGATTGAAATATTTTTTTTAAAAAAAACTGATAAATAAACAATAAGTTACTATGAATTTCCGCCATGCGATATGAAATCATGTGGCTAAAATACAGCTTATAGATAAGGCCATTACAGAATACATTTTAATATCACTTTCTCTGTCTCTACTGGTTATTTGAAGCATTTACTATTAGGTATTGAAACATGATCATGAACATACTCATTCATGCAAGTGACTTGTCTTTCACTACACATAGGCTTCTTTACTTAAAGAATAAACATATTTTCTTCTTTGAAACCTTTAAGGGGGTTGCACAGAAGCTACAGAAGATTCAGACTTCCTTGAAAAAATAGTTTGAGACACTATACCAGAAAAATATACAGTAATGATTAGAAATTAAAATTAATATGTATTTACAAAGGATATTCACCTGTGAACTTGAAAATAGACATATGGGGGTTTAATGCATTCATAGTTATGACTGTTTCACAAATATTCTTTAGAACTTTGGAGTCAGAAAAAGGTTGATCAACCTTGAGAAATTACTATATTTTTAATTAGATTAAAAAATAATAAATTATTCTTCACTAACCTACCTGATCTCCAAAGCATTTTACACAAGGATCATTGTTTTATATCATGGTATATACAATCATCTAAGTCTTTATTGATTCATTTTTCAGGATAATTAATCATTTCATCAGGTTTACAGATATTTTAAAGATAAAAGCTCAGGATTGAAATAAAAATAAATCATGTACTGTATGTGTTGTAACGTAATTCACGATTAGAATAACATAAGAAGACAGTATGAAAAATAAATTGAAATTCATTTATTCAGCAAAGCTCCTAAAATTCTGTCATCACTTGCTTTCTAAATGTTCTCTGAGTGTTGTTTCTTCTTCACCTTATAAATAATATGGGGAATGTCACTAATAAAACATGTAAAAACCATGTGCTAAATTTCCAAAGCCCAACCCATTTACTAGGTGAAAGAACATATGAAAGCCTGCCAGCCTATTCAGACTGTGGAATCCAAGTATTTTTGTCACTGGGATATTACACTCTGAAGGCTCATTCCTTCTGTATGTATCCATGGAAAATCAGAAGGCCATGTGTTCCCCACCACAGAATCTAACAGAAGGCACAAAATGAAAATATCTACATTCATCACTTAATCATGGAATGTATACTCACCCTTTAGTTAGATGCTTATGAGAGACAATCTCTGATTGGTTTACAGTTTGTTACAAGGAGGCTTAAGTGTGACAGGTGTCTCACTTAAGATCCCCATAATAAGTCTGAAAATACCTAATCTACTTTGCTGTAACATGCTGTTTTTATATTTCATTCAAATACAAAATAAAGATTTCACACATGATAACTGGGGAAGTTTCAGAATACATAGAGATTTAGATACATATCTGTTCAGCCCGAATACGATATCTTTGCACGCAGTACTAAATTCCCACAATCCATAAACACTATGGGATCAAGATTTTCGTAAGGTCACATACCTTCTGCTTTCAGGTATAGCATTATTAGTAATTCACAGATATGTGTATAAACCCTATATAGCAGGTAATTAATTTTATACTCTTTTAAAAAATTCTATTTTATGCTTTCAAAATTCATATGCCAATACTTGTTTGGTAATTTAGAGTTTATTAGGAGAAACTCTGAGGAAAAAGATGTGTTGCTACTCAACAACGGGTAACAAAGGTCTTTTCTTATTATGTCTTATAGGTCTGATGTTTGTGTAAGTAACAGATCATCGACAACCAAGATATCTAAGAACAATGTTAGCATTCAAAACACATCTACAAAACCCATATTATTTTCTGAGCCAAAATTGTTTTAAAGAAGTTGCCTGGCAGGCAGAAACTGGCTGGATTTAGTACAACAAGACCTTGAGGCATTTGCCCCGAATGGAATGCTTTGCTACTTACTGAATTCAATTCTACTAAAAGTGTTCTGAGTTTCACATTTTCATAATCACCTTTTGGAATAGGTGAGTTGGTCACTAGTGTCTGCCCGCAGGTTTTACTCTACTGGAAACTTTACTGTGTTAAGTACATTATGCAAGACAGTGTCTTGCTAAATCTCTAAGTACTACTCCTTTTGTTTGAAAAGCACATACTTACCGAGTCTCTTTGTGACATTATAATTCTCTTCACTACATCCATTTTATAGTTTTCAGCATCTGTGCTGCTACAAGAGAAAACAAAGTACTCTTTAAATGCTTCAGGGGTAGAATTCTGATGTTTGTATTCTGCACTCAGCTGCTAGTTGGCTAACCTAGTGTGCTTATGTTTGAATGTTTTCATATTTTAAAATAGCAAACTTATTCCACAATGACCCATTGTTGCTTCCTGTCAAATGGTAAAACTATTGCACAAATCAGTATATCCCAAGATGTCTTCTACTTATTACTATGTATTATTCATGTTGATTTTCATAACTGTAGAGATGTAGCATGCAAAGATTATCAACACCTAACAAATTTTCTTTTTCTAACTCTGTGTGTGTGTGTGCGCGCGCATGCGTGTGGGTATGTGCCTCTTCCTCTCTCTCTTTCCCTTTCTCTCTCTCTCTCTTTCTCTCTCTCTCTCTCTCTCTCTCTCTCTCTCTCTCTCTCTCTCTCTCTCTATGTATGTGTGTGCATGTGCATGTGCATCTGTCTGTCCATCCATATTTCTCTTTCTCTCCTACTTTCTGTGTGTTTTGCATGTTTGTGCATGTGTATATATATTAATGTTACTTGTATACAGATGACATTGAAACTAAGAAAAGGATGTGAGATATCCTCAGACTGGAGGTATAATCTCTCTCTCTTTCTATCTTACTTTCTGTAGGTGTGCATGTGTGTGTGTGTGTGTGTGTGTGTGTGTATGTGTGTGTGTGTATGTGTGTGTGTGTTAGTGTTACTTGTGTACAGATGACATTGAAACTAAGAAAAGGATGTGAGATATCCTCAGACTGGAGGTATAATCTCTCTCTCTTTCTATCTTACTTTCTGTAGGTGTGCATGTGTGTGTGTGTGTGTGTGTGTGTGTGTGTGTATGTGTGTGTGTTAGTGTTACTTGTGTACAGATGACATTGAAACTGGGAAAAGGATGTGAGATATTCTCAGACTGGAGGTATAATCTCTCTCTCTTTCTATCTTACTTTCTGTAGGTGTGCATGTGTGTGTGTGTGTGTGTGTGTGTGTGTGTGTGTGTTAGTGTTACTTGTGTACAGATGACATTGGAACTGGGAAAAGGATGTGAGATGTTCTCAGACTGGAGGTATAATCTCTTTGGTGTCACATAATGAACTGATCTCTGATCCTCTTGAAGAACATCATGTACCTCGAGCTATCTCGTTAACTCACAGCCCTGGATTCTTACAAACTGCATTTATTTTCTTTTGGTTTTATATACATGATCTTAGGCAAAATACTTGTATGAGTCTTACTGTCTCTAGGAATAAGACATGATTCTATCTTCAGTAAAGTTGACATGCCTTTATGCCAAGTACTGTGGAGACAGAAACAAGCAGAAGCCTATGACTTCAAAGCTATCTTGGACTGCACAGGAAGTACCAGGTCAGTATGGGCTACATAGCAAAGTCATGTCTCAAACAAAACAAGCAAACAAACAAACTCAACAAATGAAGAAGCAAATATTAATGCTACACATCAAACTCAGGAGAAAAAGAACATCTATGATTCTCTAAAATCGAAAGCCCTGTAATAATCAGATGCCCTTAGATACCTAATGCAATCTAATCATCCAGTCAAGCTTGAATTTTTTTGACCAATACTTCCTGTCTGTGTGCCTCATTTTTCTTGCTTATAAAACAAGACATACACACAAGTTACATAGTTCTTATCAGGAATTCTGGCTCTCTGGTTGTATAATACTAAGATCTGCTCTTTCCCCTTTTCTAAACTCTCTAGTCCATGAGTTCATTCTCAAGGTTACCAATTGCCCAGAGTCTCTAAGGATTTTGCTCCTCTGGTTTTAATTATTTGTCTATGTACCAAAAGTGCCACTCGGCACACAGGAGTCCAGTGAAACATTGTAAGGCTCTCAGATTCTCCAATTGCCTGTTCCCAAACTTAGAAATTCAAGAGCTGAGATGACAAAGAAAAATGGATAGCTTTGAACACAAATTATGATTTTTAACAGCCATGTGAAAATGCATAATTTCTAATATACTATTTCTGTTCTGTTTTTAAGATTTTTTTCCCCATAGCATGTACAGATTATAGTTTTGTTTAGCTTCCCCTTAACAAAGCCTCAGGCAGAAATTCAACTACAGTGGGCTGTCTTGATAGTGATATGAACAAATACTGATAGAAATGGAAAAATGAAAACAGAGACCTACAGATGTCAGGAAAATATGTACTTGTTGAACAAATTACACATATTGGTAAGTAGATATCAGTTTTCCAGAGAAATTAGGAGGTTAATGAGTATGGGACACTTTCTGATTTTTTACCTTAGATAAAAAGAAGCTAATATTTACCTGCCTATTGTCGTAATTCAGCGTGTGAGGGTAGATACAAGCACTGTCTTTGTCAACATTTCTGTAATACGTGTCTGTCCTGTACTTGGAAGAAAAAATGATTCAGTGAGAAAAGTATAACACCAGGAAAAAGTAGGATAAAAGTTCACAGCACAGAGCATTTTTTGTGGGCCAGTGAAAAATGGTCAACACCAAAGGAATCTTCAGTAGATTTTACTAATGCAAAACTTACAAAGTAAAATTTACTAAAGAGAAAATGGAATCCTGGAGCAAACACTGGATTGGAGACATACACTAGCCATGGCAACTTCACAATCATTATGCCAAACAAGTTACTGAAAGGAAAAACAATATTTTATTTAAATATTAAATATTTAAACCATATTTTATTTAAATAAAATGGCTAGTATAGAGAATGCCTTCACTAGAGATCAGAAGTGCCTGGTAGAAGGCTTTGAGAGTTACATTTTAATCAGCACCAGGATTTTAAGTCTTGTAAAGAAAAGTCATGAAACTCAATATTACAAATACATTCTATTTTATATTTATTTAAATTTCCTTAATGAATAATTAATTTTAAAATGTATTTACTAATGTTATAAAATTATTTTCATAATAATCATTAAGATATACACAGCAAAACTACAGAGATTTTCCCCACAGGGCTCATAGGAGCTCACATAATTTCAAGAAGCAACTACTTATTATGCATGGGTTACTCCCAGGATCTCTGCATCCATTTTGTGATTGTTTAGTTTAGGGCTCTTCTTAAATGTCTACCAATAGGAGTGGGCTTATGACTCCGTTGCCTGTTTTTGATACCCTTCTTCTTCTACTGGGTTGCATCATTCAGCTTTGATGTGCCCATTCTTACTGCGTTGCTTTGATTTCAGGTTCAGTTGATAACACTTGGAGGTCAGCTGGTTTTGAAGGGAAATGGAAGAATATTAGATCTTATGGAAAAGGAAGGTGTGTATGGGGGCATGTTGGGAAGGGGACTTGGAGGGAAGCCTGCACTCAGGATGTGTGAAAGTATTTTTTATTAGCAAGATGTGATCATCATTTCAGAAGCTTACTGCTGAATAACTTCTGTTTCTGAATTTTGACTGGCTGCTTCAACTCAGTTGTTCTAGCTCAAACTCCTCTCCAAGCTGAATGATTCAATCAGGCTTAGCTCAATTTCTCACTGAATTGCTCTACTTGGCCTCAAATTAACTCCAGCAATTTATTCTAGTATTCTGGCTCCTCCTTATTCTTTGGCTTCAACTGCCTTTTCTGACCGAAATTGAAATGCATGAATGCACTAACAACTCCACTGCACTGCACTCATTGTAGAGGTTGATAGTTTTTGTTGTTGTTGTAATAGTTAAACTGTGTACAATTTTTAGCTTAAACAGAAAAAGAGAACATGTAGAGCAAATTAAATTCAACCACACGGCTTCTCAAACAAGGGTCCTTGGTCTGTGTGATCCAGCTGGAATAAAGATAGAACATACACATTTAAACTCTCTGGCTCTAATATAGGCAAGTTGTATTTGGTTTTACCCTATGACTCTTGGCTATCTAGTCTCTGAATTTTGTTTATCAACTAAGGTCAGGTATGGGTTCCTTCTCCTGAAGTGAGACTTTAGTCAAATAAGACATTGGTTGGCCACTTTTACAGGTTCTGTGTCACCATGGACCCAGCATATTTTGTAGGCAGGACAGAGTGTAGGTCAAAAGTTTTATGTCCATATTTCTCTTTTGGTTGCATGCTAAAAGAGATTGGCACTAAAGAGAGTGGAATGTAAGAATGACATGACACATTGAAAGTGTTGCTAAGAGGAACTTTCACATCACTAAATGCCTTCACAAGGAAATTAGAGAGATTTTATACTAGCAACCGGATAGCACACGTGAAAGCTCTAAGGAGGAAAATAGCAAACACATCCAAAAGGAGTAAGTGGCAGGAAATAATCAAACTTGGGGCTATAATTAATAAAATAGAAAGAAAGAGCACAATACAGAGAATCAACTAAACCACGAGCTGGTTCTTTGAGAAAATAAAGAGAAGCCTTTTAACAAATTAACTGACAAGGCATAGAGAAATTATCCAAATTTTAAAAGTCAGAAATGAAAAGGAAGACATAACAGTGGACATTGAGGAATTTCAAGGAATCATTAGATAGCTCAAAATATCAAAACTGGACAATTTTCTTCATAGATGCCACTTTAAAAATTAAATCAAACTCAGATGAATAAATTAAATATACTTATAATGCCTAGGAAATTAGAAGTGGTTGTTAAGTCTTTAAGTCTCTCACAAACATTAAAAGAACAGGGGTAAACTGTTTTAGCTCAGAAGTCTACGAGACAATGTTCAAAGAAGAGTTAATACCAACAATTTTCAAATTATTCCACATAATAGATACAAAAGGAACACTGACAAATTTATTTTATGAGGGTACAGTCACCCTGATACCAAACCACACAAAGACTCAAGAAAGAAAGAGAAATCCAGATGAATTTGCCTTATGTACATTGATGTAGAAATACTCAATAAAATACTAAATCCAGATCAATTAGATCATCTTCCATAATGAAGTAGAAGTAGGCTTTATCCAAGAGATGGCTAAGATAGCTACACACACACACACACACACACACACACACACACACAATCTGTCCATGTAATTCGCCGTATAATGAAACTGAAAGTAAAGAAAAAATTACATTAGATGCAGAATAAAGCCTTTGACAAAATCCAACACCCCTTCAGGATGAAACTCTTGGAGCAATCAGGGTACAAGGGACATTCTTAAACATAATACAGTAATCCAGTAGCCAACATCAAGTAGTTAAATAGAAATTCAAAGCAACTTCACTAAAAACATATGTCCATAAAATAAATAATTATGAAGATATTTTGCTATTATATTATTCCTATTATTATAAGTTGCATTGTACCACACTATTTATATAAACACAGAAAATTAAAATCCATATAACATAACCATATCCTATCACAATAAAACATATTAAAAACAGAATAAACAAAGATATCAATTATTTTGAGTACCTTAAGCATTATTATTTTATGCTTATTCTAACTGCATTTAAAAAAACTTTTCAAATCTTCCTGATATGCTCACAAAGTTAGACTGTATACTGTATAACAAAGTCACATTATCTCAAAATAATAAAATCTTATATAGTTATTTATACATTCATAAAACTAAACAAAGAGTAGTCATAAAACATAAAGAAAATCTCCAGTTGATTTTAAATTAAATGATTTCCCTAAATAATATCTTGTCAAAGAAAATATTCATGAGGATGTTAGAAAATGTGTTTTGTAGAGTCATAATAAACTCACAGCAAAAATTTTTGCAGTAGGCTGTCAGACAGTGCTTACAAAAATGTTATTTGTGTAAATATATCTGATAATTATTATTCAGTTTCATATTTATGCCTATTAAATTTGTACTTTATATTACACTGGAAACTATATTCTAAAATTCTCACAATAAACTACAATTTTGAATAGCTGAAAATTTTTTAAAGATAATATAACAAGGGGTTTCCTTATTCAGTTTGTTTTCTATAAATTCTAAGGGTTTAATCTATTAAATTGATGCTGTGCCAAAGAGATAAGCAATGAGTCTCTGTAGTGGGCTGAGGCTGCAAACAGTCCATGCTTTTCCTGGTTTTGCTGACTATGGGCTTCTCTGGTCCCTTAATATCATGCACTGCAAACAAGAGTTTTTGCAGTAAGAATTTTGCTGCACACAATTACATCTAGTAGATAGTCCTGGTTAACTGTGTTGGGCTGTAATTTGTAATAAATAATAAATAATAGACCAAATCTCAACGCAGCTGAACAGCTGTCAGCACAGCTAACAGAGGAGCCAATCACAAGGTTGGACAAAAATGACAAGGGAGCAAGCATAAACCTAGCTGCCAGGGCTGGCAGTTCACATCACCACAACTGCAGGATGTAGCTGCCAAACCTTCCCACAAGCAGCTTTGTGCCTTGACTTCAGGACTTGTAAATAGAAATGGGAAAGATTTGTATATGTTAAATTACTAGAAACAGTATTTAAACATATATATTTGATAATAAGCTGCAAATATATGGCTAGTGATTTTATTTTTCTCAAATATATTTTGAGCAGTTCACAGTTTTGATCAATATTAAGAATTGTAAATCTTATTTTATTTTTGAAGCCTCCATTGATTTCAATTATTAAACTTTGAAAACCTAAAGGGACACATATTACCTACTGTATTATGAGTACCACCATGAATTAATAGTTTTGTTGAAATAATAGGTGTAATGATAACTTCCTTATAATTTGTACAAAGACGTTTGATTCAAACAGTGACATCAAAGAAAAAATTGCCTTATATACATTCCACAACATTGACACTGTAAGACCACAATAACAATTTAAACAGTGATATTTTCTTATACTTACACTTCAGAAATTGTACAAAATGAAAGAGACCTCAGGTCTAACTAACTTTAGGACTAATATACTAAGTAGATTCTTCTAGGAACCTGGCCCTCCCATTTCAAATAACATCTATAAACTCTTGACATAATTAGTAATTTTCTGCAGTGAATCAACACTTGACTACATATGCCATTTATGCAGTGAAGTTATTAGGGAAATGCTGTACATTTACTGGCATTTGCTAGAAGTCAGTTTGTTTGTAAAATAAGTATTGGTTTTAGAGAGATGAGAGGGTAGTTAAGAATGAGAAATGTGTATTCAGTGAACCAAAGTGTAGTTTCTAGCATTCATATAGCCCAGTTCCAGAGCACACAATACTCTCTTCTGGCATCCACAGAAATCACATACAGCTGGAACATTTACATTTATGCAAAATAATATTCATAAATACAAAATTTTAAATAAAAAAAAAACATAAAACTGAGTGTTGAGGCATGGATTAGGCTTGAAATTTTTCCAGCCATCTTTTAGGACAAAATACACTAAGTATAGTAGTCATATAATAAATACAAATATAAATGTTCAGTAATGCTATAATTATATACTGCAAGGTCATACATAATGCCAACAACTCAGTAGAAAATAAGCAAATATGTTCATCATGAGTTTCACCAAATAACTTGCAATAAAGCTAAACGATATATGCACATTAGAATATCCATATTGAATTCAGAAGAGATTTGCTGAAGAGTATAACAGTGTACTCTTCAGAAAGAGAGAAAGAGAAGGGGAGAGAGAGGGAGAGAGAGAAAGCGAGAGAGAGAGACAGACAGAGAGAGAGAGAGAGAGAGAGAGAGAGAGAGAGAGAGAGAGAAAGCTAACGAAAGAAAAGTTCCCTTTAATGACCATGTAGTTAGCTCTCCTATCTGCCTCAGACATCAATGGGGTGATGATGAAGGGTACAACATCTCCTCTGTATACATGTCACCCTGAGCTCACAGTCTCTGGGCCAGCTCACTCATCTAACCACTGCAAGGGCCAGCTCTTCTGTACTGTCCAGGTGACATGCAGGTCCTGCTCTCCCAAGTGCTATAGCTGGAATGGGGCAGGGTCAGCTCTCCTCTTCTTCTGACTGCAGGCCTACTTTCCTGTCTGCTGCATATGGCAAGGAGCAGGGGCATCTCTTCCTCTTCCAAGCCACCCCACTGCAGATGAGGGACAGGGACAGCTCTTCTGCACTTATATCCTCAAGACTTGTTCCCCTGCTTACCCAGCCACTATGATCAACTTTACTATGCTGTTCAGGCAAAGCATGGAGCCAGATGTCCCACTGCAGATGAGTGATGGGACTAGTTCACCACAGAGAGAAATCCAGACACAGGACATCTATGTGGCATTGAGTAGTAACACTGGCCTCCGCTATTCACAGAGACCTAGATTACCATAGGACTATGGACCCATAAGTGTCTCCTGGCAGCATCATGGACCTAGATGTCACCATAGTGGAGAGCAGGTCCTGAAGTTCACTTGGCATCACAGTAGTGCTAGCTTTTGTGCTCTGACTTGGCATCACAGTAGTGCTAGCTTTTGTGCTCTGGTAGTGTATGAGTAAGTAAGCTGTCTCCTAGGGCTTAAAAGATGGCCCTGCTTCTTGATGACTATACCATTAAATGTGCTAGACAGGACAGTGCTGAAGAGGTTCCTTAGTATAGATGCAGGAGAGCTGGCAGGCTGAACACCTCAGCTGTCTCTGAGATAGCTGAACAAGCTGGGCCAATATCCTATTTATGAACTGCTGCAGCAAGTCAAAGTATGGGTCATACACATCTAAAGCTTCAGAATCTCCATGACACATGGCAACAATAGGATCTCCATAGAGTGAGGATCCACTCAATAATGTAGCAAAGACCTCAAAACAGACCAAAGACTCATTTTAATGAACTTTCAAAAGTAAAGATGTATGTCCATACATACATACATACATACATACATACATACATACAAGACTATGCATGTCTTAGGTCATTTTGACAAGAAGGCCTTCCTTATCCATCATGGAATATGCATTATCTAAAGCAATGCACTTCTGTCTTAGTTTGGTAAGGCTCTGTGCAGAAACTTACCCATCCTTGTCTTGACAGCCTGTTAATTTAATAACTCTGTCTGGGGGTACATTTTCAGGTTCAAGCCATACACTTTGGCTGCCAACATGTTGATGCTGTTAAAGAAAAGCTTTAACAGGATGGGCAGGAATAAAAGTATTCCCAGGACAAAAAGAGCTATCATGATCAAGCTATATATGCCATTTTTGAAACTTGACCAAAATAGAAATACTGACCTCATGCCATGGGTAATTTTATTTGCAGTATCTATCACATCAACACTCAGCAGAGCAGAATTCTTGTTAATGAAATAAAAAAAGGGGGAGAGGCAGAAAGTCTTTGCAACTGCTTGTCAAGAATGTGACATGGGCCAAGGACAAGGAAATGAGCTGCTTGGCAGGAATATGACATTGGCCGTGGACAGGAAGTAGGCTTCAGGCAAGAATCGGACATCATTAGGCTAGAACAAAGAAGTAATTTCAGGTAGAAATCTAAATTTTAGGCTAGAACAAGGAAGTAGGCTTCAGACATGAAAATGAGTTTGAGCTAGGACAAGTTAGTAGGCTCAGATACTTTGGTCATCCTGATAAGATCTTAGAAACAGTGATCATGGGAGTGTTCACATAATTGCGTTTAATGCCTTGCTTGTTCTTTGACTATTTGTGTTTATTGTCTTGCTTGTTCCTTGACTATGTGCATCTATTGTATTGCTAGACCCTCATCCTAGAACTGACCTTAATACATGCATGTAATTAAAATGGCATAAAAGCAAAAAGGAGGAAGGGGATGAGATAGGGGGTTCTAGGGAGGGGAAATGGAAAAGGGGATGGCATCTGTATTGTAAATAAATAAAATAGCCAATAAAAATTAAAAATTAAAAAAATACAAAAATTGTGTGGACAAGTACTTATACTGTGCGACACACTACAGCTTTCACATGAGTTTTTTTTTTTTCTCGTTCTGTCTTATATTTATTTGGGGGGGAAGGTAGGAGAGTAGAGGGTGAATATAAATGTATTAAGAGATGAGTGTGATTGTGTTGCATGTTGCCAAATACATAGAGTCAATAAAACATGTTCAAAAAAGATATAAATATTGAACTCCCTATGATAAAATTGCTGTATGGCTTCTAATATAAATAAGATGAAATTTCTCTGGAGAATATGCCTAATTATAATATTAATGTTTCACAAGAAATCATGTTGCATTTTTAAAAGTCATATGTTTTGGATCTTGATGATAATAGCCTGTGCCACAGACCAAGTTGGGTCATTTATCCTCAATAATGCCCATTTAAAATGTGCAGAGAAGGAAAAGTTATTCAATATGGCTACATTGAAAATAGGGTTTTAAACACTCATAGAGCTTCTATGTACATCATTGAGGTCCTGAAGAAAGAATAAGTTTAATAAAGTCGGGTATAAAGAAAAACACTGTAATCATAGTTGAACATGGGTCCTTTGAAAGCATAGAGGGTCTTTTGGGTTTATGCCTAAAAGTAATATAGCTAGACCTTGATGTAGATTAATTCCCAATTCTCTGAGGGACTACCATATTGATTTCCATTGTGTCTGTATGAGTTTCCACTTCCACCAGAAATGGAGGAATGTTCCCATAGTTCCACATTTTTGCCATCATGAGCTGTCATTTCTATTATTGATCTTAGCCATTCTGATAGGTGAAAGATGAAATCTCAAAGTAGTTTTGATTAGTATTTCCCTGATGGATAATAATATTGAACATGTCTTTAAGTGATTTTCAGACATTTGGAAGTCCTTTAATGACAGTTCTCTGTTTACATCTGTTCCTCATTTTTACCTTGCTTGTTGATATCTAGTTTATTGAGTTCTTCTTATATTTCTAATTTTAGATTTTTGGAGTATTGAATAGGGACAGCCCTGATAGACTCATGTGTTTGAATGCTTGGCCCATAGGGAAGGATACTATTAGGAGGTATAGTCTTGTTAGAGGAAGTCTGTCACTGTGGGAACAGGCTTTGAAGTCAGTTATACTCAAGCTATGCCAACTGTGATACATAATCACTTTCTGCTGACTGCAGATCAAGATGTAGAACTCTAAGCTCCTTCTTTAGCACCATATTGTCCTACATGTCACCATGGTTCTTGACATGAAGATAATGAACAAAACCTCTGAAACTGTAAGCCAGCCCCAATTAAATGTTTTCTTTTATAAGAGTTGCCATGGTCATGGTGTCTCTTCACAATAATGGAAACCCTAACTACAACAAACCTCTATCAGATGTGAAGATAGTAAAAAACCATTTATTTTTTAATTCTGTAGGTTGCTCTTTATAGTAGCTTTCTTAGTAAGAACTAGAAACTGGAAGCAAATTAGTTGTCTCTCAGTTGAAAAAAAGTGGTAACAAAGTTGAGGTATAAATACAGAATGTAGTATTACTCAGCCATTAGAAAAAATGGCAACATAAAATTTTTAGTTCAATAGGTGGAACTAGAAAATAAATTCTTGAGATAGGAGAACCATACCCAACAGGACAAATATAATACATAATCACTCTAAGTGGATATTAGCTGTTAAGTAAATGATAATCACATTATAGTCTACACATCCAGTGAAGTTATATAAAAAAGGAGACGTCTAGGAGAAATGTAGGAATTTCCTTGGGAAGGAAAAATAGAGTAGATTTTGCTGATAGACTTGGGGCATATAGGGATTGGAATAGGAAAGGATTTATAGGGGTTGGAGGAAAGGAGAGATGAAAGCAAAAGTATGGGAAGAGACAACTGTAATGTGTAGGTATTTAGGTGTTGATGTGGAAACCAATGCAGCGGAAAATTCCAAGATGACTCTAGTGAGTACCCTTAATTAAGGAGGATATGGAGCCTGAACCAGCCATCATCTCTAACCTGGCTAGGCAATCAGTGGTGGGATTAGGACACCAACCCAGCTACAAAACCTAAGACCCACACCTGTCCTGCCTGCCTTATGGCAGCTCAGAACAAGAGTGGCTAAACCGTGACTAGAGCACCACTCTATGAGGGAGTCCATAGAGTGAGGGAGCCCACATTGCCAGATGACCTGGACCAGGAAGCTGGATATCTCAGAAACCTAGAGTAGAATCAAACACAACAGACAGAAAAAAGGGCAAAGAAATAATTCCAAATAGTCTGCTACACTCATAAGATCAGCGAGGAGTTGAATTGTCATTATAGAGGTTTCCTCTAGCAGCTGGTAATCGGATCTGATACATAGACCTGTATCCAAACATGAGGCAGAGCTCAAGGAACCACAGGGAAGATGGTGAAGAAGGAATGTAGGAGCCATAGATGATGAGAATACCATGAGAAAAGGACCCAGAGAATCACATATGCGGTGCTCATAGGGGCTCATAGAGATGGAAGCTGCAACCAAAGAGGCTACATGAAATTGTACTAAATCGTTTGCACATAGGCTTTGGTTTTCGGGGGTTGTTTTGTTGTTTGTTTGTTTATTTGTTTTGTTGATTTTTTGACTCCTAATAATTGGAGTGGGAGTGTCCCTGAAACATTTGTCTGCTCATTGGACCTTTTATCTCTAGCTGGGTTGTCTTGTCTTTTATCAGATGAGAATTTATGCCTAGTCTTATTGCATCTTGTTATGTCTTGTTCAGATGATATCACTATGAAAACTTTTTCTTTCTTTCTTTCTTTCTTTCTTTCTTTCTTTCTTTCTTTCTTTCTTTCTTTCTTAAAGTAAACAAGCATTGAGCCTTTGGGTCTTGAGAAGAGGGGATGGGGCCTGGAAGGAGGGAGAGAAAAAAGGCTACAGTCAGAATTTAATTTGTAAGAAAAAAAATAAATTTGTAAAAGACAGAAAACACACAAACATATACATACAAACATACACACACAAACACACATAAGCATGCATGCGTGCACTAGCACACACACACACACACACACACACACACACACACACACACACACACACACACACACACGCACACATACACATAGGAGTTTAATTGAGGGCCAGGAAGAAGCACATCCAAGCAGCCCAACTCAGGGTCTTACAATCAGACCAGTAGCCCATCACTGACTGGTAAGATTGTCTCATTCATAATATTGTCTGACACAGTGGTAGAGCTGTGTGTGATCTCTTTCCAGGAGACAAGATCACCTAGCAGTTAAGCTGAAGTCTTTTATTTATTTTTTAGCATAAAATTCTTAAGGATACACCCATTTCCATTAGATCCATTTTTAAAATAATCTGATAGACTGAAAGATGCTAACACCTCTTTAGCATATTATCATTTTCCAGGCCAATTATAAGGCTAGAGATAAGTAAATGCCAGGAATACCACTTAGAAAATATTTCTGGTATTCTACATACCAAAGTTGTTAGTATGTAGATAACACATTAAATCTAACTGTACAAGTAAAATTGACATTTTATTTATCCTATAAAACCAAATTCAATTTTATTATGTTTATTTCTTCTCTGCCTTTTGTGTTTTTGTATGTTTTGATAATCAATGATTCTTTTATTAGCTCATTTGAATCACATTCACCTTTTGATTCATATATAGTATTTTACAGATGCTGCAAATGTCATTGACCAGACATTTGCAAATTGCAAATGACCAGACAGCTTGACATATTTACAATATATTAAAAAATGAAACTATAAACATTGTTTGAATTTCAAATCATTATTTTTCCATTGTTAGTTTTGTACTTTTATAATTGAAGTCATTTAAATTAATTTTATTTTACATTATTTAAATAATTGTATTTTAACTTTATTTTAAAAGAAGAAAATAAATTATAAAGTATATCATAAATGATATATGCTTACATGTAAATAAATATATATGATAATACAGTATAAAAAGAAAAAACAGGGAAGGGTAATTATTGGAGGATGAAGAATAACTGAATACATGTAATAAACATGAGGTACAAAATACGATGCAAAGCTAATTTTTTGCCAAGTTCTATCTGACATAGATTTTTCATTCTAGGTGCTGGATGCATAAAATCCAGTGTGAAATTTCACATCATCAATTCTGAATTCCTATTCTGACCATGTACATTAGTACATTGAGCTGAATAGTCTTTGGGTCTGGTTAATTTTGGTATATAATTTTTTATATGCATTTTTCTGTTTGTTCTACACAAGGCCATGATAACATCATATTATTGATTTTTAACTAGTGAAAGAGTTACTAGAAGAGAAATGAAAAGTGACACCAAAACACAGAACTTATATACATATTGAGAGAGGAACATTTATATGCCACATTTTTTCTACTGATGAAGAAAAATAAAATACTGCTTCTTTTTTTCCCAGAGCACAGAAGATGATTTTCTAATTATTTCTAGCATTACTCAGTCTACTTGAGTATAGGTAGTTTTAGCTTTTTTTTTTTTTTCATTTCTCACAGCTATAATGTATGACTAAATTATTCATGAAAACTTTGAAATGACTAGTATACAAGGTGGTTCAAGTCTTATGATATTTCTTTTTAATGAACAAATAAGAGTTCAAACTAATTGATTACTAAGCTGAAGCATTGAACTCTATGAATTTTGCTGCAATTAAATTTTCAAAGAATTCTATTAAGATAATCATCACTTGGATCTTCCTTTTTATGTTGCCGAGGCTCAATTTCCTTTGCTGGCTAAATAAATATTCATTTGACAAAATAGTCTCTTTTAGCCTTGTGATTTGTCTTATGAAGATCTTTAAATAATCAGGAAGCACATTTCAAAACCTTATGCTATTAACCAGATCATGCTATATCCCATTCTGGCTGTAACTTTTAAAGCATTAGACCCATAGAATTATAGTACAACAAAAAGGGCATTAAAACAATATGTATTATATATTGCATATCTATTGACAAATTAATTTTATTGTCTGCTATTTCCAAAACATTAATACAAATGAATGTGAACATGAATTATCCTTTTAGAAGTTTTGAAAGTACTACATTCACTTGTCATTTAATTAGAATATCAAAATAATGGATCATATTAAGAAAAATTACAGAATCTATGCTGGTAACTTTTATGTTTTATTTATTTAGTTGTGCTTGACAAAACATACATATTCTCCATGTAATTTTTGTGTCACGCATACATTGTAAAACTATTTCTACAATAAAGGTAATTTATACACTGCTAACTCGCATTGTTTTCTTGCTGCTTTATGTGTGGATGGGTGCTTCTATATGTTTATGTGATGAGAATGTCTAATGTATACTATCATGTCTGACTTTGTATGTAAATATATAATTATTACATGTAGTTAATGCTATGCATTACATCTCTAAAATTTCCTTATTCATAACTCCATGTCTGGGTCATTTAGCCAGCAGTACACTATTTCCCACACTGACCACATTAATAACTGTTCTTTTACTCTCGTTTTATGAGTTTATCATTTTCTATATTTCACATACACATGAGAAGTAGTACTTCTCTATATGAATGTTTATTGAAGTTCTACTCATTGGCCTACTCTATGTTGTTACAGATTCTAAATTTTCTTTTATTTTATCATTCCCAAGATAATGAAGCCAACCAAAATATCTGTTGGCAGTTATATAAACTGTTGATTTATATAGAAATGTAAAAATATTTTTATATTTTCTATGTTAATAAATGCAATAAAATATGTTGTTCAATAATATATTAAGATCTATACATATAAACAGTATATTAATATCAAAATATTTAAAAATAAGTTGAGTTTACAATGAACGTTTCTTTTGAAATATTGAGTAGACATTTTAAAATTTCAATGACTAAGTTTCTTACATAATATATATACACATGTATTATAATAGATTATTTATTAATATGTGCACTTAGACTTGTGTGATCATATATACATAATTATACTCACATATATTTATGGATTTTCTCTCTCTCTCTACTTTCCTTTCCCTCTTCCTCTCAGCATCACTCCTCTAATTTCCTCTCTTCTTTTTCTCTCTCTTGTTTCTCTCCTCCTCCATCATTTTTGTAATGTTTGAGATCAAATTAGCCCTTACTCACCTTACTCAGTTTGTTTTTTAATGCAGAATAATCAAGTTTTGTCAATTTTTTATTTGTTTGCTTCATTTTTGTAGTACTGGGTATTGAACCAAAAGCATGTGCTCTACTAACTGAGTTACATTTTCAATTCTATGTAGCTGATCTTTTTTATAATTGGAGGTTAGGATTAGGGTTAGGGCTTTTACTGTCTGACATTCAGAGTACATTTTTCTCTGTAATCTATTAATTAGTCTCTATGGATAATAATAGATATATCTGTGGTGCTTATATGAGTTTAAAATTTGAAAATTTGAAAATTGAAATTATTTTTAAGGGGGGTGGGTAATGAAAAGCTAAGAGAATTGCTTGTTTGATCAAAACCAGATCACCCACAAAGAAAATAAAGAAATAAATAGAAATTGTGGTTAACACTCACATCAAGTTTGTTATCAGGCATATACAAATGTCCTATCTCAGTGAGTTAAGTTAGATACTTACCAAGTATTTACTTCCATTCCATGTTTTCTCTTTTAATTTTACTGGAAGTTATCAATGTCTAAGTATAATAAAATACATTAGAAGAAAACAATGCTAGGATTTTAACAGTAAATTTATTATGTTCATAGATTTTTTTTAAAATTTTTTGTTTGTACAAGTTGAAACTCAAATGAATAAAAATATTTAAATTCCACCATATTTTGTGATAGGGAGATAAACAGAGAGATAAAGCAGAGATATTTTTCTTACTAATATAAAGAATTATTAAGAAGATATTGCTATTTATTTTAGTTGAACACACAGGCGCATTTATCCTGCCTTACCCATCAAGGCAAAGTCTCAGTGGCATACTTCTCTAGCATAAAAAGAAAAATTCAACATGTCAATTTTTGTCAATTCATTTTACCAAAGTTCATTTATTCAGCTATTCATTCACAAAGAGAAATATTGAAAAACTTTATTCTAAACCCCAAAGAAGCTTTACTTCAGATCAATTTATATGACAATTGCTTAACAAAGCATAGCGAGCTGTAAATATACCACGTTCACAAGAAATACATTGCTTAAAGAGAAGTTAAATAGTGCATAATTTTTCAGTTTGTTCATTCAAAAACCAAACAGCATCTGCTTAAGAAAAGACAAATAGATTTTCTATTTCAGGGACTTTTCAACAAAAGCAACAGAAGCAACAACAACAAAACAATAGAAAGGAGACCTTTTATATAGAATCAATAAAAGTCTAAACAACAAACAATATTTTGCTCTTTTAGCAAGACAGTCTATTTCTTTTCAGGAAGCAGTATCTAAGGAACAGGGATGGAAGACAAAGATGTATTGCTCATAGCAATTAAAGTGAAAACCTACATAAATAAAGGCAGTGGCTTTGTGTCAGTTTCAGACAGCTTTTGGACAAAACACTGAGATATCCTAACTATAAAGCTTAAACAAAGTAAGATATGACATTGTAAATCAGTTTGTAATCTAGTTTGAGTTTTTAGCTTGAATGAGGGTATGTAGTTTAGAAAGCAAAATTGATATAATCATTTAAATGATCAGCTTTCTTCATTTTAAAAGTTTGAAAAGCTTTTGTTAAATTAGCATCGGGAATATTTTTATTAATTTTTTTATTTTCACCCATGCTCATTTTATTGATACTTTCATGTAAAACATTAAAAAATGAATTCCTTTAATAACTACTCCCGAGTCATCTAGTTCCTTTTCAAGTTTTTAATAACATACAATGTCATCACAAGATTGTTAAAAATTGAGCTTCTGACACCATGTGTAGTATATCCTACACCATTTAGTGTCCCCTCAAGCAGTAGAAACCCTTAAGTTTCCATACTAACTTTGTTTACTGGTTATTTATAAATAAAAGTAATATGTATTGTCATTTTTTGAAAAAAAATTGTTTATGTTTTGACTGGTAATTTTACCTATCCAGAGAGTATTCTGTTTAATACTGGATATATTGATCATATTTGGCTGGTTTTAAATTTCTTTTTTTTCTTGTTTTTTATTAGATATTTTATTTACACTTCAGATGTCATCCCCTTTCCCCATTCCCCCACCCCAGAAAACCCCTATCCCATGCCCCCTTTTCTTTTTGCATTTATACATTTTTTAAAATTGTTAATCATAGGCTTTATACGCATGGTATTGTTCACTCAGAGGTGTAACCCACTACCCAACCTAGATATAACAAATATCTTTGACTGGTGGAGATACATGAACATCTGCCTCCCTGTCTCCCCCCTCTTTCTCTCTTTCATCACCTAGCTTCTATTCTCCTTCTTCTCCTATTCTTAATCCAACTGTTCCTCTCAGTACTCCTCCCACCTTAGCTCTTCCTACATATCACCCTGGCTGTTAAAATGAAACTTTTCTCTCAAAATACAATTAGAGCATAATTATGCCAATTTGTACCAGTGAGGTACAAGATAGTCCTAATACCCAGTCCATCCTTTTGTTGACTAACCAGCACCTCTGTCGTCTATCCTAACTGAAATATTTAGTTTTGAACCTGGCTTTAGAATGAATGTCAGCTGATGACCATCCACTCAAATCTTTACTCTCAAAGTAAATAGTCAGGATTGACTATGAGGCTATAAGTTTTCAACCCCGTCAGAAATCCAGACTGACTGAGTTAACTATAATTGTGGGAAGCACAAAGCATAAGTTCTAAAACTTAGCCAATTTATAGAGACCTCTGAACACCTGGACACTCGTTCTACTTCAAAACGTTGGAACATCTGTTCTTCCACCTTCTGGCCCAGGATCATCTGACAGACCTTAGTGCTGCAGAATTATTAAGGGCTGATTACTCTGTCTAGGCAGATATAATCAGTCGACTATTCTGCAAGTGTGTCCTTTTCTGGACAGTAATTTTTCTGTAGAAGGAAAGAGGCAATTCTTTCCTAATGGCTGTCTCACCACAACTGGAGTAACTCCAAGGATGCTCAATTTCTTCTTAGAATCTAAGACAGGAAGCTGTCAGGAGCAGACAGGTCTCTAATAAAAATGAACATTAATACAGAAATGTTTGTCATGTCAATTCTATGGATTTCTGATGTTTTGAAAACCAACTATCCATGTAAGGTAATCTGGACTGTTGCCTGTTAACTCCACTCAGCTCTTTCTAAATAAAACATAGAAAACACCCTAACAATAAACTCCAATCCATGAATTTGCTATAGTCCCTTAACTCACAGGCTGACCACCTAAAATCAGATAGAAAAAGTTAAAGAAGGGCTGGGTCTAAGCCTTGTATTCCTAAGTGTGTTATACTGGTACAATGCCTATGAGGGCAACAATATTTATCTCACTCTTATATCAATAAGAAGCTCGTACCAATGAAAACCTTAAAATTTGTAATCAAAGTAAAGTGGTGCCATTTAAGGACTATACAGATTTCTACTAATCGGTTATGGCTATGCAATTAACCCCTAGCTAATCCTCTCTATTCCCACAAAACCACTACTTTTCCCAGAAAGACAGCCCAACATTTACCACTTTAGTACCCAAGCCCAGGGAATAGGGGCACTGACTCCTCATTTGCTTCTTCAAGCTGACTATGGGCGTTGAGATATTAGAAGAGGAGTGGGGGGGGGAGAGCAAATTGACAAGCCTCTGTTGCTGTTTCTTTACTGCCTCCAGATGGAATTCCCTGACCTTAGAGGTTTGAGCAGGTCTGCCCAACTTGCTTGTTGGGTAGATACACCAAGGCTGATCATTCTGCAATATACAATTCTCAAAACAAATTTTAGTATCAAGATAGTTTTTTTTTTAAAGAGGGCTGACATTTTATTAAGAATGTTGGCTCAAACTGCTTTTATTTTTTCCCTCTTTTATTGGATATAATATTTACATTTCAAATTTTATCCCCTTACTGCATTCCCCCCACCACTCAGGAACCCCTTATCCCATCCCCCCTCCTCCTGCTTCTATGAGAGTGATCACCCACCTACCCCCCAATCCTCCTCCACACCCTCAGGTTCCCCCCTCACACTCAGTGCTCACCCTTCAAGGTACCAATGACCTTGTCTCCCACCTATGCCCAACATGGCCATCCTCCCCTACATATACAGCTGGAGTCATGTGTCTCTCCATATGTGCTCCTAGGCTGGTGGTTTAGACCCTGGGGAGCTCTGGCTGGTTAGTATTGTTGCTCTCCTCATGGGGGCCACCAACCCTTAAGGCTCCTTGAGTTTACTCTCTAACTCCTCCATTGGGAACCTTTGATCAGATTAATGGATAGCTTCGAGTATCTGTCTCTGGGTATGTCAGACTCTGGGGGACCTCTAAGGAGACAGCCTTATAAGGCTGCTGTCAGCTTTCTCTTCCTGACATCCATATCAGAGTCTATTTTTGGTGACTGCACATGGAATGAATACCCAGGTGGAATGGTCTCCATACAACCTCTCCTTCAGATTCTGTCCCACATTTTGTGTCCATATTTGCTCCCTTGGGTATTTAGTTACTCCTTCTAAGAAAGACCTAGTTATCCTCACTTGTTCTTTCTTCTTCATGAGCTTCATGTCATCTGGTAGTTGGATCTTTGTTGTTTCAAATTTTTGGGCTACTCTCCGCTTATCAGTGAGTAAATACCACTGATATATCAGTGAGTGATTGGGTTACCTCACTCAGGATGATAATTTCTAGTTCCATCCCTTTACCTAAGAATTTCTCGAATTCATTATTTTTAATAGCTGAGTAATATTCCATTGTGTAGATGTACCACATTTTTTTGTATCCATTCCTCTGCTGAAGGGCATCTGGGTTCTTTCCAGCTCCTGGCTATTATAAATAAGGCTGCTATGAACATAGTGGAGCATATGTCTTTGTTATATGTTGGGGCATTTACTGGGTATATGCCCAGGAGTGGTATAGCTGGGTCCTCAGGTAGTGCTATGTCCAATTTTCTGAGGAACTGCCAGACAGACTTCCAGAGTGGTTGTACCACAAAATAACCCCATTAAAAAATGGGGTACAGAGCTATACAAAGAATTCTCAACTGAGGAAACATGAATGGCTGAGAAGCACCTTAAGAAATGCTCAACATCCTTAGTCATCAGGGAAATGCAAATCAAAACAACACTGAGATACCACCTGACACCAGTTAGAATGGCTAAGATCAAAAACTCAGGTGATAGTAGATGCTAGCGAGGATGTGAAGAAAGAGGAACACTCCTTCATTGTTGGGAATATTTTTAAATACATACTCTTACTGCATAAAATTCACTATTGCTTTTATTTAAAATTTTATGGCACTTATTTTTCCTTTCCTATAGTCCCAAATAAGATACTTGTATCTAAGATCTACTGTTTTTATTTTTTTACACATCTGTCCATTCTTCATCCACCTATTTACTTATACATTATGTTATAAGCACCTATTTGGGTAGAAGTATGTTACTCGTATTTTCTTTACCCATTTAGGATTTTAGTTTATTTGGATTCTATACTTTATTATCTGTTACCATTTAAAATTGGAACATGTACACTTAAGTGGTATCTCAACTCCTTTTGTTGTTGTTATAATTTAGTATTATGTAGCATGCTAAACCTAGTTTTATGGTGACTTAAGATGCCAGGGTTAGTTTAAACCCAAGGGAGATCTTCTCCTTCTCAGAGGAGAAATATGCAGGGGACTGAGAAGAGAGGAAAAGTGTGACTGAAAACTAAAGTGAATAAATAAATATTTGAAAAAAAAGGGGATGAGTTTTCTTGAAAATGTGGTCTTTAAAAGTTTTGGAAATTTGTACCTCTTTTGTTCATAGTTCTGGTAGTATTAATAACTAGAAATGATAATTATAAACTGAGCAAATAACTCTAGACTATAAGAAAGATAAACAAAAACTAGGTATCCTTGTCTGAAAACTTTTATGTGCAAATTGGGAAATTTTATCTTCAAATGAATACATCTTAAATTAAGTGATAGGTGTATAGCCAGATAATAATGAACCACATTTAATTTGCTTTAGTATTTAAGGTAATCATAATCATTGAATTCTAGTATTAAATATTTCTGCCAACCTTAAGGGAAGATGAAAATACAGAAACCAAAGATAGTTACAGTGCAGAAAATGAGAAGGTATGCTCAGCCCAAAGAAACATCTATCTCATGTTTCCTCCTCACATGGAACATGGACCATTTTTGAAGATGAAGTGGGCTGAATATAAAACCAAGACTTTAGAGAGGCCCGCTGCTGAAGAGTGTCTTTTAGACACATCAGGGTCTTTGCCCTCATGAACTCAAAGTAAGTAATTATTGCCCGTGCAAGATCAAGTTTGTCAAAAGTCCAGCACTGATAAAAAATGCAAAAAGCTTTACCACTAACTCAAGAACACTGACAGTTGAAGGAATGTTGGGATAAAACAAAGCTGTTTTCCTAGGGCAGTTGACTAAAACAGATGCAGATACCCACAGCTAAGCATTGGGTGGAGGTCAGGCATCCTTGTGGAAGAATTGGGGGAAGGATTGAAGATCCTCAAGGAGATGGCAACCTGTTAGAAGACTAACAATGTCAACTAACCTGGACCTCTGCAAGCTCCTAGAGACAGAACTACCAACCAAAATGCATACAAGGTTTGGTCTGAGTCTTCCTGCACATTATGTAGCAGAGGGCTGCCTTGTTTAGTCTCAGTGGAAGAATATGTGTCTAATTCTGTAGACTTGAAGCACCTAGGTAGGGCTATATAGGGGGGAGGGGAAAGTTTCCTCAGAGGTAGGGTAGGAGGGATGGGCTAGAAACTATTTGAGGGGGATGGGGCAGGTGTAAAATTTGAGATGTAAATAAATAAAATTGTTCTCAGCAAAAGGTTTTTCAACATACATTATTTTTATTTTAGTAAAATGATATAAAATATTAGTTTACTGATATGATAGTAAGGAAAACATCAACTTGCTTGAAAAGTAAAACACCATGGGATATTCTCAACAGTATTATTCCATATTATATTTTTAATATGTATGTGAAGGAAACATGAAAATGCAGAATAAATCTAAATTTCAGATTTTTTCATCTTATAACCATATGTTCCTTCCAACATTTATGGAATGAATACCTGTCATTTAAGGTTGCTTTCAACTTGCTGGTAATATTCAGAAAATGCTTATTACAATATACACATATACACAAACATTGTCTTCAGTCAAGGGCGTAAAAATTTTCCTGATTTAATAGTCAGTTTAGGTGATAAATCTGATTACGTGAGAATTCCTAAGCACGGTGAAGCTGAATACATTGTTTTCTTGAAGGCAATTTAAATATAGGCTGGGTATACAGTAGGGCAGTAAGGTAACTACACAGTCTTAAACAACCTCAAGGTACGGTATTAAAAGGCTGCAGAGTATGCCAAAAGTAGCCTCTGATGGCAAAATATATATTCTCAGAAACTGCATCACAACGTATAAAAAACAAAAACTAAGCACTCTGTGAGACATGTTTTTATTACCATTAACCTCCTTGTGTCTCATCAAGCTGTGGGGTTTAGACCTATGAAAAGCAACCAGGATGCCTCTAAATGATCAGAATCTGATTGTAGCTTACAGTTTATAAACCTCTATATTAAACAAGTTATGTTAAACAAGTTTACTGTGCTCTTATTCTAGAGCATAGAGGTGAAGACTCTGTAGGCATGAGATTTACTTCTCCATGTTCAATGAGTTGTGTTGTCTTTAACAATGGATCCTTGTTGTCAGTTTGTGGAGAACAACCTACAATTTTGACAGCAGCCTGAGTTGTTTGGGTGTTCCCAAAGGATCTCTTTTCTAACAACTCGATTAGATGCAACCTTATCTTGGTACTAGAAGCTTCATTTTATGACATGAGGTGGTAAGTTGAGATTCTGTAATTCACTAAGAAAGGTTCAGAGACTGAAGGAAAGACAATCCAGAGACTAACCCACCACAGGATCTATCCCATATACAGTCACCAAACCCAGACTCTATTGTGGATGCCAAGAAGTACTTGCTGACAGGAGCCTGATATAGCTGTTTCCAGAGCCTGACAAATACAGATGTGGATGTTCACAGCCAACCATTGGACTGAACACAGTGTCCACAATGGAAGAGTTAGAGAAAGGACTGAAGGAGTTGAAGGGCTTTAAAACCCCATAGGAAGAAAAACAATATCGACCAACCAGGCCCCTCAGAACTCCCAGGGACTAAATCACCAACCAAAGAGTACACATGGAGGGACTCTTGGCTCCAGCCACATATGAAGAAGAGGATGGCCTTTTTAAGGGGAGGAGAGGCCCTTGGTCCTGTGAATGCTCGATGGTGCTCCGGTGTAGGGGGATGCCAGGGCAGGGAGTTGAGAGTGGATGGGTGATTGAGGGAGCATCCTCATAGAAGAAGGGGGAGTGGGGATTGGATAGGGGATTTTCCGGGGAAACCAGAAAATCAATAATGTTTGAAATGTAAATATAGAAAATATCTAATAAAAAAGGATATTAGATCCTAGATTCTGCTACAATTTCTACTGGTAAAACATGTCTTTTTACTTCCTTCCTTGGTTGCTTGAGTATTTCCTTGTTGACTTTTGTTTTCCTGTTCCTTAAATTGTACAGTTAAAAAACAATGCTAATTAGAGAATAGCTAGATATAGGGAATGATTTCCATGGAACATTAAGGAAGCCTAGGAAATCAAATTTTCTCTGGAACCAGTATCTGTCTATGTAGCATATGGTCTAATGGAAAAGTAGTTGGTAATGCTTATGTGACATTCTCTTGCACTCATTTCACAAGATCAAGAACACCGAGAAACATTCTGGTGTACTCTGTATGCATTATGAAAGAACTAGCTCTCAAAATGTCACAGAATCTGCAGAGTTGATTACTTTTTCCTCTTTCAGCTGGAGACAGAGGAAGCTAAGTGTGATTATTTCAAAAGCTTTCTTTTCCACTGGAAGAATTTGTAGGGGAGTGGCAGGGGCCGTGTCAAACTGAGCACCATCAAACCAAGACAAAGTCATCATTTATTTACACATATGACTCTAGTATTTTATGGACACTGGGCAAGTTACTTTTCTTCCTTAATAAAGTGTGTACTCTTGTAAATTAGAAGTAATTTAATAGGCAAACACACTGCTGTTTCTCACAATTCTGAGAGTAGTAAACTGAATTAGAACACACACACATTGAGTAAGCTATCTAGGATTCTGAAGAACAGTAAAAGACCAGAGTTGAGCGTTACTTCTCTTTGTAATAAGAGTCACAAAACTGAGTTTATCAGATTCCTAGCTTCCTAGACAAGTGTGTGCACCAGCTCAGAAGTCTACAAAAACTTATGAAATATAATCACAGATTTCAAGTGATAAAAAGAAGAAATTCATGTGTCTACGCTGAGTAATTATTCTAACATGCAGAGTAAGAGTTTTGAAAAAGGGGGCTGGTGAGATGGCTCAGTGGTTAAGAGCACTGACTGCTCTTCCAGAGGTCATGAGTTCAATTCCCAGCAACCACATGGTGGCTCACAACCATCTGTAATGAGATCTGATGCCCTCTTCTGGTGTGTCTGAAGACAGCTACAGGGTACTCACATACATAAAGTAAATAAATAATTCTTTTAAAAAAAAGAGTTTTGAAAAAGAACTTCGTGAACCATGTACTGTGCACTAGTTTGAGAATTAACTTTAGCTTGTACTGATTGGTGCATATTTATTAGTGACACGAAGTCCTCTGCTTTTATCCCATCTTTTCTTTCTTAGTGTTAAAGCAGCATTGTGCTTTACCTATGCTCTACAGAAACATCAAGGTTTGCATGGGCTTATGTAAAACACTGCTTTTTAGACTGTATTTTTAGTATGGATGTTTTTAAACGGAAGGTTGTTGAGTCATCTAATAGGTTTACCTAGGGATACTATTTGCCATATTGCCTTCTTTAGATCCTGAATGCCCAGGAATTTCATTAATTTAAAACTCCACATTTTATAGATAAAAAGAAAAAAAATTCAGCTGAGATTTGTGTGAGGAATTATGGCTAAATTAGGTTAGACTAATGCTGTTTTCTGTCTTTGCTGATGTATTTGTCAGAGAGAGATATGAGAAAGTGAAGTTCTCATAATAGTTTATGAGCAGAATAAAAGAGAGTAGACAGATAACCACTATCACTGCTGCAGATTGCTAAAAGAAGCTTACTAACTTGGGGATAAAAAAGATGTCCCAGGGCCTTATCAGCAAATTCAATTACAAATGCAAAGCCGGGAGGTTTATAAACTCTAAGCTAAAATCAGATTCTGATCATTTAGAGGCATCCTGGCTGCTTTTCATAGGTCTAAACCCCACAGCTTGATGAGACACCAGGAAAATGGAAAGCATGTATTTTGAGGCAAGGGGGTTATGTTTAAAATAATGAAATAGGTCTGCATGGAGGAGCTTAGCTAGCAGATTGGCCCAGCAGGTTCCCTCATTAGGACAGTTTCTTGAAGCAGTGGATTGGTAACATAAATAGGAAAGCGATACATTGGATATAGTCCTTAGACACAGGTATCCATCTTCAAACTAAACTGTCCTTTGAAGAATTATGAGGTCCACAGAAACTGATCCTCTGGTATATTCTTAATATCAGGCACAATAAGTATTACTACATATTGCAAATGAGCACTGCTTGCTCCAACTTAAATTGCTTGTGTGCTAAATTCCCTGCATGCACACGTACTGGAATAAACAATTTTCAAAGACTATTTTACTTTTGAAAATTGGGGCATTTCTTATAGTTTTAATGTGAGCTAATGAGGTACAACATGAGGTGAGCCTTTTAGGTACACCATCTTCATAACTTTATTCTGTATCACATTTAGTCACAAATTTCCAAATTGTATGTTTGATTTATATAAGAATCTACACATTTCAAATGCAACAGAATTCAAATAATTCTCATCATTTGCATGTGATACAGACATGGTAAATATGAAGTGTCTGTGTAAGTGCAGATGCCATGGGAGGAAGCTGAGTGTCCTGTTCTATCATACTCCACATAACATCATTGCTATAGTGTCTCTTACTGAGCCTGAAGTTTGACTGGTAATGAACAAGTCTCAGTTAGCACCCAGTCTCCGTGTCTGACTGCACTGACGTGCCCATGCCCAGCATTTTACATAGGTTCTTATGATTTGAACTCAGTTACTCATGTTTGTACTACATTCGTATCTACTCAAAGTCTGGAGGATATTGAGCCTGAACAGGCCATCTTCTTCAACATAGAGGACCCAAGCTGATAACTTTAACATACACTGGCAAGGTGATAGGCAAGGACATAGAGAAGAAAAACACACTTAATCTCAGTATTTTTAAATAAGACTTATAATTTTACAAAGACATAAAGTCAAATTATTATGGTTACATATAGCAGTAGCTTAAAGTCCTTTAGGAATCTTAGAAGTCATATGATAAGACTCCTAGCAAGGGAGAATGTGAAGGCAAAACCAGCCATTGCCTGTAATCAGACAAGTGTTCTAGTGGAGGGATTGAGATACAAACCAAGTCACACACTTTTTGACCCACAATTTGTGCTTCCTATAACCTATGAAGGAGTAAAGATGGAGCAGAAATTGAGAGAATTACCAGCCAATCACTGGTCCTGTTTAAGACCCATGCCAGGAGAGGGAGCCCCTCCTCCTGATATTGTTAATGAATTTTTGCTACACATGCAGACAGGTACCTAGTATAAGTGTCATCAGAGCATGTTTTCCTAGTAACTGATTTAAACTGATGCAGAGATCCACAGGCAAACATTAGGCAGAGCTTTTGGAATCATACGGACAAAGGTGAGGAAGGATTGTAGGAGCCAGAGAGATCAAGGACAAAGTAATAAAACCTATAGAATCAATTCACCTGGGCCTATATTGGCCCACAGAGACTGATCAGCCAACCAAGGGGAATGCATGGTATTGCCCTAGAGTCTCTGTACATATGCAAAAGTTGTACAGCTTAGTCTTAATGTGGAACTCCTAAACACAGGGTCAGGGGTCTTCTCTGACTCTGTTGCCTGCCTGTGAAACTTTCCTCCAAATAGCTGTCTCCTCCAGCCTCAGTAGAAAATGTGATGCTCTTATTATTACTGTTGTGCTGAGGCTGGTTGATATGCATTGGTGGCACCCTTTTTTTTTTTTCTGAAAAGATGGAAAGGAGTGGATGGGAGGGATAGGGGAGTTGGGGCCACGATGGACTGGCAGGAGAGCAGGAAGGAAAATTGGTTAGGATATAGTTAGCTAATTAAGTAAGTAAGTACATCACGAAAGTCAAACAACTACAACAACAAAAACAACAACAGCACAGCAGCTTAAAATCAATATATGTCTCCAAATTCCTCAATGTCAGAAGAGAACCCAGGAATGGAGTCTTTTAGGAGACTTCTTTGTACCTGTGAGAAAACTCTAAGAAAACAAGGTTCTTGCCAGTGATCTCAGTTTCTTCAAAAACACAGAATTGTTCTCAGAATGTGCTTTTGTGCCTCTCCAGGGTGTAGTGGATACGAAAGAATTTGCTTTATAATATTCAATACAACTGGGTATTGTTTTTTGTTTATATGTATCTATGAAAAACATGGTTTTGTCATGTGCTGCTTTTGCTGCTGCCAAATTAAGCTAGTCCATTTGATTTTACAGTTTGTTCATGTTACTCTTCTTAACCATCAAAGAATAAATTGTCTATTGTCTAATAGTCTCAATCAAATCTGCTATTGCATAAGACTTTAATTCACTTCATTGTTAGTCTCTATTTTCTGAGGTTCACAATTCTAGTAATGTTGTGGTAAACACCTCAAGATGATAATGAATCTTGCTACTATGACGAACAGTGATTCCAGTTTCAATTTAAGTTTGCCTTTTGTTTGTACCACTTAATCATTGCAGAAACTTCACATGAAGTTTTCTAATTAATTTTGAAGATAAAATTTGAAAATGTTATTATATTTTAATGTTTGTGAATCTTCTGACCTAGAAATAGATTATCAGTTTTTTTAATTAAACTGATAATTCCTAAAATTCATAACTAAAAATTCCCTGAAAACTGTGTATTAGGTATTAATTCATTCATTAATTCTTCAAATTAAGAATGAAAATTTGTAGATATTGCTTTTTTGATGCAGAGAAACTGAAAGATAATATGTTTATTCATACACACACATGTATATATTTCTAAATACATAATTACAACATCCTCAGAGTTTTATGTGAGACTCTTTCTCCAAGAAATATAATGACTGACACCAATAAAATCTCACCAATATGACTGCCTAGACATGAACAAAATGCACTAGATAAAGACAATGACATCAGACATGCTAATGTGGATTGAAGAAAGAACAGGGGGCTTCAACCCTGTGCAAAGAGGTACTGGCTGCCAAGGAATGCTGAGCAAGGAAAAACATAGTCTTCTTTAGAGATGAGTACACTGGTTAGCTATCCAATACTGAATAAGCTGGTCTAAAATCATACACACAAGTAATATCATATGGAGTGAATAGGTTCTACTTACATAATTAGAAATTAGATTTTTAAGAAATGCTTAATTGGTTTCACATTATAAAATTTCCTACCAAAGACACACACTTACACCAGTGAAGCTGGAATTAAAAAGAAAGTATAAGCCACAGAAAGACAGGAAAAGCAGAAAAAGTTTTTACTAATATGTAGTAACTTAAAATATCTATAGCGCAGTCAGATTTCAAAATATAAAAGTTTGTGATGAAGATTCTGTTTGTTTTACACATAAAAATACATTCTTTAAAGTATATTCTGCACATAAAAAACATTTGTTTGTAAATGCAGTGTTACAATGACAATTTCCTTTTCTTGTTATTTTCTATTTTGCTTGTTGCCATATCCTGTGTATGTGTGCCTCCCTGTGCAAAGGAGGACATCACTTCTTTATTTTAGGCCTTCTAGATTAATGGGAAAGCAGCTACACTCGAATTTAAGGGTCAGTGTTTTCTTGTGTCTCTGTTAACATTGCCTAAGGGATTCTTTCCTCTGCAGGAATTTCACATTCAATCATAGCGTACTCTGGGGGCATTTGTCATGGTCTTGACAGGTTGGATAAATGGTTAGTTAAACCCAGGGTGAAGGTCAATAAGGACAAGACTGAGAAAGCTAAATTAAAAGCAAACTATCAGATATAACCAGCTTGTTATGGAATGACTAGTTAGGTTCAAATAGAGCAGAATTGCAAGTGTCAGGTAATAGATTTACAAGCATAGATTTTGACTTTGCAGTAATAGGCAATTAAAATCAAAACTCCATTTTTGTACAGTTGAAATAAAGACCTAAAAGTTTGTTGTCATGTTTTCATCATATTTCTTGTTGACAGCAGCATTAATAAAACAAATTATTAAAGGTGTAATGAAACCAAGATGCAAGAGAAAATTAAAGGGGCAAAAGTTGTAATGGTCACAATGCTCTGCATGCTGAATGTAATGAATATGAAAAACATTAGCTATATTGTCAAGAAGTCTTCTGAGCTGTCTCCTCAGAAGAAATGGTCATGTGCTTCAGGGTAAATATGATGGTACCATACTCTTAAAATATTAACACCTACACTCTTGAATATGCATGAGAAAAATTCCAAGTACATTTGAATACTGAAATTTCAATAATATTTAAATAATTGAGTATTATTTCAAATATTAAAAGAACACACACGGTATTTACTCACTGATAAGTGGATGTTAGCCCAAAAACTTGGAATAGCCAAGACTCAACACACAGACCACATGAAGCTCATGAAGAAGGCAGACCAAGTGTGGATGCCTTGGTCTTACTTAGAAGGAGCAACAAAAATACTCAAGGGAGTAAATATGGAAACAAAGTGTGGGACAGAAACTGAAGGAGGAGCCATCTGGAGACCATTCTACCTGGGTATCTATCCCAGGTACAGTCACCAAAGGTAGACACTGATGTGGATGGCAGGAAGTACATGCTGACAAGAGTCTGAAATAGCTATCTCCTTAGAGGTCTGCCAAAGGCTGACACATTCAGAGGCAGATGCTCACACTGCTAACCACTGATCTGATCAAGGGTTTCCCAAGGGAGAATTTAGAGAGAAGACTGAAGGAGCAGAAAGGGCTTGTGGCCCCATGAGAAGAGCAACAATACCAACCAACCAGAGCTCCCCAAGGTCTAAATCACCAGCCTTGGAACACATAGGGAGAGACCCATGACTCCATCTGTACATGAAGGGGAGGATGGCCTTGTTGGGCATAGGTGGGAGAGGAGATTCTTGGTCCCATGAAGGATGAACACCACACCGAGTGGGGGAGAATTTGAGGATGGGGAGGTGGGAGTGGGGGTGTAGGTGGGGGCACATTCTCATAGAAGCATGAGGAGGGGGGATGGGATAGGAGGTTCCTGGGTTGTGGGGGGTAAGAGGAGTTAGGGGTTAAAAACTTAAATGTAAATATAATATCCAATAAAAAATTTTTAAGTATTTAAAACTATTTAATTTAAATAAATGTATTTAATAAATTTACATAAGTTTAAATAAAATATTCTATTTTTTATTTTTCAATTAATTTAATGGAGATTTTCAGCCATGTTTAGAGGTCAGAACAATAGTATCCATACATTAATTAAAAAATAATTAGTAACAGTGGTAACTACTGAATGAATGAGATATTTCCTTAAGCCTCCCAGAATGTTTCTCATATTCAGCAACGGATAGTGCTAGAATAATATGTTTAGAACTCAAAGCCTCATCTACACAGTCATTAAAATTATGTTAATGACACTATCATGAGCAGTTCCCAAACAATAGGAAGCTGCCTATGTAATTAATGTCTTTCTTGAATCTATTTAGTCTTTAATTTTTGATAATGAATAACAAATTTTAAAACATTTGCTCATAATACAAGCTATTCCCTTGAGCTTATAACTTGATGAAAACAACCAATGCCTTCAGTTCATTCTCTGAAGATGCTAAATGTTGAATCCTTCAGAGATTCACCTGCTATTATGAATTTCTTGTACCAACACAGTCTCATTTCTAGTACCTATTGTTTGGGAAAATCCTCATTTGAAATTTTTATAAATATGAATAAGTATTCTCTTCATGGCAATGCATCCAACATATTAAATTGAAAGTGTAAGTAATTGAAATCCAAGTTGAACAGAAACTAAACACAAAGAATTAAAGAAATGGTAAATGTTATTCCATGCTAGTAATTCAATCACATTATGTTTAGATTCTTATAAACAAAATTTACTCACAAGTTATTTTTCAAAACAATTTATGTTTTTCAATGAGTGGGTTTTAATTAAATTTTAGAAATGGTCTTGTCTTTGTATTCTAATATTCAGACTAAAGCATTAAATATATTCTATTAAAGCAAAAGTCAAACAATAAAGTTTATCTGGAAATAATTTATATTATTCTTTACTGTATTTAGAAAATTATATGATATTACTTAATCTATACAAACATGCTTATAAATAAGAAGATCTTACATAATAACATGATATAAATATAAATTCCATTAATTTAAATTAAATATCTTAAAGATTCCTAATAGTCTACTCATTCTATTATAAAAATTCATTAACTTTTAATATTTGAATATTTTTATAAAAATCTGATGTTTTCCAAATTAATTTATAGGTGATTTTTAAATTGTCTACATAAATCTGTGAGTGTCCATTTTTTATTGTTTTCTAAAGACTTATCAGTGATGACATCATGTCTAATGTTAAATACGAATGCCAGTTAATATTGCAGAAGATTGGACTGTAAAATAAAATAGGAAATTAAGACCAGTTACCATCTAATATATTGAAGACAATAATTACATTCCAATTTTATATACATATAAATGTATATAACAGAGAAATTGATGGACATATTCAAAATATTTTTATTTCCTTTGTTTGATAGTGAGAAATACAATTTTGTTTTATGTTATTAAATGCAAATATTTGTTTCTTCTTTTTGTTTTTATTAAATTATTTTACTTATTAACATTCCAAAAGATGTCCCAGTCTCCCTTCTACAAGTTCTTCACTACATCCCCCTGCCTCTGATTGGGTGTCACCCCATGTGCCCACCCAATACCCCCACCACCACTACCAGCATCTTTCTTTCCTGGGGTATCAAGTTTCCACAGGATTAAATGCATCTGCTCCCACTGAGTCCGTACAAGGCAGCACATGTGCCTGGGGATCATTCTAACTAACTAAAGATAGTGAAAGAAAGCAGACAGACTGAAAACTTCATTCCTACTAAATAATAAATCTTTCAAAAAAAATTTTTTTTATTTTGTTGGGAATGAGATTTGAAATGCTTTGATTCGTATTTCTTGCTGAAAACAGCAGGAATACCTGCCCAAATTAGAGCATTTGTATTTGTATCAGAAATATTTTGAATTGTATAGGAAGGAGGTTTTTTGTGGGACATAGCACCTGACCACAACAATGTGCACTAAGCTAAAAGTTACTGTAGCACTTCTCATAGTTAAGGAACAAAAGCAGTGGTCATGAGCATACACTGCTTAAAGTCTTTCTCTGCATGTTTTGCTCTACATGCTTTCTTTTATCACTCAGGACACTCTGCTCAGGGCGCATGACCACCCACAGGTCCATATCAATCACCAATAAAAGAAATGTCTCATGTACACACTGATTTTATGAAGATATTTTCTAAACTGAAATTTCCTCTTCTCAGATAATTCTTGTTTGTCTCAGTAAAACACACACACTCAGAGAGAAACCCACACACAGAGATACACAAACACACACACACACACACCACCACCACCACCACCACCACCAACAGCATCAATAGCAACAACAACAACACCTAACACCAACAACAGCAACCCTGTACTATACATCCTTTGTGTAAATTGAAGAACATAGAGAAAAATGTTTTTCAGAGAAACAAATGTTAACTACTGACAAAAAGCAATGAAGATGACAAAACACTGATGATTGAAAGATGTAGAGTCAGCCTAAGGAAATACCCAGGCCACAAAGAGCTTTACTTGGTCTACTTATCTATGTATTCTCCTTCAGTATTCTTAGGTACTTCTGTAGTTTGGTTTAAACTTCAATGACTTTTTTACCTAGCTTGCAAACTAGTTACCATGTTTTACAAATTAATTCTTCTTTCATAAATATTTAGTACATTGTTTGTCTGGGCCTCTGTTCTGTTTCTGTCTTTTATCTTCAGCTTTTTCTGCCTTCCTTCATTACTCCTAACCTGCTGTGCTAACTTTTATCCTGCTTTAGGCATTTCGTCCTTTCTCTTCTCTCTCAATTTCTCTCTACTCCTCTTAATGTTTATCTTTCTCACTCCCTGTCCAGAAAAAACAAAACACTATGACTAGCCAATTACTAAATGTGTTATCCTATTACTCTTTCAAATAAGAGTTAAGAATTTTTTTTTCTGTGCATGCAAGAATAAATATGTGTAATCTTCACATTTAAAAGCTCTTTAATGAAGGAAGACCAAGTGGGGATACCTCAGTCCTACTTAGAAGGAGTAACAAAAATACTCAAGGGAACAAATATGGAAACAAAATGTGGGACAGAAACTGAAGGTGGGGCCATCAGGAGACCATTCCACCTGGGTATCCATCCCATGTACAGCCACCTAAGCTAGACACTGATGTGGATGGCTGGAAGTGCATGCTGTCAAGAACCTGATATAACTGTCTCCTTAGAGGTCTGCCAGAGACTGACACATTCAGAGAATGATGATCACAGCTAACCACTGATCTGATCAAGGGTTTTGAAATGGAGAAGTTAGAGAGAAGACTGAAGGAGCAGAAAGGGTTTGTGACCCCATGAGGAGAGCAACAATAGCAACCAATCAGAGCTTGCCCTGGTCTAAACCACCAGCCTGGGAGCACATAGGAAGGGACCCATGACTCCAGCTGTATATGTAGGGAAGGATGGCCTTGTCGGGCATAGGTGCGAGAGGAGATTCTTGGTACCATGAAGGATGAACACCGAGTGGGGGGAAAATGTGAGGGTGGGGAGGTGGGAGTGGGGGGGTAGGTGGGGCCCAGCCTCATAGAAGCATGAGGAGGGGGGATGGGATAGGAGGTTTCTGGGTGGTGGGGGAATGGGGGTAAGGGAATAATATCTGAAATGTAAATATAATATTCAATAAAAAATAAATAAATAAAAAATAAAAATAAAAAAATAAAGCTTTTTAACCATAACTTCAGCTGTGACTTTAACTATAAATTAATGGTTTGAAATTTTATTTTTTTTTCTTCTGGAAAGAAAAATTTTTTCCTAACTTATTAGTTAGGAAATATTATAAAGAAGTTTCCTTGTGGTATGTGACATATTTATTGATGAGTGAGACACTGGGTACAATGAAGAGCTGCAGTCCTTGCATACTATCATGTAGATAGAAGGACTGAAGCCAGACATGTTGAGAAGTCAGTGTTGCCATCACAACAGCAATGAGACCTGTGGTGATATGGACCAACATTGGAAATGGCGGGTGCTCATTGAAGCTACAGAAGGTAATATCACAGTCAAGGTCATGTCTCAGAAAATATATCTGCTGTGGATAATGTTTATGGTTAAAAATAAATAGTTAAAATCATGAGTATTTATAACAGCAGTTCTTTTGTGTTTCAGGTATATGCCCTCACTGGTACCAGACAGGTTCCAATCCCACCAAGAAGTATGTATCATAAATAGTACTGGATGCTTGGAGCCTGTCCTCTGTACTCTTTCCTTTTTTTCCCTGCAATGGGGACATTATACTCTGTTCTATTCCCTGTCACCATCCCTCCCTGAAACTTGGCTTATACTTACTTTTTCTTTTCTAGTCCTACAGAGTCATAGCCAGTTCATGGGTCCAGTCTGTTCAGCAATCAACTATAAAGACTTAGCTTGTTCTCATTGAATCTGCATGCCCTTTGCCTTGGGTTGTATGCATTTAATAGTTCAGTTTGGTTTCTATTTATTGTTGGAAAATTGTAAACCAAGTCTGGTTTGTGAAAAGAAAATAAGAAAATAATATAAATGATACCGAGGTATTGAAATTATGAAGTATAGAAGTATTGAAAATATATTATTAAAGATATTTCTCTAACAATACGTGCAAACATGAATTTTGTTGGTCTTTCTGGTTATGCTTTTATATGACTATGTATCAGGTTGGATTATAACTTCTTTGAAATACACTATATACTATAAAATACAAATTCTAATCAATTAATTACAATGTTTGAAGTGTTTGTAAAGTTTTACAATGAACTCTATACAAATGCACATGCTACAAATGTAGTTTGCATAATGAGATGTTGCATTATTCAGGAGAAAAGATCTCTTTTTAAAATAGTTATTTAGCATTAAAAACCACAAATACAAATTCTCCACTTCTTTTCCTAAATTTCAAATCTATCTCTGCGATCTCTTGTTTGTATGTCTGTTCTATGTGTCTCGTGTCGGTCTATTACTAACAATGGGAATTTCTGTATATTTATTCAACAGTACATGGTGTGAGAAAGGAATGAGCCATTTTTCTGTAAAATTATTTAACAAAATTTTATAAAATAATATAAATTTACTCATTTCAACCCACCCAAAGTAGCCTCAAACCAGAATTTTCAAACTCTATTCACAAGGCAATTCAACCTTTTTTTTCTTGTTGTTGATAAGTAAATCATTGTATTATATATTGTTTCAGTAGAGTGTTGGATTATAACTTATAATTAAGTTATGGAGTGTATATTTAACTCTTCTCTCTACTTTTTTGTCTGTCTCTGTGTCTGTCTCTCTACCTCTCTCTCATAAACACAAACACACACATACATACATACACACACACACACAAAGACAGAGAGAGAGAGAGAGAGAGAGAGAGAGAGAGAGAGAGAGAGAGAGAGAGAGAAATATAATTTATAATTACTTATTTGTGAGAAGCAGCCATATGTAAAGGGGGATAATACAGTGGATTACAGGCTGAGTTCTAGCTTTTCCAATAATGGTTGTTCACTCACAGAAAGTCCAAGGATTCAGTAGCTGTTTAATCTGCAAGACTGAATGTCTCAGAGCTTCTTCAGATTACACCACAGTCTCAAAGAAAATGTCTTAATGTCATTTAAGGAATGAACCTGCCAATAAAAACAAGAACATTCTGGAAAAGAGTGAAGTCTTCCTGATTCCATGCCCTTTATATAGTATGACACCATAATTAAAAAGATTTTAAAAAGTCTGTCCACCTAAAGAGATCCTCATTCAAGTGAATCTTCCCACTTCAAGTTATTTAATTTAGAAAAATTACTCATAGTGTAACTATTTTCTTGGGTTTAAGTCGATGTCAGGTGTAGCCAAGTTCACAACCAAAAATAGACACCACACTTGATTATATTGTTTTCTTAAATGCAGGCTAAATTCAAACAGGCTGAATATGCAGTATGAAAAATGATTAATAGTTTTAAATGATCTCATGACATCTTATTAATTTGATTTAGGGGTAAGGCAAAGTTATGTTTTTGTAAGATATCTCTAATACATAATAGATTAATAGATGTACACATGTCACAAAACATGCACATTCTGTTACAATACTGTGTGTACACACAGTGCCATGGTTACCACGAATTTTCTACTTAGCTTAGCATAGTATCATAAGATCAGAAAATCTTGATTGAGGAATCTCTTCAATCATCCTTTGCCTACAAGTATGTCTACAAAGGGATTGTTGTAACTGTCAATTGGAATATGAGTTTCCAACCCACTACAATTTGTATTCTTTATGAGGAAGATAGTCCTGAGATTTACTAAAAACCGCAAGCTATTATAGGAAATCAAACAAACCAAGGGGAAAAACAGTAAGAAGCATACTACCAGTATTCTACTTTGGGGTCCAACTTTTAGTTACTTCCTTGACGTCTCCCACTTATATACTGTGATCTTAAAGTGAAAAACAGAATAAAAATAACCATCCTCCAATCCCCAATTGCTTTTAGTTACAGTGCTTTAGGTCATTAATAGAAAGGAAACTGTAACTTACATATATATATGTATATACATATATACACACATATATGTATGTATATACATAATATATACATATACACATGAATGTATATACATATATAAACATACACACACATACATATATATATCTTTAAGAATATTAGAACTATGGTTATGATTTTTAAAAATCTAAAAATCATATGGAGTTCTGTGAGTTTGAAACAGGTTATTATGCACAAAACTGATTGGTTATCTTATGCTTCAGTGACACAATTTGAAAACACAAAGTCCATATGGTCTGTGTTTCAAAAATTTTGTCTTTAATATGTGAGACTATAGTGAGGTAGCCAAGATATCATCAAATGTAGCATGCTTAAAGTAGTAGGGCCTCTGAAAATTCATAATAGAACTGAAATAGATGAAACAATGTGTTTCTTTCTATCATATATCTGTCTGCCTACCATTTATCATCTAACTATAGACCTAGGTTTCTAGCTACTTAGATCTCTGCTTCTATCCTCCTCTTATTTTGCTTGCCTCCATAATGTGATAATTTTAACATACTACACAATAGAAATTACAAATATGAAATGGTTTCAAAGGTAGTCACCACATAATGGTATGCTGTCGTTGTTCTAAAACAGTAAATTACAGTAACTCCACCCCCCTATCTGTCTCTGTCTGTTTCTGTCTCTGTTTTTTTGTTCTCTCTATATGTGTGTGTATTTTTGTATGTCTGTGCTTGTACATGTGCACATGTGTGTGTATGCATGAAAGCATGAAGAAAATTCTCTAGCTACATTTACATTTTTTTGAAATACCTCTAAATGAATCAAGTAGGCTAGCTAGCCAACTAACCTGAGGACACTTTTATTAGCATCCCTAACACTTAGTTTCCAAGCAAACCAAATTGCTTAGTTTTTAAAGGAAACTGAAGATCTAACTCAGATGCTTTTGGTTGTTTATAGTTCATTTCAGGCAGAATTATATCTACAGTCATAATATTTGCATTTATTGTATTTGCCAAAATTTACAGTAAAAAGAGCAAGACTAATAAAGACCACCAACACTGAGAATAAGGGTGATTTGTGGATCTATAAATAATTATATATTTTGGATACCTTTGAAGTAGATTTTGAAGGGATATGAAAAGTAAAAAAAAAGGAGAGCAAGAATAGTATAAGTTGAGTACACATGAGGAAGTCCCAGAAATCCAGAATATTGATAGAAAGTCAAACAGTAAAGTTGTAGTCATGAGATTCATGCCAAACTTAAGGATAGTATAGGCCACAGCATCTTAAATTATGTGAAAAGACCTGAGCTTTTTGTTCCATGTCATAAGACACAGTGGATGATTAAAATTAAAGTGGTGGATAAGTTTACCTGTTGAAGAAACATTCTAGGTAGCTAAAGATAAACACAAAAGCAAAGATATTACTGGACATTTTTAGTGATAGTTATTGTGGCATATGTTGAATTTAGGGTTAACATCACTGTGATGAAAAGTGTTTATTGCCCTGAGAGTTTCCTGTAATGGATCATTAGTAAAGCAGTGAAGGCAGCAGTGTACTAAGGGCAATCACTTGAAGGCAGAAAAGAGCTGATGCAGACACTGGGAAGGAGTGCTGCTCACTGGGCTGTTTCTCATGGCTTGCTCAGCCTGCATTCTTATAGAACCTAGGACCACCAGCCAAGGGATAGTACTATCCACAGTGGGCTGGGACCTCATCCATCACTCAGTAATTTAGAAAATGCCTTAGAGTCAGATCTTATGATGGTACTCTTTCAATTGATACTGACTCATTTCCTATTTCACTAGCAAATATGAAATTGTTATACAAGTAGTCATAACAGCATGTTAAAGCAAAAATCAGATTAAAAAATACATTTTTTTAAAAAAAAATCAATTTATTTTTAAGTAGAGCGAAGCCTACGATACTTAAATGAGTGTGGTGGTATCCATATGTGACCCTATCATGATAGTCAAATGCCCTACCATTGAGCCACAACTTGACTACACACATACATACACACAGGCACAGGAACAAGCACAGGCACACGCACATGCACACACATGCACACACATACCACATGTTCTCTTTCACAGACATGTTTTAATATGTATGTGTGTGTATGTGTCTGTAAGACAGACGGTGGGATTTATTTCAAAGACTTACCAAGGTAATCCTTTTAAAAGAAAGACATGGAATATTCTGTTTACACTGGAGTTTTTGGGAAACTATACCAAGATTTATTGGACATCTGGAGCTATTTCAGTGCTGGTTCAATGGATCCCAGCTTCAGTACTTGCTGGTAGCAAAACTTTACCCTTTACAAGGGCGGTGTCACGTTAGTTTTGAAAGTAGGCTGAATGCAAGATGTATTAGATTGCAGGGGTGCTTTGGCTGAGATTTCAGAAGAAAGCTTGGAGTGAGCATGCCTCAGTGTACACCTGCAGCTCTGTCCCCACAAGACCCACCATCACAGGTCATCAAAACTGTAGCAACAACACAACAACAAGAGACTCGGAGGTGCTTTGGTTTGTTTTGTCCACTCTGTTTCTTGGTTCATCATCTCTGAGAGACTAGCAGTGACCCCATGTCATTGTATTATGGCTTGCTAGCATGGAGCATGGTCTTGGTTTCTTAAAAGGATTTCACCTAATGGTTTACCTGAACCTCAGACTTGAGATTCTGAGACTTGGCCTGTAGAGAAAAGCTGAAGGATATACTGACTGTACTTTGAACTGTGAGACTGAGATGAACTTTGTGGGTCAGAGATGAAATGTTGTTTTGGATCAAAAAGAATTCTCTAAGGTCAATGTGCTATTTTTAATTAAATGACAATTTATAAATGTGTATCTTTACTTGCCTTTGATATGTCTACCACCTTCTGTGAATTTAACAGACAAAATTAGTTAAATAGAAATTATGTGTATGATTCCTACAAAATTGTGTATACAATTAAGTTTATAAACATACTCAACCTTTTATCTTACAAAAATAATTTGCCATAAATAACGAAATATATTTAATTAAAAATAAATTCATACATTTAAAAATCCACAAATGTCAAGTATGTCTGAATAAATCCTATTTCTCTATTATTGCTTTGAAATTTAAAAACATATCAGAAGTAGTATCAATAAAATTTAAATTTTGGTGTCTAAAAAGGTATTCAATCAAACAACTAACATAAAAAGATATAAATCTCAAACAAATATACTAGAGAAAACAGTCATTTGTAACAGTCATGTCAGTGATTCCTCAAATTTTATAATCATGTCACATGTAAGTGTGTTGATCTTGTGATTTCATGAGACAGTCTTTTACATGTTGTTCCTTCTCCTTGTTCTTTTCTTCTGCTCTCATTTCCACCTCTGCCTTTTTTTTCCCCTCCTTGTTTTTCACTTTTTATTTCTGTTGAAATATCTACATTTGTCAAGGTATCAATCGCTATCTCTCCTGGTATACTTTTGTTAAAGCATTGTAGACTGCACATTCAAGGATAGAAGAAAAAAATGCACACTTGTCCTTGATGTAAAGTTCAACTCTAGGGACCCACTGTTAATTTCCTATACCAAGTAAAAAAAGAATTCCATAGGGAAGACCCTCTAAAAATTTGTCAAATTTTTGTTTGCATGCTTTAAACTTGCATTTTATCTATAAAAATACTCAAATTTTTAAAATATTTTAAAATTCTCAACTGAATAGCATAGTCTTATATATTTATTTTACAATGTAAAAGGAAAAACATATCAAATTTTCACTCTTCACAAAAGATGTTTATTTCTTCCTAATGATATTCTGCTATACATGTAGATATGTCTGTGCTTGGCCCAGTGGCCATCAGAGTGAAGGGCATCTGGCAACTGTTGTCAGGAGATGCAGAGACACAGAACCATACATCAGGCAGAGCCAGGGAACTTGGAAAAGACAGGGGGAGGACTCTAGAGGGCATAGCCCTCACTTTTAACTAGGCAGGAATCACAGGGGCTCACATAGACTGAAGCAGCAAAGAAGGACCTTCAATGGGTAAAAGGGAGGTCCTCTGCATATACCTTATGGCTGTATAGCTTGGTGTTTTTGAGGTACCCCAAACCCTGGCAGTGGGAGGTATCTCTGACTCATTTGCCTTAGTTGGGAACCTTTTACTCATACTGCCTAGTACATCCTTGATATGAGAGTTTATGTCTAGTCTTATTCTAACTTGTTAGTCCATGTTGTTTTATGGTTATCCCTGGAATGTCTGCTTTTGGTTTTTGTTTGTTTGCTTGTTTTTATTGTTTGTTTGTTATTTTAATAAAAACAAAAGTGGAGTGGTTCTAGGGGAGAAGGGAAGTGCAGCAAGGGAATGGGAGATGTAGAGGGAGGAAAACTGCTCAGGTTGTAATGTATGAGTGAATACAGGAAAGAAAATGTTTATTTATATAAAAATGAACTATTTTATTGAGTGAAACATAAGAAGATACAATTAATGAAATAATTTAGATTGCATAATTTGTTAAAACTATCTTTAAATATAATTTGATGAACCATTAAAAATAACTTCCTAAAATATAAAACCTTAAAATATAGAATAGAACCTATGACTCTTAATTTATACTTCAAAAATGATTGAGCATTCAAATGAAATATTATTGAACATTTTACACATTGTCTACATTATTTTATAGTGTTCTAGGGTTGTCAGTTAGAACTTGGGTGCTCTATCATCATATATGTTAATAAAGAAATTCACAGAGATAATTATCCTAGTGAATACCCAAAGCATTAATCAAGAGAAAACAAAAACTGTGAAAGTAAAAACAACTAAAATTAACATTTTCACATGATGCTCCATGGAATCCTCAGAATTCAGAAGATCATAGTGAAGGAAAGTCTTCTAGAGTTAGAAGATACCGAAGAGATGCAAAGGCAGGTGAAATTTGTATACTTGTGAAAAATATCATCAGTTCTGAATATTTTATAACAAAATTTACCACTTACAAGTGTATATATGTAAATACTATAAATAAGAAATATTCATGTCACAATCAACAATACAAGAAATGGAAAATGAAGACATTAGAACATAAGCATCCAAATAAAAGTAAAACAATAAAGGTATAAAATGTGAACTATTTAGTAGTGAATTTTTATGCATGTGTTTATATATATATGAATATATATACATATATGTAATTTTACACTTGAAATAGACTTATTAATTGCATACTGAACATTTCAATAGTTTCTAATTTTGTGATATATCAGATCATACTGTTGTTATTATTTGATTCTGGATATTCAACATTCGAAAATAAAAGCAAAATCATATTTTCAAAGAAAACCACAGTTAAGCTGTCACCTAATTTACAGTAGTGGTAAAATTCCTGGACAGTGAGAAAACCTTTTCAGTAAAGAAACCAACTTCAGAGCATGATGTGAAGGAAATGCTTTTAAGGGCTCAAAGCAGTAGCCACATGGAACAAAAGCCTGCATGGCAAGAGTTCTGTGTGATGTTCACATTGAAGTTCCCCTCTTTATAGCTTCGCAGATCAAATGTGATGAGCCACTTGTTACCCAACTTGTCACTAAATAAAAGGATATGAGCTTTTACTTTCACAAGTCAAAGAACCAAATTGTTCTTCTTTTAGAAGTACTTCACAGATTAAAGTTCGGTATTTTTAAAAAGAGAGCCATTTAGCAACCCCCTAACTCTTGCTATCAATTATGCTTCTGTGCAATTAAAGTCTGAATAGAAAAGACTACTTTAAAATCACTGTAAGTGGCTGGATTCATGTGACATTTCACCAAGACATTAAAAACTATGAATGATGAAATACTGTTATGAAAATCTGTACATGAGGACAGTCAAATATGTTCATTATCTTTGATATTTAATTTTTGAAATGAACAAAATCCACACCATTACCACCCAAACATCACTAAACGTGAAGTACATTCATGACATTAATATTTTTCCTTTTATCTGTCTCTTTCTCTCACTCACTGTCCTGTTGCCTATTTGGCCTTCTTCATTATCCTTGAACATTACAAACATTCTGTATCTGAGGAACTTCATGCAGGTTTTTTCATTTGCTTAAAACCATCCATACCAAAATAATCTTATGCCCTAAGCTTTAATGCTTACTAATATGCTTTTTAATGTACATTTACTTTTAGTAAAAATATTTTCTATATGTAAACTTTTGTGCAGCATTTCTTCACTAATTGTGATCTTATTCCTGTCTTACTTTTTTCTCTCCAAGATATTTAGTTCCCTAACAAAATGACTACTGCACCTCTTCTGCATACTACTTCCTACATTTCTTTCAGTTCTAGAATGGAGCACTTTCCTGCTCTGGAGAAGTACTGATGCCCATGTTAGCCACTGTATAAAGAGAGCAACAAAAGAAAAAATAGCAGCAAAATGAGCATAAATAGAATTCTCTTGGAGAGTGTACATTTCCACTAGAACAAGAGGCTTATCCACGAAATATATGAAAAACAGGACCTACCTACTCTTGTGCTCAAAAAAAAGTAAAATTGCATCACATCATCTGTGTATAATGGTCCATGTTTTTAATGCCTGTACTCAGCTCACAGTGCATCTCTCTGTGACTTCAGAGCCATGTAAGTATATACAGCTAGTCCAAAGGCAAATAGGGCTATGTGAACCCCATCCCTAAAGAGATTATTATTGATGCACCCATAAATATTTTGCTTGGATGAATTAAAAGAATAACATCTAAACATAATTTAAATTTGGGGTGATAATTAAACCTAAAATAAAATTAATTAATTAATAAATATATATTTTTTATTTTCATATATATTTTACAGTATTGAGTCATAAAATATTTTTAAATAATTTACTAATTTTCAAGTACATAAGGGAAAAGTGATTTGCCTCTCATATATAGAGTTAACATCATTTGAAATACACATTGTTTGATAGGAAATACATTGAGCAAGATATATTTTCTAGATAATGGAGAGAATTTGGAAATTGGTTGAATTTGGATAAATGAGCATAGGTCAGAACAGAAAGTATAATTGTAGGTATATGAGACATAAGTATTGAAATGATCAACATTGCAACACAAAAATGTAATGATTTTTTTATTTCCAGGATATTTATCTTTTTGTATGCACAGAATTAAATCACAGAGTATATTCTCACAGAGATATTTAACAGAGACAATCACATTTTAAGCTCAACTCCAAATTCTTCTGGGTTCTGAAACTGTTAAAAACATTTCTCCTGTTCTTACACTTTTCCATGAATCTATATATTGCAATTTCCTTTTAGAAGCTAATTAGAGAAGTAAGATTTACAAAGGCCCAGAAGTCAGATCAATGCTACAAGAACATTTCAATTTGTTTCACTGGATTATATGAGTGAGTCATGATGAAGACTGAGAAAATTATGGCTGCAGCTGTTCTCACTGATAGATTAACACCCAGGAGGTTGAAGCTTTGGATAAGACACTGGACTAAAGTTTACAAGTAGTAGGTCATTCAACAGTATATAATTAAGAATGGGAACTGCAGGTATAGACAAATGAGGATATAAAACAAGTACTTACAGGAAATCACAGATAAGGTTCTTTTTTTCCCCAAATAACACTGTGATACTCAATTATTACAGGCATATAGTGTGATCCCTATATAACCTTTACTATAAAAAAATACAAAACTAATATTAATTTTACCCAAGGTGGGGGTATTTAGCTATGAACGATTTACATTTTCTTAATTTTTTTCACTGATTGTGTACTTATACAAGGCATACTAATTATTAAACTATTGTTCATGGTTTTTTATTGCCATTTCTACTCATAATTGCCCTTTAAAAAATGATCAACATATTTTTCTTAGAGAAATACTGCCTCATATCAATAAACAAAATTTTAAAAAGCATCCTTGTGTTCTTTTATTTTATTAAATTAAAATATGAATATATCATTGCCCCTTTGCTTTCTGTCCTCCCAATCCTCCCTTATAATTCTCATTCCCTCCCAAATTCAATATTTATTATTTAATTATTATTGTTATACATACACATATAAATCCATATATCTAAATGTATAAGTGTATATATGTGTTCACATACATACATATACATATTTATATGTCTATGTGCAAATGTATATATAATTAAGGATATACATGTACATATACATATATGTATAACATACATTATACATATATATAGCACATACATACATACATTATACATAGAAATTATGCAAACATATCATATACATATTTGCATACATAAACATATACATAAGGCAGTGAACAAGCCTCTGCTTAGAAAGGTGAACAAGTGTAATGCAGATGACTCTCCATATGGCAAGACCTGAACTTCTGGCCTTTCACAAGGGAATGCTAATTTCTCTTTTGCCTTGCATTTGGACTTTTGGCTTTGCTATTGGAAGGTTTTATTCTCACTTTGTCTATGACAGACTTTTCCCCAGAGTCAGAAAAAGAAACCTTGGGCTTTGATTCATATTTGTGTCTCTGAGGATTATACTGTGGAATACATCACTACTCCTCTGTTTTTTAATAATGGTAATGAAGTTCGGTCGACACAAGGGTCTGGTCTGTGTGCATCAGCTAAAGTCCAGATGTTCTTTTCTAATGGGAACTTCATTCTGAAAACAATCTACCCACCACCCTTTCCCAAACAACAGTTAGATTATTACCAATGATAAAAATGAACTTGCTGAATAGTTGTTTCCAAGATTTAATAGAAATATTCAGAAGTGAGCCAAGCCAGAATGAGGAACAGATTCAGGCTACTAATTTGCCATGAGCTCTGGGTTTGGGAAGAATTAGATCTTCTGATTGGGATACAGGAAGACACTGTGTTTAAATAAATATATTAATTAATTAAATTAGAATTTCCTGAGTATGTAGCCTATCTCCATACTGTAACTGCAATGGCTGCCAACCAGAGTCACATGGTTATGTACCAATGTGCTGGGTTATATGTTAACTGCTTGCTGATGTTATGCTTCTTCTTTCTTTATGCACTTCAGAGGTTAGCAGGAAGCCACAAGGGTTGGGGATAAGAAAGAAGGGGAAAAGTACAGTGTACATATTTTTAAACCTATGACTTTCCTAAAAGAGGTTGTTCATGAGAAGATGAATGTAAAACCTTGTCAGCTGAGAAAAAATATAATGTATAAATGAAGGTGGCCTGAGCTGTCTCCTTGTCAGAGTGTATGAACTGCACCTCTTGGTCCCAGCTGTGGCCACACGTTGTTTCTTGGGTTTTGAAGCCTGCAGGGTCTAAACTCTGGACACAAAGACACACACACACACATACACACACACATACTCATACACATACATCACGCACACACATGTGTGTGTCTGTGTGTGTTTCTATCTCTTTAATGGTATGTGTATTGACATTGTAGTTGTTCAGGATTTGTTTCAGCAGCCATATTGTTGAGTTATTATGGACGAAATTCCTTCATCATTTTCAGAAGACACAATCTCACAGAAGATTCTTGGTTCTGTTATTGTTAAAATTTTTCTGCCTGTTCTTACATGATGTTCCCTAAGCTTTAGGTACAGAAGTTACATTCTAGATATATTAGATGTATGCATTGGTGCAAGGCAGCTCACAAGCAGTTGATTTCTCCATTTTGTCCAGTTATACTTCTCTGTCACATCTCTGTCTGGTAAAAATATATCTTAATACAGAAGAAGATGGAGAGCAAAGGGAATCATAACACTAGAGATGTTTGAAAAAAGCCATAATGATTATTACTTTTTAATTTACTTAAGAATTACATGTAATGAATATAAGTATATTCACACAAATGCACATATAAAGTTTTGATAAACTTATGTCATTTGAGCTGAAAAATTTTGATGGTATTTTAATGTGAAAGTGAATCTATGTTTATAAAGTCATCTCTGTAGAGTTATAACAGAAAATATATTTATATAAATTAAATATATGATGTAAATATCTTAACAATGCTTAGATATATAAAAACTTTCTAGCCAGAAAAAACACACAAATGATAGTATGAAACACTAGCCCTACTACCAACTGCTTTTGTTCTTCATAGCTTATCTTCCTAGGAAGTTAAACCAATGTACCATAATGAAAGTAATACTGGTAACATTGGCAATGGAGCTTAGCTGGGGTCGAATTTTCATTGTTCCCACTGTGTATTCATTATGTCAGACTTACAATAGCTAACTTCAAACACTAGTTAAGTCTGATTGAGAGACACATTTGTGCAGATGGTGAAGTATTTGTTCTCTTTCAGAAGGCATACCACACTTGGCAATGTGACACAGGCTTTGTAGGTTTGGGTTGTGACTTCTTCCTTATTACTCCAATGTTTCTACATTTATTATCTAGAATAATTTTCCTACAGTTTAACAACAATTATTATGTTATATATTCTATGTTATGGATAATTGTTCAGTTCAAGACTCAGCTTAATGTCAGAAGTTAAGCCAAATAATAGTTAACTTTTCAAAATTAACAATGCATGCTGTCATATCAGTCATTATTGATTTGGCTTTCATCTTTAGGACAAGACCAATATAGAAAAGAGATAAAAGAGTTGTCTTCTTTTTTCCTGTAGTGCTGAGGTACCATCATCCATTTGCTGAGCAAGAGACTGAGCCAGTAACAAGAATTTATACTGCAGGCATCCAGCATCATCGACAAGAATCTGGTCTTCTTTAAACATGCTAGTAATGCTTCATTTTCATGGATCAGATTTTATTTTTGCATAACTTGTAAAAAGCTAAGAAATGTGTTTCCCTTTACTAATTGATATATAAAAGAAATAGAGTTTGAAAAAATTTATAAAAACATCATGAAAATAGGTGTTCATAGCAGATATATTATTTTAATTTTTATATAGGACAATGTTTATTCATTTCATTTTTATTATTATTATCTTATTTAATTACACTCCAAAGGTTGTTCAACATCCCTGTTTCCTTTCCATAAGCTTTCCACTCCATTATCCATCACATTTACTCCTAAGAGGGTGCTCCACTACCTACCAACTAACTAACAAGAGCAACTAACAGGACCTGGTTGTCTATTACGATAAGCTTCTCCAAAGGGATGTAACAGTTACAAAAATCCAGTTACTAGCTTGGAATAGGAATCCTGATTCATTCTAGGAAGATACTCTGAAGAATGTTTATACTAATATACATGCCATGATTTTGGCATCAATACAGAATAAGGAGTCCCAGCTGCTATGATGGCTAAGTAGAAATGTAGACATACCATTCTTCATTCCTAGTCACTGAGACAATTTTTCAATACTTTTATTAGTGCAATTTATGGTAACTATGTTTTTCAAAATTTTTCTTAAAGATAGTTCAGTCTTTTACTACGTTTTGGGCAGTAATATCATCAAAATGCTGATTTTTGTCAAATGTTCAAATGTATCTTTGAAACTTCTACAAAAATATTTACACTTGCCGGGCGGTGGTGGTGCACGCCTTTAATCCCAGCACTTGGGAGGCAGAAGCAGGTGGATTTCTGAGTTCGAGGCCAGCCTGGTCTACAGAGTGAGTTCCAGGACAGCCAGGGCTACACAGAGAAACCCTGTCTTGAAAAACCAAAAAAAAAATATTTACACTTATAGTAGGAATAATTTTACCTAGACTAATAAACAGAAGAACTCTTATATTGAGTTATAGTAATGTGTATAATAAGCAAAAGGAATGTAAAAAATTCTAGCTTTATTTGTACACTCAACTAGTTTTCAGATTTTTTTTGGTAGTTTGAAGTGGATGAAAATATGCTTCTCAAATATTCTCAAAATATATGTGTGTTTTTAATTTTTTTACATTCTAGTTGTCTCAGCATTTATGATCTTGAGCACCATGTTTCCATATGTTATATATGTTCATAAGTAATTAAGCTTCAAATAAACTACATTTTGATGATTGAATAGAAAAATTATAAAGCTATGAATATAATAACATTTGGCTTCTTGTGTAAACTTAGAAATTTTAGGAGAAGAAATGAATAATAAAATAAATATAGAATGAAAGATGAAGTTATGACAATAGTAAGGTTGGGTAAAAACAAAATGCCATAAGTAGTCATTCTACTATGTGCTTTAAATGTAATATGTATAAGTCTGTGTATAAATATACCTATATTCTTTACATAAAATTTTCCCATCTAAGATAATTCTCCAAGATCCAAGGACTATCTAAAATCTAAATATCAAACACTAGAATCTCTCTTCCAAGATGTTTGTCAGGGTTGTCCTAAAGACTTCCCAAATGTACAGCCTATTCATATTGCATTTGGTCCCCTTTCAGAGGTAGAAAGGAAGTTTCTATTGCAAAAAGTACCATGTACTTCAGTGGTAGGGCCTAGAGGCTACTGAGCTGAAACTGATTTGAATGTCTGTTCCTTTAGGACTACCTTTCATGGGCAGAAGGCAATATCTAACTAAGAATCCAGAAAAGTGGAGTAACCAATAGTCCTATACAACTATAAAAACTCTGAACCAAACAATGACCATTATGAGATGATAATCTTGAGTGCCAATCAGTTCAATGCAAACCTTGGGATCAACAAACAACTCTGTCATTGTACTTTACACTAATACAACAAGAACAATTTTTTGGTCTGGTACTTGAAACACAGCCAGATCCCCAAGGCTAGTGGAGTCATGAATCTTAGAGGACTTTTAACCAACATCTTACTAAAGTAAATAATAAAAACTACATTCTAAATATTTGTCCTTCATGCACCATAAGTGTAATATTCTCCTTTCACCACAGAATATTCTCCTTGAAACAGAAAAATAATATTAGCAAAGACTATAACTAATCAAAACTCACAGTTTTGGAGACTCTAGATACTTCTACAAAGCAACTACAAGAAACATGGAGGAGGAAGTCTAAAAATACTGTGAAAGCCATGGAGATCAGGTAGTTCGTAGTAACATAGCAAACTCAGAAGCCACATTCATTGTCCAAGGAACATAACTTTAGAAGCAATGAACCAGGACAATAGGCATAAGAAAGTAAATGATGGGAAAGGCTACACTACATGAGAAAACAATTTGAGAGAATAATGCACACAATCAAAACCAAAACACAGTAGTGAAATCTCAAGTGCTTTATTTCTTTGATGACAAAGGGTTCAGATGCCTCTTTCTTTCTAGCTTTATTGACTAAAAGATACTTCTCTCTGTGTGTGCTTTCTGCTCCTATCTATAATTCTCCTTGGCAGAAAACAAAGGCCTCTGACACTTTCAACATCTTGGGATTTACAATAAAATCCAGGTTTCACTTCCACAACTTCACTTGTGGAAAAGAAAAATCTTGGCTCCAACATTGAAGTTTCCTGTGTTCTTTTTCACTTCAAACTGTAACTGTACATTTTTTTTATTCCAGTGGGTTATATTCATTGTAGGATTGCATCAGAGTGATTAGTAAGATTAACAACTGACCTATTGTTTATTTCTACTAGGAGACAGAAAATATATTTTCTAATCGAATAGAATGAGGTGAATCGACCTCTCTGGGGAATGTCACATGTTTAGGAGCAGTTGACCAAAAAATAATGGTCTCCAAAAAGTAATCTCTTTTTTTACATATAAAATCTGAATATACTACAAATATAAGTATATACTTCAGCATAGTAAAGGCTGAAATTTAAACTGATATCTAACAACATTATACTGAAAGGAGAAAGTGCAAGCACATTTCCTAACATTAGGCAGAACATAGTGGCAAATACTCTTTACTCTTGTGACAGACACTGCTGTAAATCTTTGCCAGAGTCATAAGTCAAGAAAACTATATAAAACAGATACATGGAGGAAATAAACTGCTTCCTTTATACCTTTCTGTAGATAATATCTACAATATTATTCAATAATAATTCAATAAAAATTCAATAAAAAGACATAAAAGGCTTTACCAACAGACTCATATTTATAAATATTTTCAGCAAAATGCTGCAAAACTAAGTTACAGATGTCAGTATATATCCTGTATATCAACTATCATCTCACTGTAAACAAAATATTTAAAGTAATTGTATTTATATTATTTTGAAAATAAACTAACTCTGTGTAAACTAACAATAAGTAACTTTATACTAAAATATTAAAAAATAATGGAAGATACTAGAAGATAGAAAATCTCCATAGTTACATATATAGACTATGATAAATATGCCTGTGTAGTTTATATAGATAATATAATATCAATAACCTGAACACATGCACACAAAGAAATCAAAAGTTGAATATCATAGATAAACTAGTACACCCATGCTTACAGTAGATTATATATAGATGTAATTATAAACAAATAATCAATTACAAGTATTTCATTAAAAGTTGGTACATACGTTTCCCAGTGACTTACCTGTATGGCTCTTTGTGTGATATTATCCTAATCTAGTTTTGCTATTCAGATATATTGGTTTTTCAACTTAGGAGTACTATTATTCATAATGTATGAAACATGGGAACTGCTACTTCTAGTTTTTCTAAATATCTGAAAATATTCAGGAGTAAATTTTTATGGACATGGGTAATTTGCAGTACAAAGACATTTTATTACAGCTTTAATCTTGAATATTATATGCATTATAGAATTGTTTTTGTATCTCTGTTTATATAATCAGGTCTACTGCAGAAAATAAGGGATTGGTATAGCATATAAAAAAAACTAACTACAATCCTTCACATAAAAATAGCGGCACTGTAGGGATAAGATATTATGAATTGTGTGGAAGCATCACCTGTCAATAAAAATCTAGTGACCACGATTAGATTTGTGGTACAGAGAGAGAGAGAGAGAAAGAGAGAGAGAGAGAGAGAGGAACTTTGGGAGATAGGTGTGAAAGCAGATTCTTCAATGGACTCTGATAAAGTTGGATGTTTGAAACAGATGTAACTAGCCATGTGGCAGACACATAATAGTATAAATGCATTAAATAAATGGTATAAATCCCTTAGAATCATATGAGACCAGAAAAAAAAAAAAACAGCCATTGAATTTGTTTTATGTGGACATGTACTACCCACAAAGAGACATGAGGCCTACTCCCATGCTTTCCATTTTATAATTGGTTATTTTATTTATTTACATTTCAAATGTTATCCTTCTTCCCAGTTTCCCCTCCATAAATCCCTATCCCCTTCCCAATCCTCTTGCTTCTATAAGGGTGTTCCCCATTAAGAGTGGTTTGTGTCCACACTGAAACTTTTAGAAAAAATAAATTTTTCATTTAAAAGTGGTTATCAACTGGAGACAGGTTCTTGGTTACTCATCGGAGCATGTAGTCCCTTCTCCTTCCAATTGTAGGAAATATTTGTGCACCCAATGCTGACTTAATGCAGAAAAAAGTAGATCATTGCTTTTTGTCTTTAAATTACATTTGAGACTTCTGCTTCATTTTATTTTTCCTGATGCTTCACTTGAATGTATTGTTTGAGTGGTGAAGACTGGTAATTTACATTTATTTATAACCATTTTCTGTCTACTTACTTATACAAATATATTCTTTGATTATATTTCATATATGTAGTCCCTATGTTAAATTTATGATTGAAGGAATGTACTTTTTAATGGAATTATATTTTTGGCATGAAATAGTCAATGAACCCCTTACATTGTTTCCAATAAGACATTCAGTAAGGAGCCATCTCAAGTATCATGCCAAATACCATTGGATTCATGTTAGTTTTAAAATTTGCAGTGGTAGTCATTATAATTAGGAAAAAGTTTAAAGACATTTGCAGTGTTGGGAGCCAACTTTAAGCAGAAAAAAAAAGCAGCTAGAAAGCAGCTATCAACTTTGTAGCCATCTGGAACCATATACCCTGATAGAGACTTGTTTTTCAGCAGCCTACAACATCTGAGCACACTCTGACAAACATCTTGTTTATCCCACATAGCTTGTTTTGCTGTTTATTGACCCCAGCTGCATGGTGCACGTGGTAAAATGTCTTCACCTGTGTTCTCCTGCTTGTGCTTATAAATACCCAGGATTTCCTTGTAATAGAAGGTCTATATGAGTAGTCAATAGGAGGAGAATATAGTCTATGGGAGACAGTAAAACAAGACTTGACCACATACCCTGTCTTGTCTCCATTCTTTGCGTCTCTTGCCCCTCCATCCCCACTCTCTCTCTTGACCAGAGCACTTAGCCCCAAAGCATGGGGCAGTGTAGACAGCAAATTAGTAGCCCCAAAGTGTGGGGCAGTGCGGTCCTCAACATTGCAGTGTATTTGACATAATTCTAACACCTCTCTGGATGTTTTAAGTTTGCATAGTGAACTTATGAATTTAAAGAATGCTGCTCTGCTAAGTATTGATGCAGCAGATACTGGTACAATTACCTATGGCCTGAGGTCAGTATTTCTATTTTTGTCAATCTTCAAGAATGGCATATATAGCTTGATCATGCTGGCCCTTTGTGTCCTGGGGATAATTTTATTCCTGCCCATAGTGTTAAAGCTTGTCTTTAATAACATCAGCATTTTGGCAGGCAAAATACATGGTTTGACCCTGAAAATGGAACCTCAGACAGAGTTATTAAATTAAAAGACTGGCAAACCAGGGACAGGTAAGTATCTGCAGAGAGCCTTACCAACCTAAGACAGAAATTCATTGCTTTTGATAATGCATATTCCATGGTGGGTAAAGAAGGCATTCTTGGCAGAATGACTTAAGACAGGCCTTTTGTTTATGAAATAAAAAAGGGGGAAAGCCAAAGAGCTTTTGGGCTGCTTGGAAAGAATCTAATATTGGCTCAACCTAGAACTGACTTTAATACTTGCATATAATTAAAATGATATAAAAGCAAAAAAGAGGAGGGATAGGGAGTTTCTAGGGAGGGGAAATGAAGAAAGGGAATGGCATCTTAAATGTAAAATATACAATAAAAAATTTTAAAAATACATTCAGCAAAATCCTCAAGAATAATTATATGCCATATTCGCATTCCACAAAATACAAAAGAATCATGTTATTAAAACTACATATCTCCAACATGAATTTTAGTTTGAATTTTTGCTTAGAAATAATTCATACATACATTATATGTTTACTTGTTTTTTTATCCTGAATATGTAAGAATGAATGTACTTTGTCATATGGCTACTATTAACTGCAACAGGGGGCAGAAGCACAAGAAAATCATAAATTTGTAGTGGATTAAGGTGTAGAGGTTACAATGTAAACTTTGGGCAATTACATAGACATGATAAGCAAACACACACACACACACAGATACACACACAAATTAAACAATGTAAAGCATTTCTAGAAATATAATGTCAATCCTGATGTTAATTAATGTCATACACTTTTATAAAAATCTAATTCTTCCTTAAGGTATATAGAATTGACCTATATATCTGTTATGATGTCATATAAACAGTCCTATCAATATTAGTAAATTTGGAGCACTTTGAATGACAATAGCCATGTATGCATATTTGTAGTCTAGATCTATTACATATACATATATTTGTAAAATAAGCACATATCTTATATACACATATGTATATATGCATACATATACCTTAAATATGCACTTATGTATATAAGCATAGACACATAAAGAACATTACTTTATTTATAAATTGAACATAAGCAATAAATATATAATATATAAGTCAAGAAATATATTTGTAATATATATATATATTACAAATTATATATATATATATATATATATATATATATATATATATCATTCATCTTGCCTCTGAATTTAATTCAGATACCAATCCTTTGAGGTTTCTCCTACTTATTTGATACATTCCTCATCTTTTCAGAAATTTAATCATAAGGATCATAAGGAGATGATGAATTTTTGTCACAATGTTTTCATTTGTTTATTGAAATACAGCAAATTCATGAGCCCATTCATTTGAAAAAGTTCAGTTGCACATGCGTACATATCTCATGTGAAACATTCATAAGCCCACTTTTGTTAAATACTTATACAATATACATACATACTCAACCATATGTAATCAATTAACTTAATAACTATGTAGAAGCTATTGAGTTACTATAACCATTTTAAATAAGTTATAAAACTTAAAGTAATACAATCTATAGTTCTACCACAATTATAAACCTCAATCTTTCTAAGAGGCAAAGATTATAATTCATTGTAAATGAAAATTAATTATAATATACTGCAAATATGCTAATGATATATACTTAAAGTTATACACTTATTAGTGGTGATATGCCTGTATCCTGCCAGTACTGTTACAGAATATAACCCTATGAATGGAGTAAAATGGGATTATTTCTTTGATTCATAATTCATGTATATTTTAATGCATGCAAACACTAAATGAAAGTATTATGAAAATGGAAATAATTAGCAACAATGTCAATTTTTTTTATAAAATATTATACTTAATGTGAGGAAAACAAAACCAAAGGTACAAGTATTGCTTATAAAATTTAAAATATGAATAACTTCTTGATACTTTTAATGCCACAATATTTACCATTGTCACTTATATACTATTTTGGCTTGCAAAACTATCAATATTGCTTTGAAAACTCCACCTTACATCACTAAGATAGAATGAATTAATTTACTGACTTCATTTTGGGAGCAAATCCAAATTATTGCCAAACTCAAATGTGCATAAAATTCACAAATCACATTCTTAGCTGATTCGTTTATGCAGTGTATTTTTCTGTTAATTATTCTGATGTTCTTACCAAATGGGTATTATCCTCCCTTGTAGTAAGATTGGTTGTATGTCCATTCATTTCTGATAGTAAATTAACTTCTTCAGATGAAATTTCAGTAACAATATAAAATGTATTTAAAAATAGACTCTCCCATTATTTATTTTTCTTATACCTGAAATATTTTGTAAAAAGATTATGATAAAAGAGGAAGTTTTAAATTATTGAGATAAATTAAAAATTATTTTTATTGATAGGAAGAGATAAATTTATATGTGTTTAATTTTAATTTTTAAAATTTTTTTGTATTTACATGTATTAGGATTTTCCTATAAGTTTAAAATCCAATTTCTCATTATCTAATTTACAAACAAGCATTTATCCACCCTTGAGGCATAGGAAGAAGTGACTCCCCCAAGTAGAAATTTCTTATTTTATGCTGCCACTTTTGTGAAGTAAAATCAAGGAAAAAAATTATGTAAAATTATGAATAAACAGATAAATTCAGAATGTATAAGTTTAATAATTAATGTTAATTTAAATACTAATGGATATATCTTTATGTGCATACTCACATAATTAATCTACTATAGCATAAATGCAGTGTTAAAGCATATGAGAAAACAAGAGCTTTAGAAACTAAAGCATTTAAAGCATAGATTTAAAGCATAAAGTTCAGATAGTGATTATTTAAAATGTGAATCTATTATGCATAAATCTATTATGCAGAAAAAATCTAATTTTCAATTTTGTCTTACTTTTAAGATTTATTTATGTATTTTAAACTCCAGATTTTATTCACCCTACCCTTCCACCCACCTACTGTTCCACCTCCCATACCTTCTCCCTGCCCCTTTGTCTCTATGAGGCTGTTTCTGCTTCCCCACCCTCACCACACCACACCTCTAAACTCCCTGGGGCCTCCAGTCTCTTCAGGGTTAGTTTCATCTTCCCTGACTAAACCCAGACACAGCAGTCCTCTGCTGTATATGTCTTAGGGGCCTCATATCAGCTAGTGTATGCTGCCTGGTTTGTCTTTCAGTACCTGAGACACCACGGGGGTCCATGTTAATTTTGACTGCTGGTACTCTCCTACAGGGTTACTCTCCCTCAGCTTCCTCTAGCTTTCCCCTGATTCAACCACTGGGGTCAGCAGCTTCTGACCATTGGTTGGGTCTAAATCCACTCTCAGTCCCTTCCTACAAGAGTCCTTACCCAACCTCCTTCCCTTCTACTCTGAGAGGGTGGAGGACACCTGGGTATTCCCCAACCCTAATATGCCCACCCCTTACCGCCAATCCTGCATGAAGTCTCTGCAGGGTTAGGTGAATCTTCAACTAAGGCCAGACAAGGCAGCTGTGTCAGGGACTGTATTCCACAGGGAAAGGTATGCCAATCGTTGGGGGACCCACATGAAAACTGAACTCCAAATCTGCTACATATGCCTTGGGGAGCACAGTCCAGCCAGCATATGCTATCTGGGATCCAGGTTAGTTGACTCTGTTGGTTTTCCTGTGGAGTTCTTATCCCCTTCAAGGCCCTCAATCCTTCTCCCAACGCTTCCATGAGAGTCCCTTACTTTCATCCCATGTTTGGCGTGGGTATCTGCATCTGTTTCAGTCACATATTGGGTGGCACCTTCCAGAGGACAGCTTTGCTAAGCTCCTGACTTCAAGCATAACTGAGTACCATTAATAGTGTCAGTGACTGGTGCTTTCCCAATGGACGGGTCTAAGGTTGAGACAGTTTTTGGTTGGCCATTCTCTCAGTCTCTCTTCCATCTTTGCCCCTGCATTTCCTTTAGACAGGCCAAATATGGGGCCAAAAGTTCTGCAGGTGACTTGATGTCCTTATTCCTCCACTGGAGTCCTGCCTAGTTATGGGAGGTGACCTCTTCAGGTTCTGTATCCCCACTGCTTGCTAAGTACCTCAGCTAAGGTCACCTGTATTGACTTCTGGGAGCCTCCCAATCTTAGGTGTCTGGTACTTCCTAGAGATTTATACGACCCCTGACACTGCAGATTTTGATTCATTCTTCTAGCACTTTGGCCTTCTCTCCTGTCTCTCCACATACCTGATCCTAAAGCTTCCATCCCCATCCCCATACATTCTCCCACCCACTTTCTTCCCTCCCTCTGCCTCCTTTGACTATTGTATTTCCGCTTCTAAGTAAGATTCAAGCATCATTGATTGGGCCTTCTTTCTTATGTAGCTAATTTGGGTATCTGGGTTGTATCATGAGTATCCAGAAGTACTGTATTACTAACACCCACTTTTCAGTGAGTATATACTATGCCTGTCCTTTTTGGTCTAGGTTAGCTCACTGAGGATGATATTTTCTAGGTCCATCCATTTGCCTGCAAAATTCATAATGTCCTTGTTTTTCCATTGTGTAAATGAACCACATTTGTTCTATCCATTCTTCAGCTGAGGGTCATCTGGGTTGTTTCTTGTTCCAGGTTACTAGGAATAAACTCTTATGAATATAGTGTAACACATGTTGTTGTGGTACAGTGGAGCTGTATAGCTGGGTCTTCATAGTTCCAATTTTCTGAGAACCCACCAGATTGATTTCCAGAGTGGTTGTCCAATTTTGCAATCTCATCCTAACAGCAATGGAGGAGTATACCCCTTTTTCCATATCCTCAATAACATACATTGTCACTTGAATTTTTAGTTATTTTTAATTTCTTAAAATTTATTCTTCTCTCCTACAAATTCCAGTCTGTAGCCTATCCTCTCTCACTAATCTCATATCCCTCCCTACCTCCAATTTCTCCCATATTTACTGCTCTTCTTTTTTTCCTTCAGAAATGAGCAGACCTCCCTGGCATATGAAGCAAACAAAGCATTAAAAGATTCAATGAGACTAGACATAAGCCCTCATATAAAGATTGGATAAACTAAATCTGGAGGGAAAAGATATCCCATGAGAAGCTAGGTAAAGGAATCAGAGAGACACCTATTGTTAATATTAGGCATTTTATTATAGTAATACAAAAGCAGCTCATCTGTGACAACAGGTTTATTAAAATATACACAGGTAATCTTTTCACATGTATTTCTATATGATTTCCACATCAAGTGTATTCCTGGTGCTCACAGAGGCTACAAGTTACCATCAGATACCTGAAACTGGAGTTAGTATTCCACATATGGATGCTGAGATTTGAGTGAGAATAGACAATATTCCTAATTGCTAACCAATCTCCAAAGCTCTAGTCATAATATATTTTGAACTGTGTGAAAGAAAGGATACAATATAACAGGTTTGCAAATGTCATATATGGTTTCAATGTTGCTCATTGATTGATGTTTTTAATTTTTTTCCTTTCTCCTGTCACTGGAAACCACTGTCCTATTCTGTTTTCTTTAAAGGTTTAACTGTACTGATTATAATGTAATTGAAATGGTGTTTGTATTCTATGACTTGCTTATTTAATTTAGTGTAGAGTAGACAAGGTTGACCCATGTTTTCATATGCTGTAGAATTTTACCTTTCTTTAACACCAAATAATTTTCCAATTCAAAGAAGATATGAAACTGGTCCACAGCTATTGGAAAAAAATTAATTTCAATATCACATAAATACAAATATACTTTATGTATATTTTCTTGCTGTGATAGCTACTATTTTTTAACAAACTATAAATATAAAGTAATATCTTGATAAATTTCATCTCCTCTATTTTGGTGGTGGTGCTCCAAAATTGTCTATATTATATGTTTAAAAAAAAAAGGAAGCCAAGAAACAACTGATCATCCTTCAATATTGTATACTGCTGAGCTTTGAAAAACAATTTCATATAAGGATGAATATTTGAAAGAAGTTAAGCAACACTTTTGATGAGATACTAACACTACTTTGGTTATTACCATTATTTGTTGTAGCTTTTATCTGATAATAACTTAGATGACCATGGATACATAAGTAAAAGTTTTGTATTTTAAACAGAATTCTGAGAATATTGTTTCACTCATACATTAGTTTAACTAGTGTCATGAGATAAGTCATGGCTATGATTTTAGTAAAGAAAAACAAACAAAAATAAAACAAATGGATATTTAATACCACCTAATCTCTACCTTCTATCTGATGCTTGCCTCTAATACTTATAATCTTATAAATTTATTTAATATATTTTATCTTAACATCTTTATGTTTGTTCTAATTAAACTAAGATTATTTTGTGTGTTGAAAATGTATGTGGCTCTTGATGAAAATGTGAGGAAATGCTAATCATAAATACATTTAAAATATTGTCATTTTAATTTTCATGAATGTAGGTATTTCATTGACAAAAATGAGATTATATAAAAATGAACAAGTTTATTCAATACTGAGTGGTATCATCATAAGCTATAAAAGCAAGTGATCCATTGCATTCAATACACAGCAAAATTAAAATTCAAAGTGATATATGACAGAGTGGAATTTTAAGAAAGGCTGCATAGGCAACTTCGAGATTAATATAATAAAAGAGACAGTGACTTGGAAAATTTGTAAGCAAAAACATATGACATTTAAGTCACATTTATTTGAAACAGGAGGACTCATTGGCTATCGCCAATATGAGAGCCAAAATTTGAAAGAAAGCACTGGAAAAAATTAATCAAAACAAACGTGTCAGACATTTTAAAAGCATAGTTCTTTCTTTAGAATTTATGAAACTGTACCATTGCCTTGAGAATTCAACCTAGAAATGAATTCATAAGCAGAATATGATACAATCCCTGGTTTCTTTTGTGAAATACATAGATAGGGAGGAAACACTCATACTACTAATGCATTATTTTACAAAACTCTCACTTGACTATTTCAAATGGAAAGGTAGATTTAATGGAATATATTATTTCCTGAAAGGGTATGTGAGTGATATGTCACATCTATCATTATAGAGTATCTCTGAAAGAAAGGGGAATCATGAACTCTAACAAAGTGGAACAAGCTTTTTCTACTTCAACCTTCCCTTGTTTCCCACATCCTGTGCATAGAAGACTTCTTCTCCTCATAATGCATAACATATAAATTCTGACAGACTACATAATATAAAAGCTAGATTGCTTAGGGTTTATGGTTGTCTGTCAAAAACAGTATGCGATGAAAGAGAAATATATTAGATTCTGCAGTATGCATTATCTTAGGGGTAGGGGATAGTGAAAGAAAGAAGGTAGCTTGGGTACTACCTGTGTGATCATTACTTTTTCTTAGATTATTGAGGTTGTACAATGAACTTTAATAGGTACAGTTTAAATATACGATGTTGAACAGAAATTATTTTCCATAGTGTGAGCCTATGCATGCCAGATCAGGGCTGCACATCAGCTTTATTTTATTTATTAAAAATAAAGTCATAGATATGCATTAATATACTGAATAAATTGTAATTTTATATATTTAGTTGTCACTGTGGTTGCTATTATTGGTGTAATTGTTAACATAAATATTTTACAGTCCTACTTAGAAACCAGAAATATGGAGTTCAGTGGGTGATCACTGCCTCTTTCTGACTCATAGTCTTAATACCCCTTAAAAAGTGAATCTTTATCCCTTTGGTATAAGTTATTATTCAGTGTATTTACTATCTTTTCAACAGTAAAATTCTGTGATTATAAAATAGAATAATACAAAAAGCCCTCCTCTCAGTTCTGTTGATATTTGAACAGGACCTTGTAACAAATCTATAAAGCTCTTGAATGTTGCCAGATCTGCTGGGACTTGACTTTCATCTCCAACTAAATTCTGATATTCTTGCTTTTTATAACATATTATTCATCTGCTTATCTGATGATGGATGACTCAAAGTGTAAACATCACCTGTGCGCATGTGTGCTCGTGCATGCCCCACACCCCCCACACAAGCCGAGGAGAAAGGATGATACAGAGACAGAGAAAGACAAATGGACACAGAGACAGGGAGACAAAGAGACAGAGAGTGCCCTGCACCCACACATACACATACCCTTTGTGGTGTCACTAGAGATTTGTATTATTGAATTGGTGCATTTTGTAGCCTATTTTATAATGAGGCTGTGGTATTAAAACTGAAAAGTTTAAAGGTAAAATGTAACAGTTTGTCACAATTATGTTTCATATTGGCAGGTGCTCTGAACTTTCTGTTTGATAACTAGACATATAAATTTCAGTTCTTAAAGCTTTGCAGCCAATTTAAGGGCTCATTTATTTCACTGACAGCAAGATATATGTGCAGCCTGGCATTCTGGATGTCTGGGGCCAAAATCGGCACTTTGTTGCTTGCTTGTCTCACAGGGAGTAAATAGTAGCAATTTTTCAGCATAGGCATACTAGCACAAGGTATTTAGCAAATAAATGAGCATAAGATGACCTGTGGTGTCCTGAAATTACCAAAATTCATGAATAATAAAATGATCTATAGATTGTTAGCAGAGGGCTACAGCACAGGCTAATTTGCAGCCAGTGAGGCTTTACAGTATAATTTATAACTTTTGAAAATTTAATGACTTCATCAATTTTTACCTATTTTTTCACTAATATAATCTCCTGAATACCAGTGTGTCAAGGTACGATTTCCTCAAATGAAAAAGGCTAAGTCACTTACATTTTACTGTCTTTATGTTTTGATTTATTGTAATAATTTATATCAAAAAGCACAGTTACATCATGAGAAGATTATAATAAAGACTTTAGTATTACATAAATATCCAGATAACTTGTGGCTATTTTCTCAAGAGGGTATCATTTAGTTTTGACAATTAGGAATTTCACTTGAATTCTAGTACCAGCCAACCATAATTTCTTTAAAAACTTCAAAGCAGTCATTAAAAATACAAAAATTATGAATATGCATGCTTGTTAAAAATAGATTCCATGCACAATATTTTAAATTTAATAACTTCAAGAATAGCAAACTGTATATAAACTTAAATTTATAATGTCTTTTAGGATACATAATTAAAATTGTAAACAAATATCTTTATGTGTGGCTTTTTTCTCATTGCCTGTAACATATTTTATAATTAGTGCTTAATTTTATTATTATTATTATTATTATTATTATTATTATTATTATTATTATTTTGTATGACACAATTTTTTTGATAATTGAAAATTTGAAACTAACAATCAGGGAGACTACTTGGGTCTAGCCTAAGCCCTCTGCATTATATAATGGTTTTGTAGTCTGGTATTTTTGTGGGACTATTAACAGAGGTGATGGGCACTGTGATGCGTTTTTCTTCTTTGTGGACCATTGTTTTCCTCCTTGGATACCTTGTTCAGACTTAATATGAGAAGAGGTATCTAGACTTACTGTAAGTTGATATGATATTTTAGATAGATATCCCTAGCAGGCCTGCATTTTTCTGAAGGGAAATAAGGGAAGATTGGATGGGGAAGAAAGAAGTCAGGGGAAGGGAGTGAGATCAGAGGTGGGATGATAAACTGTGGGTGGGACATAATATATGAAAAAATAAGTTAATGAAAAATAAAAATTAGAAATCTTGCAAATGTCTCATATAATAATAATTTAACTTTTTGAGAAGTGATCATAAAAATACTTTTTAGAATTTTCTTTATAACACATTATGTGTTCATTGAAAATCCTTACAGGTATTGTAAGGAGATGATTGATATTACTGAAAAGTCTAAAAACAATCATGCAAACAAATATAAGAATTGAAGGTAAACATAAAAGATTAAACTTTTCATCTGGAAGAGATAAAGAGTAGAAAAGATTTGAAGACATTTTCAGTTGCATTTAATACTTTAGTGTTATATAAATGTATGCATGTTTTATTGCTTTTACAAAACATTTATCTGGTGATTTTTCTTTACATATTTATTTTATTACTAATTTTCTTATATCATAATTAAATATATATGTCTGTGATGATTGATACTTGAAAAGTTATAAAATGCAATGAATATACATTTTTGATAAGCATAAAATTACTGAAGTAACACTTAATAAATGTTTCATGTTAAATATATGTTCAAATATGCTAAAATAACATTCATATACACAAAAATAAAAAACATTTTAGATTTTGATGATTTAACTTATAATTATTAGCTGGCTTACTTCTTTTTGTTTACTTTTCTTTGCTTTACAACCTGATCAATGTTCTTCTTTCTGGTACTCCCTCCTCCAACCCTTCCCTTATCTCCTTTTCTTCTGAGAGGGTGGAGGCCACACCCTGATATCCCCCCAATTTGGTACATTCTCTTCCACTGAGGCCAGATAAGGCAGCCCAGCTAGAAGAACATATCCCAGGGAAAGGCAACTGCTTTTGGGATAACTCTTGATCCAAGTGTTACAGACTCCCAGGAAAACTGAGCTGCACATCTGTTATATGTGTGCAATAGGTATATCACCAGCCCGTGTATGCTCTTTGGTTGCTGGTTCAGTCTCTGAGAGCCTGAAGAGTCCAGGTTACTTAACTCTGTTGATTTTCCTGTGGAATTACTATGCCCTTTGGTCCCTCAACACTTTCATAAGGGTATCCAAGCTCCATCAGTGTTTGGTTGTGGGTGTCTGCATGTCCCTGCATCAGTTCTGGGATAGAGGACAACCTTGCTAGACTCCTGACTTCAAGCCATTCTCATGACCATCTGGCCATATCTATTGTCTCTCCCCACACCTGATCTTAAACCTGCCCTCCATTCTCCTACTTTTACCCTCTCTACCCATCTGCCTCCCAAGTTTATTTTCATCCACATTCTAAGTGAGATTTAAGCATCCTCCCTTGAGCCTTTCTTCCTTTTATCTTCCATGGGACAGTGGGTATTCTGCATTTTATGGATAATACTTATTTATAACTGTAGATGCCATGCATATTCTTTTGTGGCTGAGTTACTTCACTCATGATGATAATCTCTAGTTCCATCCTTTTGCCTTCAAATTTCATGATGCTGTGGTTTTCAATAGCTGAATAGTATTCCATTGTGTAAATATACCACATTTTCTTTATCCATTGTTCAGTTGAGGGATATCTAAGTTGTTTCAAGTTTGAACACAGTTGATCAAGTGTCCCTGTGTTATAATGGCGTAACTTTTGGGTATATTCCCAGGAATGCTATAGGTGGTTCTTGAGGTAGAACTATTCCTAGTTTTCTGAGAAACCTGCAGATTGATTTCTAATGGGGTTGCATAAGTTTACACTCCCACTAGCAATGGAGAAGTGCTCTTCTTGCTCTGCATCCTTGCCAACATGTGGTAGCACTAATTTTTTGATCTTAGCCATTATGACTGGTGTAAGATGAAATCTCAGAATTGTTCTGATTTACATTTCCTTGATAACTAAAAATTTGAACATTTCTCTAAATGTTTCTTGGCTATTCTAATATCTATTGCTCTACTTTTAACATCTGTTAATGGTATACATTTTAAATTCAGTCAACCTTACTAGGTATTTCTGCCATATCCTAACTCTTGCTATGTGCTCTGCTATTCTACAATCACATAATTGCTTCAACATAAAAGAAAGAAACACACTGAACAAATGAAAATATATGCCACAACCACTTTATTCCATGAGTGGTTATATTTTCATCTACAAATGATACAACTCCTGACAGCAGTGAATTCATTAGGTAATATTATGTATTCTATAGTAAGATAATAAATATTCTATGCTTTCTATGAAACATAGTAGCAATTGATCAAAAAACATCTAAATCTAGTTAGATAAAATAGAAAGTTATCCAGTCACTAAAGCAGAAGGTGAGGGCAGGAGAGATGGAGAGAGGAAGAGGGACAAGAAAGAAAGATACAGAGAAAGAGAGAGACGGAAAGACAGAGACAGTGAGAGGCATAGAAAGACAAAGACAGAGAGAAAAGAGATATAGAAAGACAAAGATAAAAGGGAAAGGAAAAAACATGATTTTAACTTTTAAAGAGACAGAATAACACTAAGTTGACTTATGTGAGATCATTCTTAATAAATTAAGCTTTTATTTGCCCAAATATATGCACTTTAATAAGATTTACTAAAAAAGTATTTCAGAGGTAAATAAATATACCTGAGTGAATCATGAGTACTCAAAGTTTTAGTTTGGATATGCAATTATTCTGAGTTCACTTTTCAGCTATCTTTGATTAAGATATTAATTACTACATAACCAACTACAAATATGCATATGTATATAAGTATATTACTGCTATTGGTCCCAAGCCAGAAATTCCTCAGGTCATAGTACTATCTGCAATTTTGGATTTTCCATTTTCATAACTGATTCTGAAAGCCGGCAGCAGGATATTAAGCCTCCACCTTCCAGTGATACAACCTGCTTAATGAATTCAATAAATGAATGCCCTCTTCTTTATCCTTCAGAGTAGACTCATAGCTTCTCACTGCTTCATCAAAATTCCAGACTTCCTCCATTTTCACTGTGACTAGAATAAGAGACAACCTGATTACAATCTTGTAATTTAGACTGCTTGTAAATATGACATGGAAGCTCACCATTTTATTTAAAGTGAATACATAGGGTTACCCACTGTGCTGTAGGAACCTGAAATGTTTCCATAACCTGGACTATGCAGTTTCTGTCTGTCCATGGCAGACTCTATTTTTTCTAACAAATCATTTACTTCAAAGGAAATCTGCCTCAGTGTCTCCCTTGTATTCCTTTATTAACCAATTGCAGCTTGCTTTTGAAGAAAATTCTTTACCAAAGATGTGTGTGTGTGTGTGTGTGTGTGTGTGTGTGTGTGTAAAATGAAACACCATTATTATTGTGCCTCTCTTCATTTTCTTACAACACATCTAGGATCTTAATATCCATTGCAGTACTCACAAAGTTTGAATCTCACAATTGAAGATGGAAATCAAAAGAGGCAAGAAACATGGTCAACGTTTCTAATGATAATGTGAATAATGTTCCTTTGCCATGTCAATATTGGTTAAATCCATACTGTTCTTAAGCTGATTCCAAATTTAGATATTGTAATCAACACTATAACTTTATTTATCAGTATCTATATTATGCTTGATTTTATCTAAAAGGCCAAGAGGAGACAAATTTTTATATTTAGTAATTATTGGATCTTAAAATGTTTAAAAAATTTGAAATTTGATGTAAAATATTATGTAAAATATGTCCAAGACTGGAAAAACAGGACACAGAACTTTCTTTGCCCCCAGGTCTCCTTGCATCTTTTACTGAAAGATTTAGGTCCACCTTAACCTTTGTTGCAGATGAGATAAATTCTATAACTTCCTTAGGTACACCAGAGTACTCACTAAAAGAGGCTCCTCATTACAATGAGGCTCCTCCCTCATTGTAATTTAGTTTTAAATTCGAGTTTAATCCTTTTTTTTTTTTTCCCAATTTGGCACCATGTATGTCTTTTTCTTTTCTTTCTTTCTTCTCTTTTTGACTTCTCTTTTGTCTATCTTCTTTCTTTCTTTCTTTCTTTCTTTCTTTCTTTCTTTCTTTCTTTCTTTCCTTCCCTCCCTCTCTCTCTGTCCTTCCTTCCTTCTCTTTCATTCTTTCTTTCCTTCCTTCCTATCTTCTTTCCTTCTCTTTCTTTCTTTGTTTCTCTTTTTTCTTTCATTTGTTTCTTTCTCTTTTTATTCCTTCCTTTGTTCTTTTCTATTTATTTCTTTCTGCTTTCCTTTTTTGCTTGCCCTTTTTCTCTTCCTTTATTTTTTTAAATTTGGCACTACATCTCCCTCTGTTGTCCTGTCACCTAGAACTCATGATATAGATAATATTGGTACTTAAATTCATAAATAACCACCTGCTTCTGCCTCCTGAGTGCAGAGATGGTAGGTAAGAGCTGGCACACTTTTCCCATTAAGTTCCTTTTGAAGTCTTTGGGTATCATGTCTCAAAAAATCAATGATTATAGATTACTTAATATTTATTCCTTCATCTTGTTTTACTAAATAGCTATTGTGAGTAAAGGCTTTGAATAATGTTAGTGTTAGAACAGATGCTAAAGTAATTATTCAAAGTGGGTACAGCAAAATAAAGCAAAAAAAAAAAAAACCTTGTTGGTTCTTACTCATGATTTCTTTTGTGTTTGTGTTTTAGGTTAAGTCATGTCTCTTTTCCCTACAATTTTTTTAAGGTTTTGGTATGTTTATTAGCTGTGATTGTTAGATAGATGTTAAATATACATTTATTTAGTTTTACTATAGTCATTTTTTTGCCCAAAATTAAACCTAGCTCCTTTCACACGCAAGTATATTCAAATTTTACAAATTCTAACTGCTAATAATAGCAATTGATTTATTCTTACTTAAGTAAACTACTAGAACATTAATTGGTAAAAATATTATATATTAATATACACAATTATAAAAGTTTCAGCCTAAGAATCAATGTGGGATAGCTGTACTTTTTACAACTAAACATTTTGCATGTGCATGTGTTTGTGTACATGTTTCAGTGTATGAGTATGCATATGGATTTGTGTGTATATGTGTGCATGTGCAAGAGTATTTGTATTCACATATGTGCTTATAAAGTCTAGAGTTTATGTTGTCAGGTATATTCTGTCTTCAAATACATTTCTCCTTTTTTTTTCTTTCCCACAAGGTCTTTCACTAAACCAGAAATGGTGTGCACTATGCAGGAAGAACTGCAGTGGATCAGTGATGTCTCTGCCCACCTTCTTGCTTGGTTATGATGGGAGCACTCTGGAGAGGCATGGCCTCAGAGATATATCCCAAAATTCCTTATTGTAATTGATGTGCTTCTCATGTATGTCATTGCCATATTCCTTTATTTGGCTTGGTGTGAGTGGATAGCCGGATACCTTCATGGCCTATAGCCTCTTGTGATTGCTTCCTGAGTGATAGCCCACTTTGTTGGGCTAATTTTCTGCAGATCAACATGAAGATGAAATCTTGAGATAATGCTCTTTAAATCAATTAATGATATTTGTAGAGTTTATGACTTGACTTAATTAGGGAGTTTGATTAAATAATTTTAGAAAATTAGGGCAATTGAAGAATGTTTAAAGTTAGAATCAAGAGTAGAGTGTGCCCCTTCCTCATAGAATAGCAAGATCTGCATGAGTTGGAAAAGGGAGTACAGTGAGTGTTCATGTATTACAAGCACGTACATAATTGTAGCTGCAAGAATAATAGGCTTGAGAAAAGTTAATATTCAAAGAATGCATTTCCTCTGGATTGGACCTGAATTTTTTGATCTAGGGATGTAGAAAAAGATTCTTGGTGCATAGAAAATAATAAGGTTATAAATAAAGAATAAACAGTTCTACTATGAGTATTGTATACAGGACAGATGATTATCCAGCCTAGGTGATCAAACCCTTAAAAATAATATATAAGATACATTATCTGTTCCTTAGTAAGTACAGATTGTACCTTTCCCCCACCATGAGCAAGCCTGAGAGACCTTGTTTACCACAACAAGGTCAAGTAACAGGATCTAGGTGGAGTTACCCACCTTGGCTGCCCAGAACACAGAAGCAGAACTGCCCCTGGGCTTGCCTTGAGACATCTCCGGCCTGGAACAGACTATGTATTATCCCACCCATCTGAAACCAGGAGGGGTTGTGGGTTGGGTCTTCCCCTTTAAATTGAGAGCTGAACATTAAAGCTTGGGGCCTTGATCAGAGAACTTTGTCTTGGCCTCATCTCTTCTCGCCCTCCTTCCCCTTTCATTCCCAGCCCCCCTTTCAGGTGAACCCAGTTGACTTGTGGCCGCTGGCGGCTACAACAGATCATTGTCAACCAAGCATAGGGAGAAACTTGGTACTATAGACTTAGCCTGCTTAAACTTTGTTATCACTGTCAAAAGAATTACTGCTTGGGAGTCACATTGAGCTGTGGAAAGAAAGATAGATAATATGTGTTTAGTCATATATGTTTCAAATAATAAATACATACTCAATAACCATGTTGTAATTTCCTCTTATGTAATGATTTAAATCTGTTTTGAAGAATATTTTTTTATTATTGATAGAAAAAAAAAAAAAAGAACCAGTAGCTATAAGTTAATTTACTTGCTAAATAGAAAAACTTTGTCTTAAAAGGTATACAAAGAGTTAAGAGAAAAAATAAAATGCTGGAGCCTGCCTTTGCTTCAGCCATTCTGTGTGTTATGTTTCTGTCTATATGTTTGTAGTGGGGGGGGGGGGGGGGGGCACTGAAGGCCATCACGCAAGTGTGGGTTTCTGAATCTTGTTGGGTACTTGGTGATTCCCACTGGTCCAATGAGACTGGAGCATGGGAACCTTGACTGAGTTCATTCTGTGAACTCAGCATGATTCTGCGGGCAGCATAGAGCTCTCCAGTGGACCCAGAGGTTGGTGTCTCCATTGGGGCCCCCAGATGCCACGGGGTGGGGGCGCAGCAGAATGGAGAAGAGGAATGCAAACAGGCCATTGAGAGAGACTAGGAATGAAGAGAAGTCCTGACAGTCCTTGGGGGAATGCAGAGAAGCTCTCAGGGAAGCATGGTGACTGTGGCTACAGAGGCTCATTAAAGGCCTTCTCCATGGTTCCTCACTGCATGGCCCCAATGACTTGAGGAAGTCTGTGGTTTTCCAAAAACCCTTTGTTTTATAGCGGATGGTAGTTGAATCTGAATGTGCAACCCCCCCCCCCTTAAGACAGGGGGGACTTGACTTAAATAGGGAGGGAGAGGGGAAGGAGGGTCACTTAATTAGCCAAGCCCTCTGGTCTTTAGGTATCTCATTAATATGGAAATCTCTTGAGGCTGAATAGTTATGCTCTCTACCTACAAAGGGTGATGTAACCTCTTAGGAAGGGGCTGCATCCTACATGACTGGGAGGTATAGAATAATGGAGTTTGGAGGGGGCGTGGGGAAGGCCTTGTGTCAGGAGCCTGGAGTCTGGGGGCATGGCAAAACATCTGCCTTAGTCCCATTGGGGTCAGACCTGTGCCCAGCCATGAACCAAGCTAGTCTTACAAGTTCCCATGTGTGTGTGTGTGTGTGTGTGTTTGAATTCCTGCCTTTTCTTTTCTCTAATCACTGGCTGCTGTCAGCAAGCAGCCCTTCTTGATTTCTATCAACACCTACCCCATCAGGTGCCATCAGCACCTATCCAGTTCACCAGTGGCACACCTTGTTGCCTGCTTGTTTACACTGTAGTGTCAAATTGGCCTTTGATACTAAAACAGTGCAACTCACAAACTCAATCATACTAGTTGTCCAATAAATTCTAGGAGATAGATAACTAACTCTCTCTGGAAAGGAACATTAGGATTACAGGGAAGTCCTCAGGTTTCACATCCTAGGTATGTCATAAAAATCCCTTTATCACCTAAAGCACTTCTCAGTTCTAAACTAAAATAATATTGCAACATATACAATCTTATATTATAACAATATGTTAAAAAGAATAACATCATTAAAATGGCATAGGACTTTTATCAGTTTGAACTAGTCTGGTAAAAATCTTTAAAAGTAGCAACAGCAGAATTTAAATAATTAAAATTTATTTTCTAAAGTAGATATTCAATTTAGTTTTGAAATCTATAGAATTAACTACTTTATGGTTCCCTCTCAAAATAAAATAAAATTTTATTGAAATATAAGTTTCAAAAGGTTTTAAATGTGTTTTCCACTTTCAATAGGTTAGTTATATACCAAGACATAACTTTTATCAACTCACCTCTCTACAGACCCTAGCTAGGTATGATCATCTTTTTTAAGCTTTTTAAGTTTATGATATACATATCATTTCATTATTAAATCAACTTATGTGTCTCCAAGACCACACCCAAAAACAATAGTTACTGTGACTGCTTTATTATATTTGTTTGAAATGAGTATAGTAAAATTAAAACTGCTGGGCACAGTAGTAGATAAAAATAACAGAAAAATAGCCATCAATCTAATCTGAGATTACAAGATTTCGTTTATATAAATGATTAATTTTATTCTGTAGAAAAAAAGCAATTACAGTACAATAACAGATTATTTAAATAGATTTTACCATTAACTGCATTGATACTACACTGGAATAAATTAGTGTTTTTATATTCTTTATGCTTTAAATAGTAATGCACGACTACTTAGTTTGGAAGCCTTTGCAAAACAAAGGCTTTGAAACCTAGGCAAGAACATGGAGTCATTGATTCTGAGAAGGCTGAGATTTTCCTATAATAAAGTTGTATCCCACTGTCTCCTCTATATACTTAGAATGGAGAAATATCATTCACTCAGCACTTACTACCAATTTCTCCAAGTAAAAGACCTGGATCATGCCTTTTTTTTTTTTTTCATAAAATATTTTGGTTAACTCTACAGAAATAACTCAGTAATAGATAACTTGTCAATCACATTGAAGGATCCATGAAAGTTGACCACAGAGAAAAATCACTGACCTTTTCGATCTCTTGGTTATAAGCTTGAATAAACCAAATGTAAGTGTTTTGTCTACAACTTTCTGACTGAGCCTTTGGAAATTTTAATTCAGGTAGACAGACAGAGAGTTTCTTCATATTCAAATTTAATAGGCATCTTTGTCCTTACTGGAGAATAATTTGACTATTCTGTCAACTGCCCTTAAATATTCCAGCACCTACTTTTTAAACCTTGATTTAACTATTTAATATCTGAAGTTAGTGTTTTCAATCTGTGGCATTTCAGGTACTGGAATGAAAACCCAACTTACCATGATCATATAATTCTATATGTATTTATGTATGTGTGTCTATATCCATACATTTACACACACAGACATACACACACACATACACAAATATACATGTTAAAATCATATAAATATTTTATATTTATATGTATATATATTTATGTGTTTATAACATTGCTTTTATTTTATTATTATTAGTTTTATTTTTATACAATCTAGTCATTGCCCCACTCCCAGATTTACATCTTGTTCATCCTTCCCCTCTATCCATGGATATTCTCTCTCACAGACCTTCCCACTTTCTTGGACCTCAAGTCTCTCCAGGTTTAGGTGCATTTTTACCTACTGAGGCCAGAAAAGGCAGTCCTCTAATGTATATGTGTTCAGGGCTTCAGACCAGCTCGTGTATGCAGCCTGATTGGTTGCTCAGTGTCTGAGAGATTTCAGGACTCTGGATTACTTAAGAATGCTGGTCTTCCTATGGGGTAGCCCTCCTCCTCAGGTTATTCTAGCCTTTTCCTAGTTCAATCAGAGAGGTACCTAACTTCAGTCCAATGAATGGTTTTAGCTCCTTTGTCAAAGATCAAGTGACCATAGGTGTCTGTGTTCATTTCTGGGTCTTCAATTCTGTTCCACTGATCTACCTGCCTGTCTCTGTACCAATATCATTCAGTTTTTTATCACTACTGCTGTGCAATACTGCTTGAGGTCAGGGATGGTGATTCTTCTAGAAGTTCTTTTATTGTTGAGAATAGTATTTGCTATTCTGGGTTTTTTTTGTTATTCCAGATGAATTTACTAATTGCTCTTTCTAACTCTATGAAGAATTGATTTGGAATTTTGATGGGAACTGCATTGAATCTATCGACTGCTTTCGGCAAGATGGCCATTTTTATTATATTATATTATTATTTTATTATATTAATACTTATTAATTATTATATTAATACTTATTATATTAATACCAATCCATGAGTATGGGAGATCTTTTCATCCTCTGTGATCTTTGATCTGTTTCTTTAGAGACTTGAAGTTCTTGTCATACAGATCTTTCACTTGCTTAGGCACACCAAGGTATTTTATATTATTTGTGACTATTGTGAAAGGTGTCGTTTCCCTAATTTTTTTCTCAGCCTGTTTTTCCTTTGATTAGAGGAAGGCTACTGATTTGTTTGAGATAATTTTATAGCCAGCCACTTTGCTGAAGTTGTTTATCAGGTTTAGGAGTTCTCTGATGGAATTTTTGGGGTCACATAATTATACTATCATATTATCTGCAAATAGTGATATTTTAAATTCTTCCTTTCCAATTTGTATCCCTTTGACTTCCTTTTTGTCTAATCTGCTTCATTTTTTTGTCTCTGTGCTTGCTTTAGACAGGAACAATTCTGGGTTAAAAATTTTGAAATGGGTGGGTGGCCCTATCCCTCAACTGGGGGCCATGTCTCTTCAGGATCTTTCTTCCGTCTGTTGGGTATTTTGCTAAAGGCATCCTTGTTGGGTCCTGGGATCCACTTGCTTTACTGGAGTCTGGGACTTTCTAACAATTTCCCTCATTCTCCACACCCACTGCTTCATATTTCTATTGACTCTCCTGGCCCTCTGGACCTCTCTACATTATCTTCAGATATCTGATCCTGCTCTCTCTTTTTTTTCCTCCCCCTCTGCTCTTCTTCCTAGGTCCCTCCCTCCCTCTAACTCTCATGATAATTTTGTTTCTCCTTTTAAGTGAGACTGAAGCATCCACACTTTTGCCTTCCTTGTTGTTAAGCTTCATAGGGTCTATGAGTTATATCATGTGCATTAATGATCTTTTAGGGTAAAATCCACTTATCAATGAGTACATACCATGTGGGTTCTTTTGAGTTAGGTTACCGCACTCAGGATGCCATTGTCTAGTTCCAACCATTTGCCTGCAAAATTTATAATGTAATTGTTTTTATAGCTGAATAGTATTTCATAAATGTGCCACATTTTCTATCCATTCCTCTGTTGAGTGACATCTGGGTTGTTTCTAGCTTGTAGCTATTATAAATAAGGCTGTTATGAACACAGTGAGTCTAGTGTCCTTGAGATATATAATTCATTCATTCAGCAGGAAATTTTGTTCTTCTGATTTTCAACTAACTCTATGTTTTGCATAAGACACAAATTGATATTGATATATTCACTTATTTTAGAAAGGCACATAGTAGATAGGTTATCTTATTTTAGGGTACAACATGTGCCACCATAGTTAGCCAATAGTATTTCTATAATTTATAATTTGCATTATTAGCTATCTATAAATGTAAATTGAAAGTAAGCTTCAAAAAATTAAATTTTATTCCATTATAATACCACATACCATAAAATTAGTTTGAAAAGGTATATAAAAGAGAAAATAATAAAAATAGTTATGTTATATAAGTATAAAATATATTGTACTCTGAAAATTCTGTGAGAAATTTATGATAAAATATAAATAAAAAGACTTTTCTGGTAGCAGAAACTGTATAGTTGCTCAAACTATTTTATCTTTTGAATTGTGGACTTATTAAAAATCTTATTTTTAATACCAGATTTTTTTCTTAATATAGTCAACAAAGTAGGTTAACATTTTTGTTTAATCATTAAAAAATAGTGTATTTTGCATTCTTTTTAACAATAAATAGTGGAAAATAAAATAAAAATTGTGAGTGTATTATTTTCATATTAACAATGAATTTAATGCTCATATTTATATGTAAGTCATTTAATGAATTCTACCAAATGTGACTTTCCTAACTCTAGCATTTTTAAAAATAATTTGAGTTTTACTTTTTAAGCCCATATACAGTCATATTGTGTTTCTTCAGAGTCAGAAAGGGAGTTCACATAATCTGTTTTAAGGTGTCAGAAATAAGAAACTTCTCAAAACTTTTAATGTGAATGTCTGTCAATGCAAGTTAAAACATAGTGACCCATGTTATGGAAAGATAGAATATACTTCATAACATTTTTCTCTGGTGTCCACAAGCATGCCGTGTCATTCATAGAAAGTAATGACTTGCAAAAAATAAGCATTTCTTTTTGCAGATTTCACTGTTCATTCTTCTTATGTAGACTAATGTTGAAAAAATTTTAATACAAGTAAGATTAAGTGATCATTATTGTTTTTAGACTATTGAAATAAAAAAACTTTTCAAAGCACTGTCAAAAACAATATTAGCAACTGACAATATATGATGATATATAGTTATAATATGACTATTAAAAGCAAATATTCATTTTAATCATAGATTAGACAGTGTTTCTTTATTTAAAAATTTAGTACATATACTAAGGCCATGAAGAAAATTAAATTATAATATAATTATAGTTTCAAAAAATTAAAATAATTGTAAAAATTTATATAACATATCCCCCATTCTTTGCTCCTGTAATACTTTCTCTACTATTCTAAAAAGAGAGAAAGAACAAAGAACTTTGTTAGGGATAAACACAGATAGACACACAAAGACACAGTTATACACAGACACACAGACATAGGGAAAGATTCACAAGACAGTTTTCAGTCAGGCACAGATTCACACAGAAAGAGGATAGAAGACACAGACAGAATGAAACAGGGAATTCAAATCCTGACTTATTCATAGTTAAATTACATCAAGCAAAAGTGTTGTGATGTCCTTTCTTGATGCAATGAAGAGATGTTATTGATGACTTTGAGTTTATTAATAATGCAGGCAAGCTGACCACAAGGAATAGCTCAACATGTGTAAATCAATAAATGTCATCCACCACATAGAAGATTCAAGGTCAGGATCTTGTTAGATGCAGAGAGGCCTTTGATAAAATACATAGCCCTTTCTGATGAAAATCTTGGAGAATCTCAGGAGACATGAGACATTTCTCAATCTAACAAATCCATAGACTGAAACAGGGGGCATAGTGACTTCACTCTAAATAGTTATTTTAATGTGAAAAAAACAACTCTGTATTAGGCAGCGGCAATATCCAGACAATAAACTACTAAAATCTGTTGGATTATATAATTTTTTCATTATTATTTTTACTACAATTATTAATGTCATGGTTTGTTAATACATGTGACTTTGTGGTAACAGGTAGATGTGTCTTCCATGATTAGCTTGTGAAGGTCAGAGGACGACGTTTGGGAGTCTCTTCTCTCTTGTTTTTTTAAGGCAGGTTTGGCCTCATTTTTTTCATGCTACTTACCCTATTTTAATAAGCCTATGTGCTTCAAGGCTATTTGCCTTCTACCTTGTAATTGAAGTATTGGATTGCAGTTATAATCATCTGGGATTTTATGTGTTTTCCAGGAATGGAACTCAAGGTCTCAGGCTTGTGTAACCAGTGTTTGGCACACTGTTTGGATATCCTGTATCTCGAAAGCAGTGAATTGTGTACAATACCACTCAAAGTGTAGAAAAATATACTAGAGACTCTTTTCTGTATATTCTCACTGTGTGTGAATATGTGTAGTCATCTGAGAACATGACAACTAATATATACAACCACTTTACCTGTTGGCATCATGGATATTGCTAACGGTGAGATTCCAAAATTATATAAAACCTTAGGGCTTAAAGTTCCCACTTTGAGAAAGATTCATCTTTCAAAAGAAAAATAATGAGCAAGAAGCTAAAAGAATGTCATTGAGAAGCTGCTGGTAATGCTGCTATAGTCACACGTGTGTAGTGTCCAGGGACCCAGAGCCAATATGGGAAATATCCCTGTTCTTAAAATATATCCTTATGTCTAATAAAAAAAAAAAAAAAAAAAAAAAAAAAAAAAAAAAAAAAAAAACAAAGAACAGGATGGGAGGGACTCATGGCTCCACTTGTATAGGTAACTGAGGGTGGCCTCGTTAGGCCACAGTGGAAGTAGAGGGCCATGGTCCCTGAAAGTTTGGATCCCTAATGTTGGGGAATGCAAGAGCAGAGATGCGGGATTGGGAGAACGGTGGGAGCACATCCTCATAAAATTGGAAGAGGGGGTATGGGATAAGGGGTTTTGGGGGAGAAAGGAAGAGGAGATAACAGTGAAAGGTAAATACGTAAAATATCCAATTTAAAAAAAAAACAGATAATGAGTCTGGCAAAAAAAAATAGTTTACTTATTTCAAACGATTTTCAAAAGTTTCCAGGAGATGCTTATTGGCTAAGATCTTATTTTAAGCTCTTCACAAAGGAATTTATGTCTCTGTTTAATATTCTCAAGAGAGATGCAAATCCCAATTTCCTTCAACAATTAATTGACAAAAGAGGAGTAATTTTACAAAAACTAGAAGAAGTTCTCATTAATTGATATATTATATAGATTGATTAATTGTTGGCTGTTTTATAATAGTCCTTTGATAAAAGAGATTATTAATAAAGAATTATATTTCTTTAAATAGTGTCTTCATGACTCTCTGAGGGTGGAAGGATCATGATTTGTTTATTCTTAACTTTGGTAAAAGTTTACCAGCCTGAGTAGTCATAGACCTTATAAATAGGCAGCCTTGGCGAATAGTACCAAATTAGATAAGGACACGTGATTCATAAGCAGAGTCACAGTGACCTGACCCCTGAACCTTCATCCAGCTGATAACTTGTTCTGAAAGATATCTGTACTCCCCTGAACACCTATGCTCCTGTGTCATCCCCTTCCCCACATCCTTCATTTTCGTGTTTATAACACCTGTGTTAAAAAGTAAAAATTATGATTTGATAATAAAAAAAGAAAGGAAAAGAAATAAAAAACAGAAATTGCATTGTAATTTTTGTCATAACATACTATAATTTCACCATATTAATTAATATACATATTATTTATATATTCATGACAAAATTCACTACAATATATAGATTGCATACATTAGCTTGGTGCTTCTATTATTTCAATAGCCTATTTCCTGTGTTTCAGTGGATGCCTTCTATTTCACGATAATTTAATATAAAATGTAACAGTGTAAGGGTAGTCACAATTTTACTCATTGTTTTTTCACAGGTGTTCAATAATAGTGACGTTAAATCCTCACAGTTATGACAGTTCTACAAGGATGTGCCTGGTTTATCTTCTGCAAACTGCAAAGTTTAAAAAGAAAATAAGAAAACAGAGATAAAGTAATTTTCTTTGAAATAATGTCTTTTAAGTCATTTGTTTTACATGTATGATTAATTAAAACAGCTAGATTGAAAGTTGATATATGTAATATTTTATTTCCTTTGCTTAATGTTGCACATTATTTCTCTGTGAAAAACTTCAGTTGTAATTTTTCCTTTATTTTTTCATTTTAAATCATCTATAATTTTAGTTAATGATATAATGATATACTACATTATGTAAAATGTTCTCTTCTCTGTCATGTATTTGGTATACAGATAATTTCCTCATATCATTTAAAACTAAGTCTGACATATCTATGCCAAACAGATTATTCTATAATAAGAAATGTTATGTGAAGTCTACATTTTTGTAGCTAATAGATAGACACCAAAAATGTAGCTACTTTACCTGGGAAAGTGTTCTTGATGCAGAAGGAAAAGAATATTTTTCTGTGTCCAGAATGTGTGGAAACAAAAACTATTTTATTATATCTCATAATTACAACCATTATTTCTATGTAATTTTATGCTGAATAATTCAATATAAATAGAGATGAAGGTAGTATTATATTTTTTTCATAGCTTTAATGCTTTAAATGCTTATGTGTTATATTTGGAAAAATATACAAATTTATAGTATTAAAAGCTTTGTTAAAAACATAGATTTCTTGTTTAGTGTCTGATAGATTTTTCTTAGACTATCTTACTAACCAACATTAAAGCTATTCTGTGTAAGAGTTCATACTGTATTTTGTATTTATTTGGTTTGGATAATTTAAATTCTATGCTTCTTTATTAAATCCAATATCTGAGTAAATAATATTTAAGTATTGTGTTAAAAAATATGTCACTAGCTGAAAAGAGACAAAAAGTGTTACTAATTACCAGAAGATTTATTTTAGATGTCTAGTTTTCTGTATTATTTGTAACTTTTTTCTTCTCTTATACATTACATCCCAATGGCAGTTTCTCCTCCCTCCATTCTACTGAATCCCTTCCTGTCCCTTACATCTCCCCCAGAACTCCTCTTACTCTCTATTAAAAAGAAACAAAACAGCAGGCCTCTCAAATATATCCACCAAATATGTTCCAAGACGTTATTCTAAATTAGATTTGCTAGTATATAAAAACCTATAATTTTAGAAATTCAAAATTCATATTTATAATTTTTCTGAGAATATAGTTTTTAACATTGCTCATTCATCTTTAAGCAAATGTTATATAAGTCATTTTTAGAAGTCTTTATTAAAATATTTTAATATTTTAGTAAATTTTTTGTAATTTTTTGTTGCATTGCCACTAGGTGGAACTAGTAAACTTCGTAATTTACACTAATTCATATTTTCTCTTTATGTATATTCTGATAAACTCTTCAACTAAAAGTCATGGAACTAGTTTAACATTGAAGTTTATTAACTATGATCACCATTAAAACTTAGTTTCAAGTCTAACAATATTTTGAGAAAATATTAATTCAAAAATAAGCATAAATTCATCACCAAATAAAAAGATATTTTGACAAAGTAAATGCCATTTCTCAACAATAAGATAGAATGATAAGTCATATATTAAAACTGCATTAATATTTTCAATGTGAAATATTAAATTGTATTTCTACAGAAATATGAAAATTTCAAAAATATAGGTACATATATTTAGACTCTTAAAATAATTGGTAGCTATATTAGCATGAGATAAAGTTACTTTAACAGTTACTGATAACAGTTAATAATTAAATAATAATTTCATAGGAAATTAATTTAGTAGAACTAATATTTACTACTTCTCCTATAAAGTACAAGTTGTGGATATATGTTTTGGGAAGGATGGTCTTTGTTCTTAGTTGTTTTCTTAACATGAACCCATTAGGCTTTAAAGTATATTTCCTAAGCCACATATACTTCTGGCTAAAATCAATGGGTCACAAACAATAACAAACAAAGACATCATTAATGAATGTGAGAATATGACTTGTGGAGAGAAAGGGGTGGTATCGGAAATGAGAGGGAACATAGAGACTAGGGGTAACAGTAAGAAGAATGGACTTATTTACATGTATGGAACTGTTCAGGAAAAATTTTATCAACAACACGTGGACGAAAACACTGATAATGGCAACAGAATAAAAGAGCATAAGAAATGAGCTCAGATTATCAAAGCATTGATTACAAGATAAGCTATTTCCTCTCAGGGATGATAGTGGTAATGTAATAGAGAAGATCTTCACACAAGGAGAAGATAAAGCATCAAAACAGTAAAAGAGAATTAACAGAGGAAAACGATCTGTCGATGTTAGCTTTGAATGGCCTGTTTAAGAGAATACATGTTCTCCAACAACTGGAGAAGAGAATTCTATTCTCCTAACTCAGCTGTATTGTTTAGCCTCAGTAGGAGTGTATGTACTTAGTCCTGCAGTGACATGAGGTACCAAGGTGGGTTGATGGGGGGGGGGTGTCATCCTTCTCAGAGGAGAAAGAGAGAGGGGATGTAAGGAGAGGTTGTGTGATAGAAAGACGAGAAGAGTGGCTGGCTACGACCTATATTTAAAGTGAATAAGTAAATAAACAAATGAAAAGAAAAAGAGGAAAAAAATTACAAAAAGGAAAGAAAAAGAGGATACCCTGTCTCTTAAAAAGTGAGACATTATGCTTCACAGTTCTAGAGGACTGAACTTAAGATTCAGAAAAATCCAGGTTCTTTACTCTGACTGAATTGAATAGCATCACTCAATTATCCTTGTCCTTCACTTTTATTTGGAATTCTTGACATCAGATTGGTTGCTGACCCAGAAGATCAATCCATACCTCCATTCTCACAACATTTAATTTCTGTACAATTCCTTCACCAAATTTTCCAATTTATTGAGTCTTATTTGATGAGCAATATCAAACTTCATAATAATTTCAAAAACTGTCCTTTTCAAGTAAAACCATTTCTACAGTTGCTAGTAGTTACAAAACTGCACATTTGGAGAATGACTTATATCAAATCACAAACTAAGCTTTGGCTTACTTCATGTGTGCAGATTTAATAAGATACTTGATTCCGCATAGTTTACTAAAAATAATTATGACTTTTCCTAACCTTTTTAGATTGAAAAATTCATTATCAGATATTTGGTCAGGTTCCTGGGATGGTTTTTCATTACATATAAGTTTGATGTATTCTCTCAGAGAAAATATCAACTAGGTAACTAGAAGAAACAATTGAGGGTTTACAAGAAAGGAGGAGGAGAAAGAAGAGGAAGAAGGGAGAAGGAGGAGAAGGAGGAGAACAAGAACAAGAAGAACAAGAAGAAGATCAAGAAGAACAAGAAAAAGAAGAAGAAAAGCAAAAACTAGAACTAAGGCATCAATCAAAAAAAAACACAAATGTTATCTTTGCATCAAATTTATGAGAGTACCAATTTCATTTTTGATAGCCAAAATTTTCAAATTTTGACTTATTATGCTATTGTCATGTTAGAACTAAAACTTCTCCATTATATTTTGAGACTACAAATATACTCTAGCATCTGTCTTTAAGTAAAGTAGGAGGGAAATATTTTTTTATTGTTTTAACAACAACAACAAACCTTTAAGGTAGAGAGTTGATGAAGTTTGTCAAATGACAAAAACACTTGAGCAAAAATATGCTTGAAATCCTTTGTTGAATTAGCAGCAAAGATGTCGGTGATATAAACAAAAAAGAGTGCTAAAGAATAGTAAAATTCTAGCATTGATTTTCCTAGCTAATAATCAAGTGAATAATTTTCTAAAGAATTTTAATTTTTAATATTTAACATTGTTTAAGATAAATATAAAACTTTAAATTTTTAGAAAGAAAATACATTAAAATTTACAGGAAAAGAATATGGGGATTGTGTAAGATGATATTATAATATGGTATAACTTGTGTGAAATTTTGATTGGTTTATCTTTGACAGTACTTAGAACACTCCCAAGGTGTTTGGCTCTAGTAATTTGAATGAACTTTGAGTTTCATCACAACTTGTAATGGTGGTTTTATAGAACTGACTGGTAAAATAACTTGAAAACAGATGAGAAATTTGGAAAGAAGATTATTTAGAGAAACTGTTCAAAATTTGATTTATCATTGAATGGAGTAAAGGAGCTAATTGTATATAATAATATAATATGATTATATATGTTTATACATATATGTGTGTGTATACATATATACACATACATACACACACATATACACATACAACATACATATCAGGCCTTACATGCCCAGATATAGTTGACAATTTATTTACAAAATCTAAAATTGTATGCACTAATACAAGTACAGATTTGAAAAGCCACATAATTAGATGAGGGTTTGTATGTAAGCATATAACATAGGTAGTAAAATTATTGCATTATGCTGAGATATAAATAAAAGGTTATGAATGTTTATAGGCATACATAAGAAGGAACAGTACATGAGAAGAAAACATGTACAGTACATGAGAAGCACTTCAGATGGATAATATTGCCAAATATTACTGTTTGAACATTTCAAAAGAGTTGTTGAACAACATATATTTTCAAAGTGTTAAATATAAAGTATATATTTATATTAAAGTAAACTTGTGGTATTTGTTTTAGTTTATCTAAAAAATTACTTTTCAATTTTTAATATAAAGATATTATTTAATTCTAATTAAAAGAAAAGAAACTAGTTAGGAACTTGATTTTTCTTAAATGTATGAGTGAATATGGAAGACTTTCTTTAATCATGATAATATAGAAATAAACCATTCAGAATCATAACTTAATATCCACAACAATGTTTTTCCTTAAATAATGCTAAAGTCATCTCTTCATGGTACACATATGTAATATTTTACTTTGAATCTTAGAATCAAGGAAAATTCCATCCATCCAACGGAATCACAAAAGTAAGTAGATCCTCTTGGACAAAAGCTGAAAATGCTCATGACACAACATAGACAATTGTACATAAGCCACGGTGCGTCTGTTTGATCAGAGAGTCTTTTTAAAAATATTTTTATTGGATATTTTATTTACATTTCAGATGTTATCCCCTTATATCGTTCCCCCAGCCGAGTAACCCCCTATGCCATCCCCCCTCCTCCTGCTTCTATGAAGATAGGTGCCCCCAAACCCCCACCACTCCCACCTCCCCACCCACAACTCTGCTACACTCTGCATCCAGCCTTCATGGGACCAAGAATCTCCTCTCCCACCTATGTCTGACAAGGCCACCCTCTACTACATATACAGCTGGAGCCATGGCTCCATCCCTATGTGCTCCTAGGCTGGTGGTTTAGACCCTGGAAGTTCTGTTTTTTTTGGTATTGTTGCTCTCCTCATGGGGCCACAATCCCTTTCAGCTCCTTCAGCTCCTTCTATCTAACTCCTCCATTAGGAAGCCCTTGTTAAGTTCAATGGTTAGCTGTGAGCATCCTCCTCTGAATATGTCAGACTCTGGCAGATTTCTAAGGAGGTAGCTATATCAGGCTCCTATCAGTATGTACTTCCTGACATCCATATTGGCATCTACCTTTGGTGATTACTCATGGGATGGACACTCAGGTAGAATAGTATTTAGATGGCCCCTCCTTCAGTTTCTGTCCCCCACTTTTTCTCCATATTTGCTCCCTTGAGTATTTTGTTACTCTTTCTAAGAAGGACCGAAGCACCCACACTTGGTCTTTCTTCATCATGAACTTCATATGTTCTGTGAGTTGAATCCTGGGTATTGCAAGCTCTGGGCTAATATCCAATTATCAGTGAGTGAATACCAAGTGTGTTCTTTTGTGATTGGGTTACCTCACTCAGGATGATATTTTCTAGTTCCATCCATTTACCTAAGAATTTCTCGAATTCATTGTTTTTATTAGCTGAGCAATAGTCCATTGTGTAAATGTAGCACACTTTTAGAATCCATTCCTCTGTTGAAGGACATCTGGGTTCTTTCCAGCTTCTGGCTATTATAAATAAGGCTGCTATGAACATAACGGAGCATATGTCCTTTTTATATGTTGAAGCATCTTCTGAGTATATGCCCAGGAGTGGTATAGCCGGTCCTCAGGTAATGCTATGTCCAATTTTCTGAGAAACTGCCAGACTGATTTCCATAGTGGTTGCGCCATCTTGCAATCCCACCAACAATGGAGGAGTGTTACTCTTTCTCCACATCCTCGCCAGCCTCTAATATCACTTGAGTTTTTGATCTTATCCATTGTGACTAATGTGAGATAGAATCTCAGGGTTATTTTGATTTGCATTTCCCTGATTACTAAGGATGCTGAACATTTTTTTAGGTGCTTCTAGGCCATTCGATTTTCCTCAGTTTAAAATTTTTGTGTAGCTCTACACCACCTTTTTAATAGGGTTACTTTAGCAAAGAGGATGGTTATAAAATCAACTCAAACAAATCAGTAGCCTTCCTGTACTTGAAAGATAAACAGGCCGAGAAGGAAATTAGGGAAATGACACCCTTCACAATAGTCACAAGTTATATAAAATACTTTGTTGTGAATCTAACTTTGCAAGTGAAAGAGCTGTATGACAAGCACTTCAAGTCTCTTAAGAAAGAAATCATCAGAGAAGATCTCAGAAGATGGAAAGATCTCTCATGCACATTTATTGGCAGGATTAATATAGTAAAAATGGCCATCTTGCCTAAAGCAATCTATAGATTCAATGCAATCCTCATTAAAATCCTAATTCTTCATAGAGTTAGAAAGAGAAATTCTCAAATACATTTGGAATAACAAAAAACTCAGGATAGCAAAACTATTCTCAACAATAAAAGAATTTCTGGGAGAAATCAATATCTTTGACCTCAAGCTGTATTACAGAGCAATAGTGATTTAAAAAAAACAAAAACAAAAACAAAAAAAACTTCATGATATTGGTAAAGAGACAGTCAGAAAGATCAATGGAATATAATCCAAGACCCAGACATGAACCCACACACATATGGTCACTTGATCTTTGACAAGGGAGCTAAAACCTACCAGTGGATAAAGGACAGCATTTTCAACAAATGGTGCTGGTGCAAATGGAGGACAACATGTAGAAGAATGCAAATAGATCCATCTTATCTCCTTGTGCAAAGCTCAAGTCCAAGTAGATAAAGGACCTTCACATAAAACTAAAAACACTGAAACTAATAAAAGAGAAGGTGGGGAAGGACTTTGAATACTTGGGCACAGAGGAAAATTTCCTGAACAGAACACACATGGCTTATGCTCTAAGATCAAAAATTGACAAATGGCACCTCATAAAATTGCAAAGCTTCTGTAAGGCAAAAGACACTGTCAATAGGACAAAATGGCAACTAACAGATTTGGAAAAGATCTTTACCAATCCTACATCCTATAGAGGGCTAATATTGAATATATACAAAGAACTCAAGAAATTAGACTTCAAAGAGTCTTTTTTTTAACTTCTTTTGTTCTTTTTAGTGAGTATCTTAAGAAGTTGACCTTAGCACATAAACCCTACAACCATAGATGGAACTACTACTCTTTTATTTAATTTTGAGTTTACATCTCATCATCCAAAGAAGGGTTAAACAGATAGACTCATCATCATAAATGGTGACCTGAGTAAACACCAAAACCCAAATATTAACTGTGGAATTGACAGGTCAATATCTTTGTTTTATTTATTGGTTAAGAGAAAATGCAGAAGAGTTATTTCTAAATGATCTAAAAATATATGTAGTCTTCACTGGTTACATGAAAACAAGAAAGATTCTGGTTACTGTAGAACTTACAAATGAGTCCTCCAGATTTGTAAATCAAATGCAATATTTAAAAGTCAGAGACTTCAAGCAAAATATTTTGATAAGATTTTTGCCATAAAAAGATCACAACTTCTTCAAAAAAAAAAAAAAAAAACGCTTACTGTATGAAGTGTAACTATTTCTGAATTTTTTATTATATCATACTGTAAGTCCACACAACTATTGTGTATCAATTAAAAATAAAAAATCTTTAACTCTACAAAAATTTGAATAAATACAATGAAGACAAAATCAATTTTATAGCTTATATGACCCTTTGTGTAATAAACAGCAGAAACATAAACTATTATGTGTTATTAAGACTCTATATTGAAAACCCAGAAAAGGATCTGATTTTTACATTCAGATGAACTGTATTTTGGTGCCATTTGTTTGTGGTCCCAGATGGCAGTGAAAAATGGTTTACCCAGGTGTGTATGTATTTAACAAAGTGTGTTCAACTTTTTTAGCTCTATGAAATAAATATTACCTCTGCTTTTATCTGAGTATATCTGCTATAAGCATTTCTTTTAAAACATTTTTAAGGCACATTCTTATCGTTTTGAGCTATTTGGAAATGAGTTTTGCACAATTATTTCCTCATAAAACATCTTTGCTTACAACTAATCCAAGAGATCAATACTTTACCGTATATATTTTACATATCAGACTCAAACTTTACATGAATTCCAGTTAATCTATCTGTATTGACATTACTGTCATTTATTGAAATCTGAGGTCATTCACTGACATTGAGTACCCTTCTCTCTTCTTTTCCATTTAACTTTTTCGAGACAGGTTTTATCACTGAATCTGGAGCTTAGTGATAGGCTCAAGTAGCTTGATCTCTTAGAATCTGACTTTTTAAAAATTATTTTATTTATTTACTCTTCAAATGTTGCCACCCTCTCTGATCTTCTATATATAAGTTCTTCACCCCATCACCCACCCCCTTGTCTCTGAGAGAGTGCTTCCCCACACTCACCTTCACCCATGGACCTTTTACCTCATGGTATCTCCCTTCCCTGGGGCATCAAGTTTCTACAAGATTAGGCTCATTCTTTCCCACTGAGGTCAGACAATGCAGTCCTCTGCTATATATTACCCCTGGTGGTGTGGTTACACCTGTGCCCTTCATTGCTATAGCTTCTTACAATCCAAATTCTTGTTCTTACACTTGTGCAAGAAGCTCTGTACACACTAAATTATCTCTCCAGCATGCAACTTCTGTATCTTTTTGCTGTTTTAGAATGAATTTTATTCTAACTATCACCCTTGTAACATTTTCATATATTGAATATATAACCCCAAGTTAATCATATCATTTGTGAAAGCTATGAAGGTAATTAAAAGTAAATGAGTTACAATGGCAAGACTCCAATCAGTCTGGACTGCTGTTCTTTCAGGAAGATGAAAAAATACAGAGATACATTCCTTTGAATGAAGAAAGAAAATTATCTTATGAGACCAGAGCAAGATACTATCAAAATCCAACTAGAAGCCACTTATAGAACAGCAACAGAACTAACCATGAAGTGAGTTGATAATAGATCCAGTTTCCAGAATTAAAAAGAAATCTGAAACATAACCATTGATTGGCTTACTTTTGTGGTAGGCATAACAGCTGGGTATATTCATCTTTACTTTGCCTGTCTTAGGAAGTCAGAGCTATTTTTCAGAATATTAGAGAATCTTGCCATGCCAATTCTGTGGATTTCTGATGTTTTGAAAACCAACTATCCATGTAAGGTAATCTGGACTATTGCCTGTTAACTCCACTCAGCTATTTCTAAATAAAACATAGAAAACACCCTAACAATAAACTCCAATCCATGAATTTGCTATAGTCCCTTAACTCACAGGCTGACCACCTAAAATCAGATAGAAAAAGTTAAAGAAGGGCTGGGTCTAAGCCTTGTATTCCTAAGTGTGTTATACTGGTACAATGCCTATGAGGGTAACAATATTCATCTCACTCTTATATCAATAAGAAGCTCATACCAATAAAAACCTTAAAATTTGTAATCAAAGTAAATTGGTGCCATTTAAGAATTTATATCTTCATCTTGATACTAATTATACAGATTTCTACTAATAGGTTATGGCTATGCAATAAATCCTAGCTAATCCTCTCTATTCCCACAAAACCACTACTTTTCCCTAGAAAGACAGCCCAACATTTACCACCTTAGTCCCCAAGCCCAGGGAATAGGGGCGCTGACTCTTCATTAGCTTCTTCAAGCTGAATATGGGCATTGAGATATTAGAAGAGGAGTGGGGGGAAGAGCAAATTGATAAGCCTCTGATGCTGTGTCTTCACTGCCTCCAGTTGGAATACCCGGACCTCAGAGGTTTGAGCAGGTCTGCCCAGCTTGCTTGTTGAGTAAATACACCAAGGCTGATCATTCTGCAATATACAATTTTCAAAACAAATTTTAGTATCAAGATAGTTTTGTTTTTTTTTAAGAGGGCTGACATTTTATTAAGGATGTTGGTATCTTGCCTTATTTTCTCACTTATTGGAGAATTCTACAGAGCCTCAGTATTCACACTTAGGTGCTATAAAGCCCAGCATTCTCTTTAGAGTAGGATAATCAAATATAAGAGTTTGTGGGTAAAGGTAAAGTACACTGTCTAGCTAATTCCTGGAAACCTGAGTAGGGAAGGTGAATAAATGAAGAAATGAAAGACAAATAAATGCATATACTCAGGAAAGTTGGGGTAAATGGCCAGGGTATAATGTCATAGGATTGCACCAACTCTTAGAACACTAGTAGAAACCTAGGCAAGTTTTATTTTGTACAACAGAGTTAATGGAGGGATTTAGCTTGTCTCAGTTGAGGGTCTCATAAGGACAGCAATCTCATACTATAAACATCTGAGAGTGAAAAGTTGTAGATGCTAACTTAAAAAAAGGAAAACTGCTCAAGTCTTTCTAAGCACTCACACTTCTACCAGAGAAAGATGTTTTTTTCTTTTTCTTTTTTTCACAGTCTGTCCCTAGGGAAAGGTTTTTTTCAACTTTACATGAGTCTGAGGCCTTCGTCTTAAAATAGCTGTGCCCATGTTTACAATTCACATTTACTCAGGACTTTATTTACTCTTTAAGCGTTTACTTAGGGATTCAACAGTTTATGTTGGGCCTTAGACGAGGTAACTTCATTTAACCTGCAAACTTCAATCATGTAGCCCAGGTAGAGGTCTCCACCTCCAGAAATTTAAATATTAATGAGTTATCTAAAGGCCAGGGCGTAGCTAATTAAGTTATTCCCGCCCCTTTTTCCCCTCCCTATAAAATTAGGCTCTCCTGGCCTTTGGCGGGGAAGCACATATCACCTACATCCATTTACCATGCCATGAACAATAAAAGCTTTGGAAAACCGGACTCCACGTGTCGCCTGATCTGCGACTACCAGGCTCCCAGCCTTTGGAAACTTGAGCCGCACACAGCCAACCCGCAGCAGCTATACCAATGTGGGCCCGCGAGATTTCTTCCCCACAAGTTTACTATAAATTATGCTCACCTAAAGTAATGTTATTTAGTCACAAGGCCTGATGTTCTCATGTAGAATATTTATATAGATAGAACAATCCTTAAGAATAATTATTCCTTATATGTGTGTATGTGTGTGTTACATTTCTATGATATTCATGTGTGTATGGATGTGAATATCTGCTAATTTGTGTGTGTGTGTGTGTGTGTGTGTGTGTGTTTGAGAGAGAGGAGGGAGAGAGAGAGAGGACATGCATATGTCATTACACATGTGTAGATACAATAGACAAACCAAACAGGTATAGGTCTTGATGACAAAATTGTGCCTTAAGCTTCTTGAGATTCTTTCATCTTAATTTCCTTTGTACAGTAGCAGAACTGTGAGTTAGAATTGCATACCACTCTGCCAGGCTTTACGTCTTCGTGGTCTTCAAACACAAGCCCCAGTATTTGTGTAGCAAATGCTCTGCACACTGAGTTTTACCCTAAGACCAAGCTGTGCTATTTTAATGAGAAAATCTCAAACAGTATAAGTCTCTGCTAAGACAATGCTGTGCATATAATAATACATGAAGTTCTGAGAATGTATTCTTGTTTTGTTACCCTCTACCATATTATCTGGGAAGAGCATTGTTTTCTATCAGCAATAGATTATTTCATGTTGTGACTGTGAACATTTATATCTCCATTTGGTAGATTTTTATTAAATGCAAATTCAGTAAATTAACTAAATTGGGTCTAATTTGTAAGAAGACATTCAATTGAGTGTTCTTTCCTAGTGAATGAGAACATAGGTGTTACCATATACCTTCTATAAGAAAAATAAACAAATAAAATTAAAATCAACATATGCATTGCATGTAATTTACTTTTAAAACTTAATTTGTGATGTTTTAATTTATTTATATTTCACACTACAAGCTTATAACAAATGGTCAATAAATATAACTTGGATATAAAAGCTGTCTTACTTCAAATTTGTTGGGCCCAATGACTATAGATACCAATCTTTTTATATATCTAATGAAGGATAATTAATAATTATAACCAATAATAATTATAATAAATAAATTTCAGTCTTTCTTAACACTATAAGTTGAGTAACACTAAACTGGGTATAGAACATATGTATTTGGTAATGATTTTCATTTTTTTTCCTTTTGATCTTGTCAGTTTTAGAACCAAAAATGCTCTTGTCTATTGGCTAAGTACTCTACTAGTAATCTAAATGTTCATGCCTGTGAATAATATTTTACTTTCCAAGCAATCATTATTTGTCAAATACATTAATATTTAAAATAATAAAAAAATATATATTAAAAAAGAAAATATCTGAAAGCCACATTTATTTGATCAAGCTGGTTTCAGATGCTGGCTTCAAATTATTTGTGCTTCTGAAAGAGGCTGAACATTGTAAATACTAAATTAAAATAAGAGTATAAAATTAATCTTCAAGAAATTATGTTAACTAATTTCTTTAACAAACTTAAAACTCCTCTAATTTTCAGTATGTTATATAAACATATTAATATATTTTGTTGTAAATCTTCAAATCATAATATATTCAAAGTAAAATATCAAGCTGAAAAATAATGTTGAATTTATTAACTTCAGTTATACTGATTAATTTAACCCTTTTTTCATTTTTTTACACTTTAAGATTTTATAGTCTATTTTACTGATACCAATTGGATGTATGTTTCTTTACTTTTTGTATTTCACCTAAGTGTTAATTTTGGAATTGTAGTGTTTAAACAAATAGCTGATATACCAGTATCTGCTAATGTGTTCAATAAATAATTAATTGGTTTAATAGTTTTGTAATTTTTAATATTATTGTAATTCTAGATCATCATAAATCTTACATTTATCCTCATAAAATATTATAAAGTGATATTGACATACAAAGTAATACATAGATAATTACATAGAGGCAAAAATCATTTATAAAGAATTTATGATAATGAAATAAAAGAATATATTTCCCAATTGAATAATTTTCTTTTGTAGCATATTGTGCATAATTATTTCCAATATAAATGTGTCTATTATTCATCACTTTAAAAATAAAATAATAAGAAAACTATAATGCCGGGAGCCGATCCCCTCGCCCCCGGCTTGGGGGTGAGAGAAGGGGAGAGAGAGAGATGCAGCTGGTTCTTCTTTCTTCTCCTCCTCCCACCGTCCGGTTCTTCTCCGAGGCAGCCCCTATGCTACTGTAGCTGACCTGCAGTCAGCATCCTGGCCCTAAGACCAGCAAGGTGTTAAGTAAATAGCCTTGTACTATCCTAAAAACTTCTGAGGGTAAGAGACTGCAAGCTTAGGTGATTAACACCTGTAGCCTAACAGCAGAGGATTAAGCAACATGGCCTTTGTTCTATCTCAGCAGGAACTGCTGGGCTCTAACTTGCAGGAAGAAAAGACACTTTAGAAAAGTTACTATAGAGTTTATTAAGTGTAAAAAGTATCCTATGGAAGCTATCTGAGGGGAAACGTGGAAAGGTCCTGAGTGGGGAAGAAGAAAAGATTCTAACAAAGTAAAATTCTAAGGGAGAAAAATTCTAGTCAGGGGGAAAGGAAAGGGCGATGGGGTCTAACTAACTGACTAGTCTAACTCACCATTCTAACTGCTCATTCTAACTTCCTATTCTAACTGCCCTGTGATCTCTTTGTCCTCAGAACTTATACATCTTTCAGAGTACATGGTCACATGTTACAAGGTTTATCACAAGTTCACACCAAAATTCAAGTCATAAATTGAAATAGAAGTTTACAACACAGAATGTTTACATGAATACCCATTAGGAGTAATTATCTAACTAGACATTCATCACCTGTCTAGCTCTACAGGTTCGCAGAAAGTTTGAAACTATAACTTAAGAAATTAGTGAAGTTTTGTATAGATAAACCCAGGCAATATTTTCTCTTCTGTCCTGGTACCTATAATAAATTGTGGATTCCCTCTAGTAACCTAGGCTAATGGTTTTATGACCTCTTGGAATGTGCTCTAAGCAGGAGAAGGTCCAGTTACTATCACTCTTGGGGCAATTAACTGATAACACTCAGGAGACTGGCAGAGTTCTCATTGCAGTTTGACTATGCCTAAGGGACTTAATAGCAGTCCCGATATAAAAGAACTTAATAATCACTGATATAATTTTAGGAATTCTTATAGGATCATCATTAAGACTTAAGAAGTCATCTATTTGTCTGTATAGTATCACTACAAGACAGTACATCTTCGTGGATCTGCAGAGATCTGCTACAAAGGGGTGTGCTATTGCTTGGTGATAGTAGCATATGTCTAATAATAGTAATAATGGGAAAAGCATATTAATAGCAGGAATCTTTCCCAAAATCACGTCCACCACAGCCTTGCTAATGGGGCACACTCATCGCAGATTATATGATAATCCGAGGCAAGCATTTCAGGATGATCATCTGCTCATTATTAGCTTGTCCCATTATGGCTCCCGACATCTCTTCCCTTCGAATAATATAAATGAAGAGTATATATCTCCCTTTGAGCAGTCCTGATAGCAGTTCCTAAACACTTGAAGATGACTGGAAGAAGAACCAGAAGTAGAATAACTAATCCTATAATAATTCCCAAATTTATAAGAAAATTCCATAAAATATTATCTTTAACAAAATTTATGATTGAATTTGAAAAATAATCGGCCAATTCTACTGCTGGAGAACTCTTCAGTCTGGAGTGACTGATGGCACTGATCTGGGAATCTAAAGTATCCATATGAATAGCGGGCTGTGAATAGTTCCACACACCATGTAGATGTGCCTGTATCTGTTCCCAGGACATTTCTGACCCATAGTAGGGCAGAGGAATGACACAAATCCACTTAAAATTGGCATGACACGAGGTAGTTAAACGTGTTTTAATATTCTGAACCTGAGTTCCTATGTAAATGATGGCTTCCTCTAAAGCATTGACTCTATCTGTTAAACCTCTATCAATCCTATCCTGGGTAACCAGTGCTAAAGAAATATTTTTTGTCAAGGAGTTAACATGATTAGCAGTGTGTACCTGTTGGGATAGGGAGGCAGCAGAAGCTGCAACTTACCCTAAGATAGCAATCAAGGCAGTAATGCCTTAGATAAGTCCAGCTATAAATCTCTTAGGTCGTGAAGGAAAATTAACAGGCAAACAAGGCAAATAAAGCATTACACCAAGGCTGTGAGAAAGTAATAGATGGCAAAACATAAAGTAGCCAGTATACAATGAGAAAAGGCATTATGACACAATGGTGAAGTTATACAGTTGGTCAAATAGCATTTTGGTAGGAAAATGATATATATAGATTTATATTTAACAATTTTATATCCCTTATATCCCCTGGGTATAGAATTAAAAGTCCAATCAGATGCAATCAAGAACCATGTCTTCAGTATCTTCTTTTGCTGAGGTCTCTGGCACGGGTGGAAAGTCTGCAGATGATGATGGCTTGAAGCAGGCTTGAAGGAAGTGGCAGATGTGGAAGTCTCCATAGAAGGGGCCTGGTACAATCAGCTGGTCTGGCATCTATAGCATCCTGTAAATATATAAACAGAGCTTCTCCCGGAAAAACATCCAGTCTTTTTTATTATCCAGTTGGTAGGCCTTTAATTTAGTAGAGGCCTGAAATATTTAGAAATGAACTTTTTCCTTTTATAAAGTATGGTAAGGAGATAGATAATTATGATTTCATTTTGTAATTTAGATGTCTATATTTTATACGGTCTGATAAGCTTATTCCACAATAGCATGTCCATGTGAACTATAAGGAATGCCAGTGGAATATGAGAAACTAAGAGTGAAACACCAATATTTGAATGCTTCTTAAGTTTAAGCAAGGGCATTGTCTGATTTTAAGCCCTTAGTATTATAAACTAATGAAACAAATACTGTATCGTATCTATGAAAGTTTTCCCAATTAGGAAAATACATAAATAACAATGAGAATTAAGAGTCCATATGTCAGGAATAAAGGCTAACTTTTCAAAGACAGGACATGTGTAACATTTCTCTGTTTTAAATCACAAGGACCCAGGGTCATCAGGGGTTAATTCCCAAGCTGAGCTAAGAGCTCTGCAGGAATGCAGGAGCAGTTTCACTGAGAGCAATGATGATTTGCAGTGTAAGATTTTGCTAAGTTACCTTTGTAGGAAAAACAACAGGCTTTTGTTAAGAAATTAAATTAATCCTTACTTTCATGCATAGGACCAGAAAGTATAGAATGAACTTGAGCATGTCCAATAGAGAAAATGCAATTTCTAAATTGAAGCAAGACTTGTGATTCTGAAAGTTGGGGCTAAGATTGTAAAATAGTTGTAAAGCAGTTAGAGGTTTTAGAAAGGGGTTTGTCCTTCGTATTTAAAAGACAGTGGCTATTTTACTAGCTCTGTTTGTATTCAAAGGTTTGTTGTGTGAGGAAAATTTCTTTTAAGATCTTAATAATTTGAGGAGAAGTCATAAGTAAATGTTTTTGTGGAGGCTCAGTTCTGTGCTGTCTGTATATAGTCCTTTGACAAATGTTTTGGTCACCTGAGGCTGTTGAATTACCTCTAATGTTTGAGGGGCCTGAGGTAGGTCTCTCACACAGTTCTTCTGACTTGATAAGACTTTTGTATATTTAGGGATTATAGTAGTACCAGATAAGGCAGTACGATTTTTATGAAAGTTAGTTTGGCACTCTTTACGCCAGTGGTACCCTTTCAGATTAGGATGACACCCTCTTGAATTTCTGCTTTGAGTGAGGTCAGGAGCATTAAGATTTATGGCATCTCCTGCCTTGTTGGGACATTGTTTGCTGATAGGTCCAGGCCTCTTATTTGAATAACTTTTGTGAGCAAAGCCTGATTTATTAAATTTTTTCTGCCCTTTATTAGTAAGATTTTGGATAATGTTCTGGCCTTGTGAGGTTGTTGTAGTGGGTACACCTTGAAAATATGAAGTAGCAACCTCAACTTTAGATAAATTCTCAGATTTTTTAATTGTCTTTAGAAGAGACTGACAAGCAAGTTCAGTATTCATAAAGACCAGTTGTTTTAAAACAATTTCTTTCGCCTCAGGGCTAAGAGCCATACTCTCCACTGTCCCCTTTAGCTGGGTTACAAATTCCTCAAAAAGTTCTTCTGGGTCCTGGCTTATATAAGCAAGGCCTTTGGTATTTGTATCTCTATTAAGTAAGCCTCTCCATGCTTCTAGGGCTGCAGCTGATTTATTTACTAGAGCTTCCTTTGTAAATTTTTGTTGAATCCTTACTTCAAACCATTCACCTGTATCCATAAACATTTCGTATGTTAACTCTTTCACTCCCTTCTTTTTTTCAGACATTTTAGATAACTCTTTTTGAGCCAAGTTCTTAAATATATCCATCCACTGTAAAAATTCATCTCTAGTTAGATAGGCTCTGGCAATTTTAAACCAATCATGAGGAGTCATAAGCAATTTAAATGCCAAAGGTTCCTGAAAGGGATCCTTATCCTCTTTGTTATTCTGCATACTCACTGGGAAGCAGCCTAACAATTTGTCCTGTTGCTGAGCTTGAATTACACCAGCAGCAGATCCAATAGGCCCCTTTGCTTTCTTTTTACCTTTTTCAGGGGGTTTTGTGGAATGACTTATATTTAAATGCTGCATGGTAGGCCACTTATGTTTATGATGCATTGTTACTATCTTTTCAGAGTCAGATTCCTCCTCTGAGGTAGATCTTTCCTCTTCTGATTCACCATTACTCTCTCCTGAACTACTTTTCTCAGACTTTTCTGTCAAGGAATTAAGACATTTCTTAGATCCTGAGTGAGACTGTAGTAACGGAGTCCCCTCACAAGGAGGTGAATCTGGTGCCTCTTGGGCACCTAAGGCCCTTCTTTCATCTGCTAATGTTTCTTTAAGCACATTCCAAATAGCAAATGCTGTAAGGGGCATACCTTTTCCTCCATTCTCTGAAAACCAGTTTTTAATATCTAAACCTACCTTCTCCCATGTATCCACATTTAAGCTTCCCCTTTCTGGGAGCCAGGGGCTGACTGTTTGTACAAACTGAAGAAAGTCAGTCAACTGGCTAGTGTTAACCTTAATGCCTTTTTTCTTAAGAGTATATTTGATAACATCTATGAAAAACTCTCTGTCTCTAGATTCGCTTTGTCCCATCCTGATTCACTTCGGTGCTAGCAGTATTTGTTGAAATCTTCACTGATAGTTACAAACTACACTTAACAGGGTCAGTACCAAATAGCAGGCCAGTGCCTAATACTAGTCAATAAAACTCCTAGTAAAAAGTACAGACAACTATGTAATTATCAATAACGTACTGGATACCTTCTTTCAGACTGAACATACATATATAATTCTTAGAGCTAAATATTTAACAGCAACCTGTAGGGGTGCCTTCTTTCAGGCTGAGGTAGGGTGGGGTGGGGCAGCTTTGCCTTCTTTCAGGCTTGGAATAGCTTTCTTTTCAAGCGTGGGGGGGGCTTTGCTTTCTTTTCAAGCTGGGGGGTTTCTTTCAAGGGGGTCTTCAGCTTTCTTTCAAGCGGGGGTCTTTGCTTTCTTTCAAGCTGGGGGTCTTTGCTTTCTTTCAAGCGGGGGTCTTTGCTTTCTTTCAAGCGGGGGTTTTTGCTTTCTTTCAAGCGAGGGTCTTCAGCTTTCTTTCAAGCAGGGGTCTTTGCTTTCTTTCAAGCTGGGGGTCTTTGCTTTCTTTCAAGCGGGGGTCTTTGCTTTCTTTCAAGTTAGAGGGGACTTTTGCTTTCTTTCAAGAGGGGGTCTTTGCTTTCTTTCAAGCTAGGGGGGACTTTTGCTTTCTTTCAAGCGGGGGGTTCTTTGCTTTCTTTCAAGCGGGGGGGGGTTCTTTGCTTTCTTTCAAGCGGGGGGGGTCTTTGCTTTCTTTCAAGCGAGGGGTTCTTTGCTTTCTTTCAAGCGGGAGGGTCTTTGCTTTCTTTTAAGCTAGGGGGGACTTTTGCCTTCTTTCAAGCGGGGGTCTTTGCTTTCTTTCAAGCGGGGGTTTTTGCTTTCTTTCAAGCGGGGGTCTTCAGCTTTCTTTCAAGCGGGGGTCTTTGCTTTCTTTCAAGCTGGGGGTCTTTGCTTTCTTTCAAGCGGGGGTCTTTGCTTTCTTTCAAGTTAGAGGGGACTTTTGCTTTCTTTCAAGCGGGGGTCTTTGCTTTCTTTCAAGCTAGGGGGGACTTTTGCTTTCTTTCAAGCGGGGGGTTCTTTGCTTTCTTTCAAGCGGGGGGGGTTCTTTGCTTTCTTTCAAGCGGGGGGGGTCTTTGCTTTCTTTCAAGCGAGGGGTTCTTTGCTTTCTTTCAAGCGGGAGGGTCTTTGCTTTCTTTTAAGCTAGGGGGGACTTTTGCCTTCTTTCAAGCGGGTGTCTTTGCTTTCTTTCAAGCGGGGGGGTCTTTGCTTTCTTTCAAGCGAGGGGTTCTTTGCTTTCTTTCAAGCTAGAGGGGACTTTTGCTTTCTTTCAAGCGGGGGTCTTTGCTTTCTTTCAAGCTAGAGGGGAGTTTTGCTTTCTTTCAAGCGGGGGTCTTTGCTTTCTTTCAAGCTAGGGGGGACTTTTGCTTTCTTTCAAGCGGGGGGTTCTTTGCTTTCTTTCAAGAGGGGGGTCTTTGCTTTCTTTCAAGCGGGGGGTCTTTGCTTTCTTTCAAGCGGGAGGGTCTTTGCTTTCTTTCAAGCAGGGGTCTTTGCTTTCTTTCAAGCTAGGGGGGACTTTTGCTTTCTTTCAAGCGGGGGGTTCTTTGCTTTCTTTCAAGAGGGGGGTCTTTGCTTTCTTTCAAGCGGGGGGTCTTTGCTTTCTTTCAAGCGGGAGGGTCTTTGCTTTCTTTCAAGCGGGGGTCTTTGCTTTCTTTCAAGCTAGAGGGGACTTTTGCTTTCTTTCAAGCGGGAGGGTCTTTACTTTCTTTCAAGCGAGGGGTTCTTTGCTTTCTTTCAAGCTAGAGGGGACTTTTGCTTTCTTTCAAGCTAGGGGTTCTTTGCTTTCTTTCAAGCTAGAGAGGACTTTTGCTTTCTTTCAAGCAGGGGTTCTTTGCTTTCTTTCAAACTAGAAGGGGGTTTTGCTTTCTTTCAAGCCACTCAGATTGCTCTCCTGTCCTGAACTAACTTTCACAAATCAGTGGGCTAGCTAGGCCCTAGGCGAGACCCCTAGCTCTTCCAAGATACACACAGAATATCTTTTGGGGGGGCTTACCTCAAGAAGTCCCTGTTCGGGCGCCAGAAAGATGCCGGGAGCCATTCCCCTCGCCCCCGGCTTGGGGGTGAGAGAAGGGGAGAGAGAGAGATGCAGCTGGTTCTTCTTTCTTCTCCTCCTCCCACCGTCCGGTTCTTCTCCGAGGCAGCCCCTATGCTACTGTAGCTGACCTGCAGTCAGCATCCTGGCCCTAAGACCAGCAAGGTGTTAAGTAAATAGCCTTGTACTATCCTAAAAACTTCTGAGGGTAAGAGACTGCAAGCTTAGGTGATTAACACCTGTAGCCTAACAGCAGAGGATTAAGCAACATGGCCTTTGTTCTATCTCAGCAGGAACTGCTGGGCTCTAACTTGCAGGAAGAAAAGACACTTTAGAAAAGTTACTATAGAGTTTATTAAGTGTAAAAAGTATCCTATGGAAGCTATCTGAGGGGAAACGTGGAAAGGTCCTGAGTGGGGAAGAAGAAAAGATTCTAACAAAGTAAAATTCTAAGGGAGAAAAATTCTAGTCAGGGGGAAAGGAAAGGGCGATGGGGTCTAACTAACTGACTAGTCTAACTCACCATTCTAACTGCTCATTCTAACTTCCTATTCTAACTGCCCTGTGATCTCTTTGTCCTCAGAACTTATACATCTTTCAGAGTACATGGTCACATGTTACAAGGTTCATCACAAGTTCACACCAAAATTCAAGTCATAAATTGAAATAGAAGTTTACAACACAGAATGTTTACATGAATACCCATTAGGAGTAATTATCTAACTAGACATTCATCACCTGTCTAGCTCTACAGGTTCGCAGAAAGTTTGAAACTATAACTTAAGAAATTAGTGAAGTTTTGTATAGATAAACCCAGGCAATATTTTCTCTTCTGTCCTGGTACCTATAATAAATTGTGGATTCCCTCTAGTAACCTAGGCTAATGGTTTTATGACCTCTTGGAATGTGCTCTAAGCAGGAGAAGGTCCAGTTACTATCACTCTTGGGGCAATTAACTGATAACACTCAGGAGACTGGCAGAGTTCTCATTGCAGTTTGACTATGCCTAAGGGACTTAATAGCAGTCCCGATATAAAAGAACTTAATAATCACTGATATAATTTTAGGAATTCTTATAGGATCATCATTAAGACTTAAGAAGTCATCTATTGGTCTGTATAGTATCACTACAAGACAGTACATCTTCGTGGATCTGCAGAGATCTGCTACAAAGGGGTGTGCTATTGCTTGGTGATAGTAGCATATGTCTAATAATAGTAATAATGGGAAAAGCATATTAATAGCAGGAATCTTTCCCAAAATCACGTCCACCACAGCCTTGCTAATGGGGCACACTCGTCGCAGATTATATGATAATCCGAGGCAAGCATTTCAGGATGATCATCTGCTCATTATTAGCTTGTCCCATTATGACTCCCGACACTATAATACTCTCAATATTTGGTAGTCATTATTCCTGTCTGTTGCTCTTAGGAAATTATATTCACAAATACTAGTATCTGAGAATAAATATAATTTGTAATTTGTAGCTTATTTCATTATTTTTTAATGGAATTTATGGTGCAGATGCCATCAAAATTGAGAAAATATTCAGTTTGACGTTATGCAAAATGCTTTCTATTGGGATATAAAGTACATGTCTATAGAATGCATTACTATATTTATAACTTTATAATAATTATTGATTATGACAACTTGAACTAAACTTAAGTATATTTGGGAAGAATGGATCACCATTGAGAGATTGCCTCATTAGATTGTACAATGAGTGCATATATGAGGCATTTTGCTGGCTGAGGGGTAATATAGAAGGGCCCTGTTTATTATAGGCTGTTAAAGCCCTGGGCCAGTGGACCTTAGTTGTGTCAGATTCTAAGGTGAGCCCACCAGGCAAGTAAAACTGTAAGTAGAATTGTTACGTAGTCTGTGATTCAGACTGTGTTTGAGTTCCTGTATTGGATTTCTGTGATTATGAGCTGCAACCTGAAGGCAACATTCAGACTTTCCTATACCAACTTACTTTTTGGCATGGTTTTTATCACACTAGTAGAAGGAACTAGATTAGTTACCATAGAAATATATTTTTTCCTGTTGACTTTATGATGCACATTAAATAAGAAAACTTAGTATCTATAATTTACATTTCATGAACTAAAACCTATATACATCTGTCATTGTACTAGGAAAGCATGTGTTTGCCAGATGTGCACCACAAAGGCTGTGGGAGTTTTGAAGCATGGGGCTGGCATGGTAGTGACCTGCCAGTGGGAACTTAGCAAGCTGGGTAGAGAGATTTTGGGAGCTCTGGACCAGAGAGTCTCTCGAGATAAATAGACCCTGCTGGTGCTATGTGGCTTCCCCAATGCTGGGCATAGCTTGTGAACTTGCTGTTCTTTTTTAATGTTGCCTGCAACAGGGTGGGCCATAAGACCCAGCAGAATCATATTATTCAAGGTGATACGGTTAATTATAGATGCTGGATAGATCCATTTGAATATCCACATTGATGAAATACAGGGTAGAGGTTTTGAGATTGTAGAGCAAGTCCCTACCATATTATTGATTTAGCTATTTCATTTTAAGAAAAGACACTTTTCCTGACATTTCATAGAAAACGAATGATAATGTTCCATCAAGTAAACATATGACATGAACTACCTGTAAGGAACAGACTGTTCTGTACCCATTGATTCTTTAATTTGTATGTGCATACAGAAAACCCATCAAATATGACTGGAAATAAGAGGATTCTGAAGCTTTATGAGAATGCAAGCTAAGATGTTCAGTCACTATGTCTGTTACTATGTGTTGTGTTTCCCAAACTTGTATCTATGTACTTGTGAAATATCCCCTTCGAATAATATGTGACTGAAAAAAAAAAAAACTAGAGCTAAACCATATTTTAGTGTTCACTGAGTCTGATAAAACGAACTATATGATTAAATATTTAGGCCATTTCAAAGTCCTGAGAAAGTAAAACGGAAATATTATGTATGTAAACACATTCACTTTCCTGATCAAAAATTTCAACCATTAAAAAAAGCTGCTTTATATGAAAACACAAGCAGTATTGTGATTGTTATCCCATTACATTGGTTCATTGACTCAATGGTGATGAAAAATATTCCAAAAATAGATTACTAATATCCCATATGAACTTCATTAAAAATGAAAGTGTATGTGTTCTTGTCTTAGTTACTATTCTAATGCTCTAATTAAAGTTAACCTATAAATGAAAGGGATTAATTTGCACCCATGGTTTCATAGTTAGTTTGCTAGAGGAATTTTAACCCAGCTTGGAGTTCTAACATGCCCAGTCTTGTAAGGATAGGTCTCTGTAGTGTCTATTCTTGGTTGTCAACATGACTTTATCTGGAAAGAACTACAATCCAGAACTGGAAGGCCTCTGATCCTGATCTTGAGGCTGGGGGACAGAAGTTTCTGACCTGTATCTTCTATGGAGGTCTTGAGGCATAGTGGCTATGAATCCCAGGAAATCAAGGAGATCGCTGAATTCAAGGTCAGCCTGGGCCAAAACAAGTCCAGATCCAGGCGTGGTGACACACAACTTCAATCTGGGCCACACCTTCTGCTGGAGAACTATATAAGGACGTTGGAATAAGGAAGATTCTATCTGCTTCGCTTGCTTGCCTTGCGGGATTGAGCAATTGCTAGAGCCTTGGACTTTCATTCACAGCTGCCCATTAGTTAGACTACAGACTAAGCAGAGTTACTGTGATCCTAGAAACTCCTAGAGGACTAAGAGAACAACTTCTTCCCTTGTTCATTGAACAGGAAGCTAAAATGTCTGAAAGGAAAGTTTGAAAAAATACTACCTACCTGACTTTGACCCATAGAAAATCCCTAAACTCAAGCTGCCCAAGGACTGGCAGTATGTGGTGTGGCTGATGCCCCACTTCAACATGAGATGTAAGACATGTGGAGAATACATCTACAAGGGAAAGAAGTTCAATGCCAGGATGGAAACAGTCCAGAACGAGCATACCTGGGCCTGCCAATCTTCCGATTCTACATCAAGTGCATGTGCTGCTTGGCCGAGATCACCTTCAAGACAGACCAAGAGAACACTGACTACACCGTGGAGCATGGGGTCACACACAACTTCCAGGTCGCGAAGCTTCTGGAGGAGGAGAAGCATGTGTAGAAGGAGCGAGAGGATGAAAAACTGAACAACCCCATAAAGGTCCTAGAGAACCGTACAAAGGACTCTAAGCTGGGGATGGGAGTGCTGGAAAACCTGCAAGAACTAAAAGACCTGAACCAGTGACAGGCACATGTGGACTTCGAGGCCATGCTGCGGCAACACTGCCTGTCTCAGGAGCAGTGGCAACAGCAGCAGTAGGAGGAAGACGAGCGTGAGACCACCACCACCGAGGCCTTGCTGGAGGAGGGTTGCCATCAAAGGCTGGAAGACTCTGACTCAGAGGATGAGGCTCCACCTTCCTGAACACGGGTAGCTGCAAGACCCAACCCCACAACCATCCTCGACAAGGTACCAAGAGGATGGCAGAAGCCCTGTGCAGCAATGCACAGTTGGCAGGCTTGATTGTACCGAAGAAGAAGAAAAAGACAGAAGCCAAGAAGACTCAGAGCAGGTCCTGGTATCTGAGAGCAGGAAGGCCACCAACCCTTACACCCCAGACACCTGGCAGTTCCTCTTTGAGCCAGCTGGGTGCAAATGAGGACAGCGAGGACAGTGACAGCTGAGCATCAGTGATGCCCACCGTGGCATCATAGATCCAAAATATGAGGAGATGGGATCAAGCAAATACCTTTAGCAAAGGCCTTGGGATTCTTTCTGCCATGGATCTTGGCAGGGTGTGGAGAAGCAATGTCCCCAGGCAACCCAGGACAGCCTGGTCCACTCCTTCAGTCCTTGAGTTGTGTGGAGCCTGTTGGCAGGTCCCTTCCTGCCACATATCTGAATACTGTCTAACATGGGACAGGGGGCAGGGACTCTGGGCATCATCCTCCCAACCATACTCACAGCTTCACCCCCATGCAACATGGTAGCACTCCAAAAAACAAGAAAGAATAGAAAATTAATTGAAAAACAAACAACAGAAGCAGAGTTACCCATTGTGATGGTTTCTATATGCTCAGCCTAGGGAGTGGCACTATTAGAAGGTATAGCCTTGTTGGAGTAGGAATGTTACTGTGGGTGTGGGCTATAAGACCCTCACCCTAGCTGCCTCAAAGTCAATCTGCCTCTAGAAGCCTTCAGATGAATTCATAGAACTCTCAGCTCTGCCTGCACCATGCCTGTCTGGATGCTGCCATGGTCTTGCATTCATGATGATGTAATGAAACTCTGAACCTGTAAGCCAGCTCCAAATAAATGCTGTCCTTTATAAGAAAAATAAATGAAAACAGTCACTCTTCATAGCTCTTCACTTATTCAGTATCAGAAGAGATCTCTGGTGGCAAATAATTTCGCTTCTTAAGCACCTATTAATATCTCTGTCTTACCAGTATGCACATGGTATTATTGAACTACCAAGACATTCATGTAAATCAGTTTAATAAATCACAGTTTGCTTTTTAAAGATTTATTACTATATGTATGAGTGAGCTGCTGAATATAGAAAAGTATACTACACGGGTACTTAGAGACACTGCAGGCCAGAAGAGGTCTTCTGAACACTGGGAAATAGACTTACAGATGGTTGTGAATGTACAAATAATGGAAACTGAAACACAGTTTCAACACAGTACTCAACAAAATAGCAAGTGCTCGTAAACACTTATGCTTATTCAGATCCACAAATGCTTATATGTAATGTATATATTTTATTAGCTCTGTTCTTCTAGATGACTCTGTCTAATCCACAATATATATAATCCACCATAAATACCATATATTTTGATAAATTTTACTAAAACACATTTAGCATAATTAAATAAATTTTGGATAAAATATTGTTTCAGAAATTTATACTCACCAGGCGGTGGTGGCGCACACCTTTAATCCCAGCACTTGGGAGGCAGAGGCAGGCAGATTTCTGAGTTTGAGGCCACCCTGGTCTACAGAGTGAATTTCAGGACAGCCAGGGCTACACAGAGAAATCCTGTCTCGAAAATCCAAAAAAAAAAAAAAAAAAAAAAAAAAAAAAAAAAGAAAAAAAAAAAAAAAAGAAATTTATACTCTCCTGTCTGATTTCTTTTAAATACACTATATGTCATTTTGTAAAATCTAATCAGTTATACACTATGCCTGCTACACCAATGCTATTAAACTTAGACAAAGACAGAACAAGCACAATACACTGAAAAATGGCCAACTTGAATGGCAAAATGTCAAGGATACATCAATGTCAGGACATATAACTTGCAGGAAGACACAGATCTAACAATTTCTCAAGTCGGTAAAAAGAATATATATCATATCAGTGGTTAGCTGTGAGCATCGTCCTCTGAATGTGTTAGTCTTTGACAGACCTCAAAGGAGACAGCTATATCATGTTCTTGACAGCATGCACTTCTAGCCATCCACATCAGTGTCTAGCTTAGGTGACTGTACATGGGATGGATACCCAGGTGGAATGGTCTCCTGATGGCTACTCCTTCAGTTTCTGTCCCATGTTTTGTTTCCATATTTGCTCCTTTGAGTATTTTTGTTACTCGTCCTAAGTAGAACTGAGGCTTCCCCTCTTGGTCTTCTTTCTTCATGTGCTTCATGTGCTCTGTGGGTTGAGTCTCCGCTATTTCAAGCTTTTGGGCTAACATCTGCTTAACAGTGAGTAAATACCATGTGTGTTCTTTTGTGATTGGGTTACCTCACTCAGGATGATAATTTCTAGATCCATCTATTTGCCTATAAATTTCTCGAATTCATTGTTTTTAATAGCTGAGTAATACTCCATTGTGTAGATGTACCACATTTTTGTATCCATTCCTCTGTTGAGGGACATCTTGGTTCTTTCCAGCTTCTGGCTATTATAAATAAGGCTGCTATGAACATAGTGGAGCATATGTCCTTATTATATGTTGGAGCATCTTCTAGGTATATGCCCAGGAGTGGTACAGCTGGATCCTCAGGTAATGCTATGTCCAGTTTTCTGAGGAACAGCCAGACTGATTTCCAGAGTGGTTGTACCAGCTTGCATTCCCACCAACAATGGAGGAGTATTCCTCTTTCTCCACATCCTCGCCAGCATCTACCATCATCTGAGTTTTTGATCTTAGCCATTCTGATTGGTATGAGGTGGTATCTCAGGGTTGTTTTGATTTGCATTTCCCTGATGACTAAGGATGTTGAGCATTTCTTAAGGTGCTTCTCAGCCATTTGAGTTTCCTCTGCTGAGAATTCTTCGTTTAGCTCTGTACCCCATTTTAAATAGGGTTATATGGTTGTCTAGAGTATAGTTTCTTGAGTTCTTTGTATATCTTGGATATTAGCCCTCTATCGGATGTAGGATTGGTTAAGATCTTTTCCCAATCTCATCTACTCATCAAGCAAACTGAGCAGACCCTCTCAAACCTCCGATGTCCTGGAATTCCAACTGGATGCAGTGAAGACACAGTGTCAGAAGCTTACCAATTTACACTTCCCCCCACCCCTCTTCAAATATCTCAACACCTGTAATCAGCTTGAAGAAGTTAATGAAGAGTCAGTGCCCCTATTCCCTGGGCTTGGGGACTAAAGTGGTTAATATTGGACTGTCTTTCTAGGGAAAAGTAGAGGTTTTGTTGTAACAGGGAGGATTAACTAGGATTTAGTGCATAGCCACAACCTACTGATAGAAATCTGTATAATTAGTATCAAGATGAAGTTATAATCTCTTAAATGGTACAAAATTTACTTTGATTTCAAATTTAAGGTTTTCATTGGTATGAGTTTGTTATTGATATAAAAATGAGATGAATATTGGTACTCGCATAGGCATTGTGCCTGTATAACACATTTAGGAATACAAGGCTTAGACCCAGTCCTTCTTTAACTTTTTTAACTGATTTGAGATGGTTAGCCTGTGAGTTAAGGGATTATAGCAAATTCATGGCTTAGAGTTTACTGTTAGGGTGTTCTCTATGTTTTATTTAGAAATAGCTGAGAGGAGTTAACAGACAGCAGTCCAGTTTATCTTACATGGATAGTTGGTTTTTAAAACGTCAGAAGTCCACAGAATTGAAGTTACAAACATTTCTGTATTAAAGTTCATTTTGATTAGAGACCTGTCTGCTCCTGACAGCTTCCTGTCTTGGATTCTAAGACAAAATTGGGCATCCTTGGAGTTACTCCAGTTGTGCAGAGACAGCCACAAGGCAAAAATTGCCTCTTTCCATCTACAGACAAATTACTGTCCAGAAAAGGACACACTTCTGGAATAGTTGACTGATTATATCTGCCAAGACAGAGTAATCGGCCCTTAATAATTCTGCATCACTAAGGTCTGTCAGATGATTCTGGGCCAGAAGGCTGAAGATTTGATGCTCCAATGTTCTGTAGTATAGGGGCTGTCCAGGTGTTCAGTGGTCTCTATAAATTGCCTAAGTTTTAGAAGCTATGCTTTGTGCTTCCCATAATTTCAGTTAACTCAGTCATTCTAGATTTCTGACGGGGTTGAAGACCTATAGTCTCATAGCCAATCCTGGCTATTTACTTTGAGAGAAAAGATCTGAGTGGAAGGTTTTCAGCTGATATTTATTCTAAGCCAAGGAAAAAGCCAGATTCAAAACTAAGTATTTTAGTTAGGAGAGATGACAGAGGTTTTGGTTAGTCAACAAAATGATGGACTGGGTATTAAGATTATCTTGTACCTCACTGGTACAATTAGGAATAATTATGCTCTAATTGTATTTTGAGAGAAAAGTGTTATTTTAACAGGAAGGGTGATATGTAGGAGGAACTAAGGGGGGAGGAGTACTGAGAGGAAGAGACGGAATAAGGAGAGGAGAAGGTGAAAGAGAGGAGAAGCAAGGTGATGAGAGAGAGAGAGAAAGAGAGGGGGAGGGGACATGGAAGCAAATGTCCATGTGTCTCCACCAGTCAAAGACTGTTTATATATCTAGGTTGGGTATTGGGTTACACTTCTGATTGAGCATTACCAAACATATAAAGCTTTTGACTAACACTTAAAAAAATGTATAAAAGGAAAAGGGGACATGGGATAGGGGTTTTCTAGGGAGGGGAAATGGGGAAAAGGGATGGCATCTGAAATGTAAATGAAATATAAAATAAAAAAATGAAAAAAATACATATATATGAACAATTTAATGTGTATTTAAAATAAACAGCAAATATTATAACAGTATAATATACTGAACATAAAGAAATATATGTAAATATTTATATAGTAGAATGCTCTTAATATATGTGTATTATACTATGTATATTATACATATATAAAACTTTTGTTAATCTTCTCATTTTAACTGTATATGTTATAAAATGAGACAAAATTGGGTTTGCTTTACTTGAGTAGTTTTTCATAATATGTGAAAATCTGAATTTACTTTTCTTGATTCATATTTCTCTTACTATATGTTTCAACCCCAATGAAAAAGGAAAAACTTAACATGAATAATTATAACTTATACAATAAAAATAAGAAATTATATGGAACATTGTACTAGGAATAATTAATCATGTAAATGCAAATAAAAATATGGACGCTGTATTGAGTTTAATTCACAATATAGCACTACATGTTACAACAATATTAATTTGTTCACACTTTATTGTATGGTTCTTACTATGTAATGCTTTAAATGGAAGTTAATGAGAAAAATCACTTTGCAGAATAATGTGACAATGAATGTGTAGATATTATTGTAAATCCAATCTTCTAAAGCATATACATATATCAACAGTATTTTGCTATACTTATCAGTATTTTGTCCATGGGACTGCCATAAAACCTTGATCTATGATATTCTGGATATAGAGTGATTATTTAATTTGTTACATAAATAGCACACCTATTAGATCTATGTTCAGCTTAAAAGCTGGTCATATTGATAAGCAGACACAACTTCTAAGGTCATTATGTGTAAATTTTACACTAATAATATGCCACAAAAAGTGAAAATTCCTTTCTGATTTTGGAAAAATTAAACCAAAATTATTCTATTTATAAATTATTATTAAAGTGATTGTCTATGATTAATTATAAATACTGTTTTTAATGAAAAATTATTGCAAGTATTGATGCATTTTCTTTAGGCCTCATATCACCATTTCAATTAATTAGTATTAATTTGCTTCAATTTATATTTTCATTCTTATAAAGAAGAAATTACATTACCATATTATAAGTATGAATTTGAACATACTCAAACTGGAGATACATAAAAAGCTCATATTTATAAAACATATTTTGCAAAATATTAAATATTTTAAGTTTCAGAAAACAGGAAATTGAAAAGTAACAATGAAATTCACTCTCAAAAAGAACAAAAAAAATTACATTATTTATTATATGAGACTAACATTAGGATCATTAAGGAAGAGAAAGAAGATAAGTGAGGTGAGGAAGGTTTTCAGGGACATAGCTAAATAAAACTGATCATGGCACAAAGGAAAGGTACAAATTACAGAATTAAGTCTTTTATAAAACATATGTATCTGTCAAAAATGAGTCAAATTATTATAGTTAGCAATGATTTTCTAAATAAATGTGTAATGACTCTTTAAACATAAAAAAAAATAACTTAAAATTGCAGTTAAATAGCCAAGGGTAAAGCATAATGAGATCAACTTTAGCCTGTTCTACAACATTAAATGTCATAAGACAAGGACTCATTATTTGAATTTTGTGGGGGAAAAAGGCTGTGCTCTCTGTGACAAAATCTGTCAGATAGTGTATGACAAATGAGACAGAGAAGGGCATTAGACATGCAAGGTGTAAGAAATAAGTGTGACTTTCCTGTTGCTCTAAACTCTTTAGGAAAAATGGTGAGAATAGTAAAATCAAATCTGCCCACAATGTAAAATTATATATGTCATATATATATATATATATATATATATATATATATATATATATTATATAAATAATTTATATAATATATAATCTCTCATATATATATATATATATATATATATATATATATATATATATGAGAGAGAGAGAGAGAGAGAATGTCAATGACTCTAGGAAATAAAAAGAACCTCTCTCTCTCTCTCTATATATATATATATATATATAGAGAGAGAGAGAGAGAGAGAGATTTAAATATTTAAAAATATATATATATATATTAAATGAAGTTAGACTTAACATGTGTGTTCTTTGTGACTGGGGTACCTATCTCAGGATAATATTTTCTAGTTCCATCCATTTGCCTGATAATTTCATGAATTCATTAATTTTTATAGCTGAGTAATACTCCATTATGTAAATATACCATATTATCTATATCCATTCCTCTGTTGAAAGACATCTGAGTTCTTTCCAGCTTCTGGCTATTATAAATAGGGCTGCTATGAACATAGTGGAGCATGTTGGTATGTACTCACTGATAAGTGGATATTAATTTAAAACCTTGGAATACCCAAGATACAATTCACAGACCTCATGAAGCTCAAGAGGAAGGAAGACCAAAGTGTGGATGCTTTGGTCCTTCTTAAAAGGGGAACAAAATACTCACAGGAGAAAATATGGATACAAAGTGTGGAGCAGAGACTGAAAGAAAGAAAATCCAGAGACTGCTCCATGTGGGGATCTATCACATATACAGACACCAAACACACACACTAGTGTGAATGCCAAGAAGTGTGAATGCCTGGAATTGCTTGCTGATATGGCTATCTGCTGAGAGAATCTGCCAGAGCCTGACAGATACAGAGGTGAATGCTCATAACCAACCACTGGACTGAGTATAGGGTCCCCAATGGTGGGATTAGAGACAGGACTGAAGAAATTGATGGGGCTTGCAACCCCATAGAAAGAACAACAGTATCAACCAACCAGAGGTCCCCAGAGCGTCCAGAGACTAAACAACCAACCAACGAATGCAGATGGAGTGACTCATGGCTCCAGCTGCGTATGTAGCAGAACATGGCCTTATCTGACATCAGTGAGAGGAGAGGACCTTGGTCCTGGGAAGGCTCAGATCTCCAGGGTAGGGGTGTACTGGCTGTTTTTTTGTGTCAAATTGACACAAGCTGGAGTTATCACAGTGAAAGGAGCTGCAGTTGAGGAAATGCCTCTACAAGATCCAGCTGTAAGGCATTTTCTTAATTAGTTATCAAGGAGGGAGGGCCCATTGTGGGTGGTGCCATCCCTGGGCTGGTAGCCTTGGGTTCTATATAAAAGCTAGCTGAGCAAGCTAGGGGAAGTAAGCCAATAAGAAACATCTTTCTATGGCTTCTGCATCAGCTTCTATATCTTGACTTGCTTGAGTTCCAGACCTGACCTCCTTTGGTGATAAACAGCAGTTTGGAAATGTAAGCTAAATAAACCCTTTCCTCCCCAACTTGTATCTTGCTCATGATGTTTTGTGTAGGAATTAGCTATGGCAGGGTTGTTGAAGGATATTTCATCTACATACTCAGGGGAAGTATGGTCCCAGAAAAAATAATTATAAGGTCAAACCTTATGGGTGAAGCCTGATAACTATCAGCGTAATAAATTCTTACTAGAGCTGAGGATGGGTGAATTGGTTTATGGTGCCAAGTTGGGAGCAGGGAGGTAGACAACTCCTGCCATGCTCTTTTTTGAGGTACCTGGGTCCCAGATATGTGCAAGTGTTTTATTCTTCCAGCATAACCCTGGTTCAGTAGAATAAAATTTTCACCTCATATTATAAACTTAGTCATCAAGATGTAGTTACTCTTATATAGTGGAAAAATAACTGGCACTTTTTGATATATAACTGATACTGGCACTTTTTTAAAACCTTTACAAATTCTACAACTTTTAACTGTATTCTAAATACAGAATTTTATACACACAGGTATGTGTTACTTTTACTCACAACCAAATAAACTTTCTTTGCCACTGCAAAACGCCTGATAATCTCTTGTTGTGCTTCTCAAAATTATTGTTTATATTTTCATCAGGGAAAAAGTCTTGATTGCTTTCTCCTCTGAGAGACTGTCTTATCCAGTGAAAACTATTGTGAGCGCTAACAATCAGTCAAAATTCAAAGCTCAACCAAACACAACATATCCAGTAGTATTTACTGCATGGGACAATGCTATCAGGTCAGTTCCTGTGGTTTTCACTTTGTCCACAGAGACTCAAGCAGAATAATCCAGGTCATATTTAACATAATTATTCAAACTTAGACTTTTTCAATAGTATAGAACTGCATTCTTATTGTAAGAATATCTTTACTTCCATTGAGACCTTAATATATAGGCAATGGCCTCTCCACCATCACTGTTTTATCAAAGAGAGTCATCTGCTACCACAGCTTCAACCTGTTCACACTTTAAACTTGCTCCTCATTTCACCCTCACTTTTCTATTTCTGTATATGGAAAACAGAAGTATCTCATATTCTTCACACCATTTATACTTACTGATTACACTCTTCCAAAGTGTTTCATTACCTATGGAAAAGAGGAACTATTTTTAAAAGTGAAATGAAAACCACTACATTAGTTGAAGCACACCTAGCTCACTAAGCACCTTATCCAATATGCTGTCTTTTTACATATTATTCTTGGTCTGTAAGGATTTTAGTTTATATATTTTTCTTCCAAAGTACTAGTTCTTAAGAAAATTTTACCATATTTCCTTCCCCCAAAGCATTCAGCCCATGCTTCAGCTTCATCTAAGCTAACCTTTCAATCATTATCTTCACATATATCTGCTGCTTAATTCATTTCATGTAGTGTCAGAAACTAGGTTTCATATGTATTTTAATCATTTCTGAACCTAGTACTATGTATGCTATTTGTAGTTTAACAATCTATCTACAAAAACTGTGATGACACATTTTAAAGTTCATTAATTAGAATAGCTGTGTAATCACAGTAAAAATGTAAATATTCTTTATTAACCATTATGCTGAAATAAGTAAATGTTCTTGTATGTATAAATAACCAAAAGGAGACTCAAAGCCATATATATGCATATATATATATATATATATATATATATATATATATATATACATATATAATGCCACAAGTAAAACAAAAAGTTTAATATATAATAGTAAAGAATTTTTGAAGACTTAAGTAATATAAGATACAACTCATCTAAAATTGCATATAGCTTACTGTGTGTGCACATACATGTATATTTATATGTATATGTGTTTATATGTGTGTATGTAATGGAAGCTGTAAAAATATTTTCCATTGTACACAAGATAATGGTTTATTTGTCATTTTCTATAGAGATATTAATTGAGTTCATTTGTATAGGATTTAGCACTATGTTCTAACAATGATGCCAAATGATAAAGAAGGGCAGAATATTTGATCAACAAATCCGCTTAACAATCTCCAATTCTTGAGACTTAAACCAGAGAAGAGATATGTGTCAACAAAATCAGAGAATATTCCAGTCCTTGCCTTGTGATGTTAGTGAGCACTTGATGAATGAAGGGATTCCTCTGTTAGGAAATTTGTCTTTGAACAGAGAGACCATTGAGTTTTGAGAGATTGGACTCTGAATAGTTTACAACCTGCAGGAAGGCAAGTCACTATAGAAGGACAAATTCTCTCTTCTTCTAAAGAAAGATACCTGTTCAAGAAGTTGTTCTCCGCATGTTTCAACTGATAGAGGAAACATTGAAGGACCAAAGGTTTCTCCTAAATGTCTAAGCATTTTTATGCAAAATAGTCTCAGGTTGACTGAGTTGAAAATTTTAACCATCTTAAGAATTTGACATGAAAGCATTACAAAATTCAAAATAAGTTTGCCAGTTGCAACCAACTTTGAAATTTCAGTCTGCTAAATTTCACATTATTGTTTAAATTTAACTGTCCACAATTAAAACATATTTTCCAAAAAAAAAAAAAAAAAAAACTAAAAGAACAGCATGCATGAAATAATCAACCAGAATAGTAAATCTATTGGAAAACTTTTTTTCTTTTTTCTTTTTTTATTTTGTTACTGTCCCATCCAGCAGGGCATTAAACAGGGGCCCAGGGAGGTCACCTAAAAGAGAGAATGGGGAAACAGGCAGACACAAAGGACCACGGCTTGTCTATAGGCTGATCACACTGTAATTTTTACTTTTTCACACAGGGGTTATATACACAAAAAGGCAGGATGTGGGGAATGGGATGACATAGGAGCATAGATGCTCAGGGGTAGTACAGATATCTTCCAGAACAGGGTATCAGCTGGGTGAAGTTTCAGGAGACAGATCACTATGACTCTGCCTATGATTCACTTGTCCTTATCTAAGTTGGTACTATCCGCCAAGGCTGCCTATCTACAAGGTCTATGACTACTCAGACTGGTAAACTTTTACCAAAGCTGCCTGTTTACAATATCTTATAGCCATCTGTTTCAGTGTTTTTCCACGGGACCCAAGACTTTGTGTTAGCAGGCATGTATGTCAGGCCTATTGCTGATTTTAGACCTTCAGTGTATAATCAAGGCTGCCCCTGACATGTTACTTTTTTTTTTCTTGGATATTTTATTTATTTACATTTCAAATGTTATCCCCTTTCCTTGTTACCCCCCGACAATCCCTGTATACTATCCCCTGTCCTGCTTCTTTTTTTTCTTTTTTTCTTGGATATTTTATTTACATTTCAGATGCCATCCCCTTTCCCCATTTCCCCTCCCTAGAAAACCCCTATCCCATGCCCCCTTTCTCTTTTTGTTTTTATACAATTTTTAAAATGTTAATCAAAGGTTTTATAAGTTTGTTAATGCTCAATAAGAAGTGTAACCCAATATCCAACCTAGATATATCAACTATCTTTGACTGGTGGAGACACGTGAACATCTGCCCCCATGCTCTTTCTCTCTCTTTCTCTTTCTTGAGCTTCATGTGGTCTGTGAATTGTATCTTGGATATTCTAAGCTTTTGGGCTAATATCTACTTGTCAGTGAGTGAATACCATGTGTGTTCTTTCGTGACTGGGTTAACTCACACAGGATATTTTCCAGTTCCATCCACTTGCCTAAGAATTTCATGAAGTTATTGTTTTTAATAGCTGAGTAGTACGCCATTGTGTAAATATACCACATTTTCTGTATCCATTCCTCTGTTGAAGGACATCTTGATTCTTTCAGTACCCATTTCCACCAAGGAAGTCCTTTCTTGAATATCCCTTTATTCTCTAAATTTTTAATCAAACACATTCCTTACAGAATTCAAATTTCTTTCTGAGTTATCCTACACTACGTTGATTTTACTGTTTAAAGTTAGGTATGCCTTTGATCATTATTAGTTTGAAATTAACATCTTCCATATTCAAAGACATAACATCAAATAATGTTTTCTATAGATACCAACCTTTGACCACTATGACTAATTGATTATTCCTAGGACTAATCACGAACAATGTATTTATTGATTTCCTATATATGAACCCTGAGAAACCTATCTTCTAACCCTTTCATTTACCTTCTGATTGATCTTCAAAGATGCTCAAGACAAGTCTTCTGCCCATACCAAAGTGACTTGTGTTTAAAATTGTGAAAGTGGAATTTTTTATGACTAATAATGAATATGTGAATTAAATATGTAAAAAATATTAAAATTGCAAGGTAAATAAATGAGTAAATTATTTTACAGTTGAGTATAAAATGGCCTGAGTAACCAACTAATGGCTTAGAGTCCAGAGAGAATGAAGTGCTTAAAGGTAGCCTTTACAGCTAACTAAGTTTTAGAAGAGTTTAAAACAAATTATATTAAATCAGTATATTAACTGAATGAATTAGAAACAAATTTTAACTAAAACAAAATTATATTTGTCAGTTACTATTTTAAAAAACATTCTCTGTAGTATATCATTTATTTTTCTGAGTGTCTGTGTACCCATTTGGGTGTAATGTTCATATGAGGCCAGAGTATAATTTCTGGTTGTTCTTTCATTCTACCATGTGTGTTCTCAAATTTCAACTCATGTCATCAAAGTTGGCAACTGGGACATTTACTAAACCCAGAAAGCTAAGTACTTTTGTTTTACTTGGAAAATTGTGATTAATATAAATAAGAACTATAATTTTCTATTGAAACATTATTTAGATATTCACATAATTATTTTCTTTTACTGTTCTGTCTACCTTATGTGTATAAATCCACATATTTCAGAATACTGTATTAAATAGTTTATTACTTTTATATTGAGTTATTTATGCACCTATTTAAAAAAAACAAGTAACAAATTAGCATGTTTCAGATTTTCTTAGTTTTTTATTGACATATATGTTTACCTTTCTTAATAAATAGATGGATTAAAGAATGTTATTCTTTTTATTAATTACTTTATTTACTTATAATTGAAATGTTGTCCTGCTTCCTGGTCCTCCTTCCATGATACCCCCATCCATTCCTCTTCCCCTTCATCTCTAAGATGATGCTGCCTTACCCACCCATCCATATGCCTCTCACTCCTCTAGCATCACTCTTCTCTTGGGCATCAAGTCTCCACAGGAGCAACCATTTTCCCCCTACTGAGCCCAGACAAGGAAGTCCTCTGATACATATGTAGCAGGGACCAGGGACTAACCCATGAATGTTCTTTTGTTGGTGACTTAGTCTCTGGGAGCTCCTATGTGTCCAGTTAGCTTATATTGTTAATATTTCTATGGGTTTGCAATCCCTTTTAGTTCCTTTAATTCTTTCTCTAATTCTTCCATAGTGGTCCTCAAGCTCAGTCTAATGGTTGGCTGTACATATCTGCATCTGTCTGTATTATCAGGCACTATTAGAGCCTCTCAGAAGACAGCTGTGCTAGGCTCCTGTATGCAAGTCCAACATGGCATTAAAACAGTGTTGTGGCTTGGTGCCTGCACACAGGATGGAACCCAAGTTGAGACATCCTCTGGATAACATTTCCTTCAGTCTCTGCTCCATTTTTCCCTGCATTTCCTATAGACAGGATCAATTATGTGTCAATCATTTTGAGATTGGTAGGTGGCCCCATTCCTAAACTGGGGGCCATATATCTGGAGGGAATGTCTTCAGGTTCCATCTCCCCATTGTTGGAAATTTCTGCTAAGGTCCTCCACATTGGGTCCTGAGAGCCTCTCATATCCCTGGTATCTGAGACTTTCTAGACATTCCACCTTGTCCTCAATTCAACAATGCTGCATATTTCTCTTCATTCTCCTAGCCCTCTGGGCTTCACTCCTGTCTCCCCACATGCCTGCCTGATCCTGCCCTCCTTTTATTCCTCCCTCTTTCTTTCCTTCCAAGAACCCTCCCACCCTTTACCTCCTGTGACTAATTTCTTCCTCCTTCCAAATGGTATTGAAGCATCCACACTTTTGCCTTTCTGCTTGTTAAGATTCACATGGTCTGTGAGTTGTATCATGGGTAGTCTGAACTTCTTGGCTAATATCCACTATCAGTGCTTTCATATCATTCATGTCCTTTTGTGTCTGGGTTACCTTACTCAAGATGATATTTTCTAGTTCCGTTCATTTGCCTGAAAAATTAATAAAGTACATATTTTTTAATATCTGAGTAGTATTCTACTATGTAAATGAACCACATTTTCTGTCTCCATTCATCAGTTAAGGTCCATCCTGTTTTTTTTTTTTTTTTTCTCTAGGTTCTGGCTATTACAAATATAGCTGTCTCCTAAGAGGCTCTGCCAGATCCTGACAAATACAGACGCAGGTGCTCACAGCCAACCATTGGTCTGAGCACAAAGTCCCCAATGGAATAGTTAGAGAAAAGACTGAAGGAGCTGAAGGGCTTTGCAACCTCCTAGGAAGATCAACAATGTCAACCAACCAGACCCCCCCCCCCCGAGCTCCCAGAGACTAAACCACCAACCAAAAGGTACACATGAAACTACCCATGGCTCCAGCTGCATATTTGGCAGAAGATGGAATTGTCTGGCATCAATGGGAGGAGAGGCCCTTGGTCTTATAAAGGCTTGATTCCCCAGTGTAGGAAAATGCCAGGGCAGGAAGGTAGGAGTGGGTGGGTGGCTGGGAGAATACCTTCATAAAAGCAGGGTGATGGGGATGAGAGAGGGTTTCTGCAGGAGAAATTGTGAAAGGGCATGACATTTGAAATGTAAATAAACAAAAAATCTAATTAAAAACAAATAAGGCTACTATTAACATAGTGGAGCACATGTCCTTGTCATATGGTGGAGCACAGTTTGGATATATACACAAGAGTGGTCTAACTGGTTCTTCAGGTAGAATTATTTCCTACTTTTTTGAGGAACCAGCAGATTGATTTCCAGTGTGGTTGTACCAGTTTGCTATTCCACCAGCAATGAAGAAGTGTTCTTCTTTCTACATATCTTTGCCAGCATCTGCTGTTGCTTAGGTTTTTGATCTTAGCCATTTTGATTGGTGTAAGGTGGAATTTTGGGGTTCTTAGTCATCAGCAAATGCAAATCCAAGGATGTTATTCTTAAAGCATTTGTGCAACTATCGCTCTTTAATATTATTAGTGTTATTTTATATTGAGAATGAAAGGATTATAATTAATCATATGTACTCACTCTAAGATGTTACATTTACTGTAAGGATTGTTGACTCTAATCCAAGAATTTTGTAATTCTATACCTATGATCATATTTCTATTTGGAAAGTGTAGTGATAGGTTTGAATATGCTTGGCCCAGTTGCTTACACTATGAACAGATATGGCCTTGTAGACTTAGACATTGAACTACTGAGTGTGGATTAGCAAGAGATTTGCAAGGAAAACATTTACCAGTGGTAATCATGTAAAGTAGGAAAACACTCAGTTTAGCTCATACCCCAGCAAGAAATATGTGCCAGGCATATCCTGTCAGCAATGAAGTCTCTACCACCAAAGATGGTAGGAATGATTTTAGGAAGAAGTCTAATATCTCAAGGATTTTTTTGTTGTTTTTCTTTACCTTTTTAAAAATTTTTATCAATCATTTTATTCCTTTACATTTCAAATGTTATCCCACTTCTATGTTACTACCTCCACCAATACCTCATCCCATAATTTTCCACTTCCTGGTAACCCCTTCACTTCCCCATTCCACATCTGCCCTATCCCCTCTCTTTTTCCTGTATGAGAGTGCTCCCCCACCCACACACACTTTCTCACCCCACAGTTCCAGCATCCCCCCACTCTGGGACATCAAACCTTCCTAGAACCAAGGGCCTACCCTCTCATTGCTGTCTGGCAAGGCTATCCTCTGCTACATATGTATCTGGAGTCAAAAATCACTTTTGGTACACTCCTTGATTGGTGGTCTAGTCTCTGGAAGAACTGGGTGGTCAGGCCAGCCTATTTTGTTTTTCCAATGTGGTTGCAATCCCACTCTGCTCCTTCAGTTCTTCTCCTAGCTTCCTCACCAGGTTCCCTGAGTTCAGCCTGATGGTTGGTTCCAAGCATCCACCTGTGCATTGTTCAGTTGCTGGCAGGACCTTCCCAGGAACTGCCACATTTAGTTCCTGTCCACAAGTGCCTCTTGACCATGGCAACAGTGTTGGGTTTGGTATCTGCAGACATGATGTACCCAGTTAGCTCTTCTTTCAGTCATTGTTCCTTTTTTCCCCTATTCCTCCTTTGGACAGAAACAGTTCTGGGTTCAAAACACTTTAAGAAGAGTGGTTGCTCCACAGGTTATATCTCCCCCTTCTCTGTGCATTACAGCTAAAGTCAATCCCATTGGGTCCTGAGAGCCTCATGTTTCTCTGGTGTCTGGGATCCACCAGAAGTAATCCCATTTACTCATACCCCCTGCCATCTATTTTCATTCAGTTTTCTCACCCTCTGTATGTTTCCCAAATCTGCTCCAAATTCTGATGCTGCCACACTTATTTCCTCCTCCTCATTTCTTCCTCCCTTGTCCCCCTCTTCTTCCATCTCCCACAATCAACCTGTTTCCCTCTCAGTGTAAGACTGAAGCATCCACCTCTCTTGTCTTCCTTCCTTCTGTGCTCTATATGGTCTGTAGGTGGTATCATTTACACTGTTAGCATTTGGGTTAATAGCCACTTATTAGTGAGTGCATACCATACGAGTTCTTTTGTGTCTGGGTTACCACACTCAGCATGATATTTTCTAGTTCCTGCCTTAGAATTTTATGAAGTCATTGTTTTTTAATTGCTGTGTAGTACATCGCTGTGTATATGTACTGCATTTTCTGTATTCATTCTTCTGTTGAGAAACAGATGGGTTCTTTCCAGCTACTAGATATCATAAATAAGTCTGCTATGAACATAGTAGAGCATGTGTCCTTGTTATATGCTGGAGCATCTTTCGAGCATATGCCCAGGAGTGGTATAACTGGGTCCACAGGTAATACTATGTCCAATTTTCTCAGGAACTGCCAGACTGATTTCCAGACTTATTGTACCAGCTTGCAGTCTCACCAACAATGAAGGAATATTGCTGTTTCTTCAGATCCTAGCCAATATCTGCTGTTGCTTGAGTTTTTGATCTTAGCCATTCTGACTGGTTTGAGGTGGAATCTCAGGGTTGTTTTGTTTTGCATTTCCTGGATGACTAAGGATTTTGAACGTTTCTTTAAGTGTTTCTCAGACATTTGAGATTTCTCAGTTGAGAATTTTCTATTTAGCTCTGTAATCCACTTTCATAAGGTTATTTGTTTCTCTGAAGTCTAACTTCTTGAGTTCATTGTATATTTAGGATATTAGCCCTCTATCAAGAATAGGGTTGGTAAATATCTTTTCCCAATCTGTGGGTTGTTATTTTGTCCTATTGATAGTGTCCCTTGCTTTACAGAAGCTTTTAAATTTTATGAGATCTTCTTTGTTGATAGTTGATCTTAAAGCATAAGCAAGCCTTCCAATCTAAGCCCAAACACTGAGCAGATCCCAGGCAGCAGCTCTGCTCCCAGTCTCACAGAACCCAGAGGAAGCAGGCCTCCCAGGAGCTCTAACCAAGGCAGTATTTTATGTAATGAGACAGCAATACCCTCCCCATACAGGGAGTAACTCAGACTCACTAGGACCCAGGAAGTCACTTCTGGCCTGGAGCACTGATTTCTTCCTGAGCACTGAGCAGCTCTTGGGCCGCAGCTCTAACCACAGTAGTAACACCCACCCCACACAGTTCTGATATGACCAAAATAATAGGAAAGGTAGGCTCTAGTCAGAGACAGGGCAGGTAGCACTAAAGAGATCCAGACTGCAAAGGGCAAGTGCAAGAACATAAGCATCAGCAACCCAGGGTACTTGGCATCATGAGAACCTAGTTCTCCCACACTAGAAAGTCCTGAATTTTCCATACCACTAGGAAAGCAAGATTCAGATTTAAAATCACTTCTAATCACGATGATAGAGGCCTTTAAGAAGGACATAAATAACACTCTCAATGAATTTGAGGAGAACACAGGTAAACAGGTAGAAGCCCTTAAGGAGGAAACACAAAATTCTCTTAAATATTTACAAGAGAATACAACCAAACAGGTGAAGGAATTGAACAACACCATCCAGAACATAAAAATAAACATAGAAACAATAAAGAAATCACAAAGGGAGACTACCCTCAAGATAAAAAACTTAGGAAAGAATTCAGGAGTCATAGACACAAGCATCACCAACAGAATACAAGAGATAGAAGAGAATCTCAGGTGCAGAAGATACCATAGAAAATATTGACAAACTGTCAAAGAAAATGCAAAATGCAAAAAAGTTCTTAACACAAAACATCCAGAAAATCAAGGACACAATGAGAAGACCAAACCTAAGGATAATAGGTATAGAAGAGAGTGAAGATTCCCAACTTAAAGGGCCAATAAATATCTTCAACAAAATTATAGAAGAAAATTTCCCTAGTCTAAAGAACGAGATGCCCATAAACATACAAGAAGCCTGTAGAACTCCAAATAGACTAGACCAGAAAAGAAATATCTCCTGTCACATAATAATCAAAACACCAAGTGCACAAAACAAAGGCAGAATATTAAATGCAGTAAGGGAAAAAGGCCAAGTAACATATAAAGGCAGACCTATCAGGATTATACCAGACTTCTCACCAGATACTATAAAAGGTAGAAGATGCTGTACAGATGTCATACAGACCCCAAGAGAACACAAATGCTACCTCAGGCCACTATACCCAGCAAAACTCTCAATTACCCTAGATGGAGAAACCAAGATATTCCATGACAACACCAAATTTACACAATATCTTTCCACAAACCCAGCATTACAAAGGATAATAGCAGGAAAGCTCCAATACAAGAAGGGAAATTATACCCTGGAAAGAGCAAGAATGTGATCCTCTTCCAATAAATCCAAAAGATGATAGCCACATAAAGATAATTCCACCTCTAATAATAAAAATAAGAGGAAGCAACAATCACTGTTCCTTAATATCTCTTAATATCAATGGACTCCATTCCCCAATAAAAAGACATAGGCTAATTGTATATTGCAGAATACACAGCCTTGGTGAATCTACTCATCAAGCAAGCTGAGCAGACCTGCTCGAACCTCTGATGGCCTAAGATTTCAGCTGCATGCAGTGAAGAAACAGATGTCAGAGGCTTATCAATTTACTCTTCCTCCCACCCCTGTTTTAATATCTCAACGTCCATAATCAGCTTGAAGAAGTTAATGAAGAGTTGGTGCACTTATTCCCTGGGCTTGGGGACTGAAGTGGTTAATATTGGGCTGTCTTTCTAGGGAAAAGTAGTGGTTTTGTTGGAACAGGGAGGATTAACTAGGATTTATGGCATAGCCATAACCTATTGGTAGAAATATGTATAATTAATATCAAGATGAAGTTATAATTTCTTAAATGGTACAAAATTTACTTTAATTTCTAATTTAAGGTTTTCATTGGTATGAGCTTATTGATATAAAAGTGAGATTAATATTGTTACTCTCATAGGCATTGTGCCTATATAACACATTTGGGAATACAAGGCTTAGACCCAGTCCTTCTTTAACTTTTCTAACCAATTTGAGATGGTTACCCTGTGAGTTAAGAGCCTAAAGCAAATTCATGGCTCTGAGTTTATTGTTATGGTATTTTCTATATTTTATTTAGAAGTAGCTGAGAAGAGTTAACAGATAACAGTACAGATTGTCTTACATAGATAGTTGGTTTTCAAAACATCAAAAGTCCACAGAATTAATGTTACAAAAATTTCTGTATTAATGTTCATTTTGAGTAGAAACCTGTCTGCTCCTGACAGCTCCCTGTCTTGGATTCTAAGAAGACGTTGAGTATCTTTGGAGTTACTCCAGTTGTGATAAGACTGCCACTACGTAAAAATTGTCTCTTTTCATCTACAGACAATTTACTGTCCAGAAAAGGACACACTTCTGGAATAGTTGACTGATTATATCTGCCAAGACAGCATAATCAGCCCTTAATAATTCTGCATCACTAGGTCTGTCAGATGATCCTGAGCCAGAAGGCTGAAGTTCAGCGGCTCCAATTTTTTGTAGTATAGGAACTGTCCAGGTATTCAGTGCTATCTATAAATTGACTAAGTTTTAGAAGCTATGCTTTATGCTTCCTATAATTTCAGTTAACTCAGTCATTCTGGATTTCTGACAGGGTTGAAGACTTACAGTCTCATAGCCAATCCCAGCTATTTCCTTTGAGAAAAATGATTTGAATTTCAGCTGACATTCATTCTAAAGCCAAAAAAAGAGCCAGTTTTGAAACTAAGTCTTTTAGTTAGGAGAGATGACAGAGGTTCTGGTTAGTCAACAAAATTTTGGACTGGGTATTAGGTCTATCTTGTACCTTACTGACACAAATTTGTATAGTTATGCTCTAATAGTATTTCGAGAGAAAGGTTTTATTGTAATAGGAAGGGTGATATGTAGGAGGAGAAAAGTGGGTGAAGTAAAAAGAGGAAGAGGAGGAGTAAGGAGAGGAGGAGCTAGGTGACGAGAGAGAGAGGGGGGAGGACATGGATGTGGATGTTCCCATGTTTCTGCCAGTCAAAGATAGTTGATATATCTAGGTTGGGTATTGGATCACACTTTTGATTGTATGGGCATCTTGTTTTTGAGTATTACCAAACTTGCAAAGCCTTTAATTAACATTAAAAATGTATAAGAGCAAAAAGGAGAAGGGAGAGGGGAAATGGGGAAAGGCGATGGCATCTGAAATGTAAATAAAATATTCAATAAAAAATAAATTAAAAAAAATAAAAGTATAAGCCATTGGTGTTCTGTTCAGGAAATTTTACCTGTGCCCAAGCATTCAAGTCTCTTCCCCACATTCTCTTCTATTAGATTAAGTGTATCTTGTTTTATGTGAAGGTTCTCTACCTACTTGGACTTGAGCTTTGTGCAAGGAGATACATATGGATCAATTTGCATTCTACATGTAGATCACCAGTTGAATCATCATTAGTTGTTGAAAATGCTGTTTTTTTTTCCACTGAATGTTTTAGCTTCTTTTTCAGTGGTCAAGTGACCATAGGTGTATGGGTTCATTTCTGGGTCTTCAATTCTATTCTATTAATCTAGTTGCCTGTTTCTGTACCAATACCTTGCAGTTTTTATCACTATTACTCTAGCATAGCTTGAAGTCCAGGATGGCGACTTCCCCAGAAGTTGTTTATTATTATTATTATTATTGAGAATATATTTTGCTATCCTAGGTTTTCTCTTATTCCAAATAAATTTGAGAATTGCTCTTTCTAAGTCTATGAAGAAGTAGGTTGGAGTTTTGATGTGGATTGCTTTGAATCTGTAAATTGTTTTGGTAAGATGGTCATTTTTACTCTATTAATCCTGCCAATCCATGAGCATGGCAGACTTTTCCATCTTCTGAGATCTTTGATTTCTTTCTTCAGACACCCAGCAAAGAAAGAGAACTACAAACCAAATTCCCTTATAAATATTGTTGCAAAAATAATTAATCAAATTCTCACAAAATGAATCCAAGAACATTTCAAAACAATTATCCAATGTGATCAAATAGTCTTCATCAAGGGATGCTGTGATGGCTTAATATACAGCAACCCATTGATGTAATCTAATAATATATAAACAAAATCAAAGATGCTGAAAAAGTCATAGACAAAATGCAACACCCGCTGGGCGATGGTGTCGCATGCCTTTAATCCCAGCACTTCGAGGCCAGCCTGGTCTACAAAGTGAGTTCCAGGACAGCCAGGGCTACACAGAGAAACCCTGCCTCGAAAAAACCAAAAAAAAAAAAAAAAAAAAAATGCAACACCCATTCAAGTTGCATACCTAAATATAATGAATGCAATATACAGTAAACCAATAGCCAACATCAAACTAAATAGGGAGAAACTCAAAGCAATTCCATTAAAATCAGGACTAGACAAGGCTGCCCACTCTCTCTACCTATTTGAGTACCTATAGTACTCAAAGTTCTAGCCAGAGCAATTAGATAACAAAAAGAGATCAAAGTGATAAAAATTTGAAAAGAGAAACTCAAGTTTTCACTATTTGCAGATGATATAATAGTATATATAAGTCACCCCAAAAATTCTACAAGAGAGCTCCTACAGCTAACAAACAATTTCAGCAAAGTAGCTGGATATACTCTAACAAATCAGTAGCCTTCCTCTAGTCAAGGATAAAAGGAATGCGAAAGAAATTAGGAAAATGACACCCTTCACAATAATCACAAATAATATAAAATACCTTGGTGTGACTTTAGCCAAGCAAGTGAAAGATCAGTATGACATGAACATCTCATGGATTCAATGTGCATTCAGAAATTATAGATGAAGACTTCAAGGGAAAGATTGAGATTATGGATGATTAAGATTGAGATATGTAAAAAGAAACATGCAGTTTGAATCAGGAGACAGAATTACTCAGTTTCTAGTGCTTCTACCCAACAAAGGCAAAGCAGCTCCAATTGGAGAACAAGAAGATTTGAAAGGACCAGAAGACACGTTTTATCCAAAATTAATGGAAAACTAAATGTTATTGAAATTTAAGGTTTAGTGGACACAGGAGCTGGTGTAAGTATAGTCTAATAAGAATCTTGGAATTTACAATAGCCCTTTCAGAAGATATCTACACAGTTTTTGTGATGGAACATTATCCTAAGTAAAACAAAGTATAAGACAAATTAAATGTGTGGGACAAGAAGTTCAAATAGAAGGATTAAAGTGCAAGTGACAGATATAGTAATAAACTTACAGGGAAGAGTTTTACATCAATAAAGGTAAGCTCAGATTAACATTCCTTTGATCTCTGGCAATAGAAACCTATTTGAATTAATAGTGGATTTTGAAATGTTATGTAATATGGCTTGATTGATTCTGTTTAAATGGGCAAGAAACCTCTATTTCTGGCATGGAGCTGGGCATGAAATGTGGGCTTCTAAGTGTTTAGTTTTGTGTGGATTCAATAAGATCTAATTGTACCTTAAAAGCAGAACAAGGGGATAAAATCCAGCAAGAAACTGGATTTTAGAAAAACTGCTGAATTACACCCATCTGAATACTTTAAAGATGTTTTAGCATCAGAATATGCTTTAAATGATGTGTTATCTTTAAGAAAAGGCTTTACCTATGAAACACTATGGGGTTTTAAAAAATTGATAGACATCTGATCTGAGTAAGAGAAGCTTCTACATGATGTTAATGACTCCAGGAAGAAAGAAATGCAGAGAAAGTGTCATGCAGATGACTCAGAAAGCTCAACCCTGTACATGAGGACAACTCAATAAACCAGTTGAGGAAGGACAGATAGTGTGGTCAAATAAACACCTTGATGCTGAAATGGACATTATCAGGACTTCAGTTATGAAGGATCATCAAAAGCCATGTACCTTCATAAGTACATTAGAGCTGTTAAGATTATGCATTTGATAATTATTTCTGTTGTGGTAGTTAAATTGTGTATAATTTTAGGATAAACAAAAAATGAAAAGAAAATTTTTAATTCAGAAGTACAGCTTTTCTTGCAAGGAAACAACATTCAAAATTCTTCTAGTTGGAATGTTCACAGGCTCTGTATTACAGTATGATTTAACTTTTATACAGACACAAACTTTGTAACAACCTCTAGTCCATAACAGTGAAGATAAGGTTAGGTTGTAGAAGGAATCAACCATTGTTTGAAAGTGATGTCTAACTGAAAGAAAGACAAAGTGATTGACCAGACAAAGATTTGACAGAATCAATTAGAGATAGGATGTGCCCAACTGTCAGGAAAACAGCACAGAAAAGAGAGGCTACTTAAGAGAGTAAGGCAGAGAGGGAAAGAGACAGACAAGGCAGTTTTACTAGTAGAGTTTTGACATCTTGCAGATGAAGACAGCGTGATCCAGGGAATGAGAAGGAGCTAAAAAATTAGAACAAATTACCAGAGTTAGTTGGATGCTAAGAAAAGCAATTCAGTCAGCAGCTGAAAAAAGGCAGCAAGAATCAGTCAGCTTGGAGAGGAGTTGGGGCCAGAATATCTTTGTTGACCCAGCCACCCAGAGTTTAGAAAGAAGTAGAAAGGTGAGTTTATTCAGCAGTAACCTGTGAGATGACAATAATATCTGGAGATTAAAAGATACTTTTACACATCCACCCGAAGTCTTACCTGGTTAGGGAAGATGGCCAGTTCAGGTCAAACCAATTATTAAGATTTTTTTGCTAAGATTACTCTCATAGATTGCATTAAGTTTCCATTGCACTATTTTTTTCCTTCTTCTTCTTCTTTTTTTTTTTTTTTACATTTTTTCTTTTATTGAATATTTTCTTTATTTACTTTTCAAATGGTATTCTCTTTCCCAGTTTTCTCCACTAAAAAACCCCTATCCTGTCTCTCTTTCTTGCTTCCTCTATAAGGGTGCTCCCCCATCCACACACCTACTTCCAGTTTTCTGCCCTGGCATCCCCTAAACGGGAGCATTTAACCCCACAGGACCAAGGGACTCTCTCCCTATTGATGTCCAACAAGACCATCCTCTGCCACATATGCAGCTGGAGCCATGGGTTCCTCCATGTGTACTCTTTGGTTCATGGTCCAGTACCTGGAAGCTCCTGGGGCTCTGGTTGGTTGACATTGAACTATTTTACTACCTAGGCTCCAAAATAATATCCAATCCCAGTCATTTTGCCCATCATTTTCACCCCCAACCTGGTCCCTTCTGTTTTCAAACCCAGTTCCCAGTCCTCTGGTAAAATCTCTTCCATCTTCCCTTCTAAGACAGATCTTTGCACAACCCCCTCCCCCCCACAAACACCCTTAAATTCTGTTTGTTACTTAGCCTTTCCACCTCTATAGAGTATGATTATCTTTTGCTTTACAACTAATATATACTCATAAATGAGTATATAACATGGCAATTTTTATGGGCCTGGGTTGCCTATGTCAGAATTATTTTTGCTAGTTCCACTCATTTGCATACTAATTGCATGATGCCTGTGTTTTAACAGCTTGATAATATTTTATTGTATAAATGTACTCTATTTTCTTTAACCATTCTTTAGTTGAAGGACTTTTGGGGTGTTTTCATTTTTAGGGTATTATTAATGAGGCTGCAATGAACATAGTTGAGCATGTGCTCTTATAATAGGGTGGAGTGACCTTTGGGTATATGCCCAAGAAAGGGGTACCTGGGTGGTGGTAGATTAATTCTAAATTGTTTCAAGTAACTTCATCACTGACTTCTAAAATGGTTGTACAAGTTTGTAATTTCACCTGCTATGGAGGAATGATCTTGTTCATCTACATCCTGACCAGCATAAACTGTCAATTTTATTTTTGATCTTAGCCATCCTGACAGGTATAAGCTGAGTTCTCAAAGTACTTTTACTTTGCATTTCCTTAATTGGTAAAGATGCTTAACATTTTAAAAGTAATTCTTGGCCACCTGAGTTTGTTATAAACTGAGAGTCTCTGTTGAGAATACTATTGTGAGAAACATTAAAAAGAGTCACCAAGTTCCCACACTATGCCCAGCTACTACTCTCTTCCTTCGGGCTGGCTGATCTGTTCTTATCTTGTAGAGACACTGACTCAAAGCTCCAAAATCATTCCACCTAGCTTTCTAAGTTCCCATTGGCAGGTTGTTACCATGCCAGCCCCATACTTTGAAACTCCCATGGCCGTTTGTGATGCACATGCTTTGCTGCCATACTTTTCTCTCTGGAGCCCAGTTGAACCACTGTGTGAAGGAAAACACAAAGCAAACTAGTTCAGAAACAATGGTAACTCAATTGCTGGGCACAACAACTGGAATCCTAATCTTGTAAGCCATTAAATAAATCTAAATCCTTCAGTGGCAAATCCTGGAGGATCCACCATGGAAAATGGGAGACACTAGAAGCTCCATCTTGTCCTTTTGATATCCCTGTCCAAAAAGTACCCTATCTCTCTCCTTCTTCCTCTCTTCCCCTTCTCCAAGTCCTTCCTACTGGCCTGGTGATTGGTTGTTTTATTCATTAGGGGATGGTACATAACTAAATCTTCTTCCATAGCCCCTCCCAGGAGAGTGGATTTAACATGAAAATACAAACAGCACAGGCCCATCCACAACACTTCCCCCTTTCTATTCTAAAACACAAAACATTTTTCTCAAATATAAATTGAGCACAATTATTACCATTTTGTAATTTATAAAGTACAAGATAGACCTAACACCCAGTTCATTATTTTTGTCATCTGTCCTAACTAAAAAGACATAATTCTACATACTCCCTTTATATCTATATTCATATTTTAGTTGAATTATTTATTTTGTTGATGTTAAGTTTTTAAAGTTATTTATATATTTTGCATATTAGCCCCTTGTCAGGTATGGAGTTAGGAAAGATCTTTTTCCATTGTGTGAACTGCTGTTTTGTCCCATTGATAATGTTCTTTTTCTTACCAAAGCTTTTCAATTTCATGAGGTCTCTTTAATCAAATTTTGATCTCTTTTTTTTTTATTATTATTATAAATGTCACTTTGGCTCATAAGAAAAAAGAAGAAACTATTTTTTTCTTCATTTATAGCACCTATGAATTAGGGCTAAAGGAAACCATTCCCTATCATGTGAATTATAATTTTGGCAAGATTGAGCACTTTTTTGTTTGAAACTGTGTATTTTCATGCTTGAACAATTGGTACTTAGCTGATGTTCCTATTGAAAAAATGATTCCATTATGAGGTTGACAACTTCATTAATTGTTTAAACTAAAGACAAAATCACAGGTGAATTAGCTATTATAAAACCATTGTTTGGATAAAACAGATGGTGGTGTTATGACACTGAAGCTTCACAGTGTCTTCAGTCCTCCCTCCTGCCTCTGCATCACTCTGTGTCTCCTGTTTGTTATAAACTGAAGAAATCTGGTCTACATGAACTTCGTATCTTGTTCTGCATGTGAACTGAGAAGCAGCATGAACAAATCACCTGGAATTAAAACATCTAAAACCATATTCTAAATTAGCCATATATTATATGCTTATATCTTTATCTAGTAGAGGATACTGCTTTTATTTTCTTCTAGCATTTTCAGTGTTTCTGGTGTTATGCTGAAGAAAAAAAACAGCATCTTTAACAAACAATTCTGAGAAACCAAGTGTTTTCACATAGAAGAATGAAATTGGACAATGTATACAACAGAACCAAAAATTCAACTTTCAATGTATTAAAATAAAATAAACCTTAATTAAAAAGTTATATATTATTTTCCAGAGAGAGTATGCTTCTTGAATTTAAAGCATTAAGCCACAGACATAAAAGGTTATGAATTTTCTCATACTGTTTATAACCATGATATCAAAAATTATATAAATATCAAAAGGCAATATATTTATAATATATTTTCTCTACAATTGTGAACACAAAAGAATTTCTAGTTTTGAATTTAGAAAAATCAAGTCATATGAAAAGTAGTCAGATGGCGGGATAACAATCGAAAACTCTCAGACACAGAACAAAAGTTGGGTCAGTACCAAACACATTTATTATGAAGAAAAGAAGGTTTTCTTTGTAGTTAGATCTGATCCTGGATCTTAGGCCAACATTATTTAAAACTAAACTTAAAAAGTTTAGTACCAGTGTCACTTGTAAACAGGACTGTCTCTTTGGTACATTATAGATTCTTTTTTTAATATTAGGAATTAAAATTTGAGACCTGATGGCTTACCTGAGTCACATATTTGTTTACAGACATGTCAGGTATCAATGTCCAAGTAGTTTTCACCAATGTTTTAAAACCATAGAAGTAAAAAATTCTGTGATAGGAATTCCAAATGTAAAATGATCAAAGAGGTAATGATCAAAAATATATCAAGAGCTATCAACACAGATAAGGATAAGGAGAATTTTGCATATTTGATATAAAATGTGTATAAAATGTGAAATCACACCATGAAATATTAAAAAATAAAATATATAAATATGTGCTATTATATTGCTGTCATTGAAATTTATACATATCAACAAATACAGAATATTTGAATATAAGAAGTGTTTACATTTTACCTAGTAAGATTTACAAGTGGCAGTAAGCTTCTATATTGAGAAAAACACATTCTACTACATCATTTGATTACAACAGGACTCAGAAAAGTTTTTGTGTAGAGGGGAAGATAGTAAACACTTCTAGCTTACTACTATTCTCTAGTACAATTCCCTAGGTTTTTTTTTTTTTTTTTTTACATAGAAACCAAAAGCAGAGCCAGCACATAAATAAATGGTTACAGGTTCAATAAAACTTTATTCATAAAAATACACAGTTGTCCAGATTTTGTCACAGTACACAGTTTACTGGCTTAAGCCAATAAATTATATTCCAGTGTTTTCAAATATATGCATGCTAAAAGCAAACTAACAAACAAGTAGACAAACACTATGCTATTTTAGTTTAAGAGATCTATTTTTCAGTTGATAAGTATATTTACAAGGCAAATCCTGCCTACTTTATGTAATTTTGAAAATTAAAAAAAAACTTCATAAAGTAGAAACAATTTATAGGTAGGATTTAGTAATCTTTATTACCATTCTTCCTCAGATAATCCACCAGCACCCTTGGACAGCCTCCATACCATGCCCCTTCTTGACAAAAAAAATGTTTACTCTGAAATCTCAGCACCACAGACATGTAGAGTTTTTATAACTCAACATCTCTTTTCAGACCAATACTATGTTTTATTTTAAATTAGAATTTGATCAGTATTTGAATGTTGCTATTCTTATTGGAATAAATCATTATACATCAATAAAGCATCATGAAATAATCATTAAATCAATAATTATATCTGAGGACATAAACATATACCACCAACAATTGATGTTATAAAATCATAAATATTGAATATATCTCACTTTTAGTTATTCTAAATTCAATTTTGTAAGATTTTAAGATAGTTTTCATGTATACTTGAACAACATCAATGATGGGGTTATCCATACAGTACTGTTCTGTGTCTGGTACTAATAAGGTACTATGAAAAGAACAATTTATTAAATCATTCTATTTCTGAAAATCGTTCTTTTGTCTTAAAATCCAGGATTATAGGAATCTGTTAATATTTATATTATGTTATATTAATATTACTTTTTGACAATAAAATATTAGCTTTTATGTAAAAGAAAATTTTGTGTGATAAGATTCTTGAAGTTTACTTATTCTGCTTACTAAAACACAGTAAATAAAACAAATGGATACACATTTACTTTCTTAGTAAGACATTTTACCTCTTAAAACCTATTTGTGTATTATAAATTATGCTTCAAAACACTTTGTGAATTTTTTTTAAAAAAGTACGTTTATAGTAGTATATTAAATACTTAAGATATACATTTAATTAGGGCATATTTTAAGTATAAATTGTATTTTAATGTGTATATCTTTGAACCTCTGATCACAAGATCACAGTTACTAAAAATAAAATATGTTAAGTTTACAGTTAATAATAACTATTTTAATAGGAAATTAAAATATAATTGTAGTTAAAATATAATTTTCTTTCCTCACAGTACCTGGCATTTTTAAATAGATGGTAATTATACAGTTACATTTAAGAGCTAAACACATTTGTTTGGCAAGGCATTGGGGGAAAATGAGCTTATTTCAGTCTAAATCATTTTGAAGCAGACAGAAACAAGTGTATGTCAGTGTGCTGAGTATTGGAGCCCAGAGGGACACAGCACCAGCTCTGTGTGTGGAAAAACAGCAGGATTTTTTAGTAGAAATAGGAGGTAGAGGATAAAGTTGTGATCACAAAACAGAAGAGCTCATTGCTGATAAGACACAAGTGTGAGAGGCTTTCTTCAACCTCAAGCTGTGCCTCTCCCTGTAAAAATCTCATACTAATTTACACAAGGCAATTTTACTTGCACAGCTAGAGAGAACTGTGAAAAATGAAATTAGTTGTTCTTTTGCAAAGGACAATTCACTGCAAACTTCTGAAATGCCTCTCTCTTTTGAACTCTGGAAAGAGCTGACTCTAGAATTGCCATATAAAATGATTTATTAAAGAAAACAGAATAGTCCTTTTACAAAGCATTTAGATACATTCTTGTACTTTTCCATTAGGAGTACCTTTTGTGGAATGCATATATGGAACAAAATAAAATAAAATATGACATTTGACTATTGCAGCAGAAAGTCAAGCTCTCAGGAAGATGTTCTGCCACTGATAGGCAGAAAGACTTTTCTCCATTGTTTATTTTGGATGTGGAATTCAAAGAGGAGCAAATAGGTCTTTCCAGAAATGTTTCCTACCTTCACTGTCCAGTTGTTTTGCATGTAATCTCTCTGTCTCTCTGTCTCTGTCTCTCTATCTCCTTTTCTATCTATATCTATATCAATGTCTATCTTCATGTTAATCTCCATCTACCTATATCTCTATCTCTATTTCTTTGTCTATCTTTATATTTATATCTATCTGTAACTATATCTATATAATCTATATCTGTATCACCTATAAATCTATATTTATCTATACACATATATCTACTGTACGTTTATCTTTCTCTCTCTTGCTCTCTCTCTCCCTATATATAATTTCAAAAGTGAAGTTCTCTAATTAAGCATTAAATTTTAAGTAATATTTTAGTAAGTTCTGGAAGTTACATTACTTTTTATTTCTGGACACTAAATAACACCTTGATGAGGCAACTCCAAGAGTTACAAATACTAGTGCTTAATATTAATAGAAGGAAATACTCTCTATTTTGTACCATACTCAATAATACTTAACATCATATTTTTTATCTTCCAGTAAACAATGTAATAATATTTTTAGGACATCAACAAATGTCTACAGTTTATTATAAAAGGATTGCATATTTAAATCCTGAAGTATTATACAATCAAATAATATTTCAAAATCCATTGGATGTATCTTTATAACTCCAAACTTTTCTTTGCAAATGAGTACCTGTGAGTTTCCTCCTGGTGTCCTACACCTCTGCTAGTTCATTTTTCAGTTTGTAACGTCTGTGTATATTTTCAGTTAAATGCATATGTCACCAGTGTGTACTGAGTAGTTCTAAAACACCTGTTTTAAAGCTTACTTCAGCACAGATGAATCTGTACATGTCTTAAGGTCTCCTACTCAGTACCAATGTTTTGTGTACTTGTTAAATCTAAGACCACTTAACATTAAAAGTAGCCTCTCAATATAGGGCAGTGTGCCTAAAATAACAATATGTATATTGACTCTATTGTAAAAGAGTTACATCGCAAGTCAAGTGCATTCTTAAAATGAAAACTAAAGAGAAAGAAATAGCTACTTAACTCTTCAAGAAATTATGGAAGGTGAAGGAGAGACTATAGCATATATTCAAATCAGTTTTAAGTATATGGCTTTAAACTAGGCACCATGAAAGCTAAAAGTCAATGTCACATAACTTCTATATAAAAGTCTAATGTGAAAAAGCTATGGATGATACATAGTAAGAAAAATGGTATCCTTTTTTGCTTCATGAGACATTTTATTACAACTGCCTATTTAAATGATGAATCTCTCATATGTGTTCTATCAATATATTTTGATTTAATTAATCATTTTGATACTATACACATTTCAGCTCATTTGATTAAATGATATACAGTAGTAAGAGAATCTTAACTTCTAAAGTTTCATGATTACATATTATGATTTAGTTTTCTGGTTTTGCTTTGGAAAAGTAGTTAATGTTCTACTTGGGAAGAAGAATATTAATAACTCCACACAGCCTGGAATCACTATATAAGAGTTAGAATTTCCTATTTTGATGATATTTTTACTACATTGGAATTTAGATTATTTAAGCAGTAATTATTTAAATTCTTATAGAATATAATTTAGAATTTAAAATTTTACAAGTTAGAACATTCTACATAAATAAGGGAGTATTTGAGGAATGTCATAGGTATATGAAAGCACCTAAGACAGGTGTGGAGATAGATTGAAACCTATGACAACAATATGCAAGCTCAAGTCCAAAGACAAGGATAAATAAGTACATCTTTTGATGTGCAAGGTAAAAATTTTATTTCAATTCGGTTATTGTTTGTATTTTTTCTTTTGCTTCGATTATATAATTGTTAGTTAATACAAACTCTCAATCACAACACTTACAAGGCAGACCACTTGAGACTCAAAATGATCCCTCAATACAGAGCAGTGTATCTAAATTAGCAATATGTATACTGAATCTATTGTAAAAGAGCTGTATCTCAAGTCAAGCGCTCAATTCAAAATGAAAAATTGAGAGAAAGAAATAGCTACTTAACTCATGAAAGCGTTATGGAACGCTCCTGAAATTTAGGATGGCTTCCTAAAGTTCAGGGACATTCTCATCTATATATTTTCAGACCAGCTGAGACTACCTTGACTCATTCAGCTAATTACTTAACAATTTTAAATCTCTTTAAAATATCAGAAATATTTAATGTATGGGTCTCCATAACATCAAAATAAACTAACTATTTCTTATTCTATTAGAAAGGACCTAAGGTAGAAGCAAAAGCCAGCAATTTAAAAACTGTCTAACACTGGAGACATTATTTTCTGGGCTACAAAGAATGAGAAGCTTCACTTCTCTTACTGTGCGATCTGCAACACACTCTGCAATGTGGCTGGGTGAGTTCCACACCTGCCACTACCCTTCACTTATTTAATGATCATGGCATGTCCAATATGATGCTGACGATTCCACTACAACAAGGACTGAAGTTCTAAGGAATGTCCTTGCCTTTTTTTTAGAGGGGTACAGAACATGAAATGTCAGCTGTTCTCTATAAACCTTTAATGCTTTCATAACTATTATTTTTGTATTGTGCTAGCTATTAATATCTGGCTGTGCCTTATCAAAACCTAGAGTGATCACTGTCTTATATAGGTTGCAATAATTTGTATGTTTAAGTTTTGTGGTTTTTATTTTGTTTACTCACTCAAATTGTGCACAGAATATAACAGTTGTACACATTCCCCTTAAAAGTATCACATAGAAAAATAATAGCCAGCGTACTCATCCAGATCTGTAATATTCTTACCAGGTTGTAATGAGAATACAAATTTATGGTAGAAAACATCTATGTTTTAAAAATTTGTCTTCTGTAGCTTTCATACAATGAAATATGACATATCAGAAAAATGCATGAACAAGTGAGATAAAGTGACTTGATTTTAAAAAAAATGAACAGCTTGGATGGTAATAAGGACCTTACTTAGAGATACTTTAAAACACTTTCAACTCTGAAATACAAAAACATAAAAATTATCTAACTCTGATCAAATGTATACCTAACTGAGAAAGCTCATCCAGAAAGTCCATTGTAAGAGGCTTTAAAACAGAAAACCTGAAAGTTTGATAACAGAGAAGCATCGTGAGACAAGTCTTTTTTCTAAATTGTAAAACAAAGTTATGGCCTTGGCATAATTGTGCTTGAAATAAGAGTCAGGCAATTAAAACCATAATAATAAAATATATTTGAGACATTTTATTACTACTAAAGAAAAATCCAGGCTTTTTGCACTGATTCCATAAAGGTACATATGGGAAACAATTGCCTCATGCCCTCTCTGAGCTTCAGTCATTGCTAGTGAGATGAAGAACCATTTCTGTACTTACAACATCTGCTGGGATCCAGCCTTGACAAGAGTTGGGGGTCGTCAAGGACTAGGGATACCTGGTAGGTGAATAAGAAAACATACAATTGAGATACAATACTGACAGGCTGGGGATTTTTTGACATGGAAGCCCTTGAACTCGGGAGTCAGGGTACTCACCTAGACTCGACTCAGTCCCAGTCCTTTACTGAAATCATACAAGGAAGTTGGGTTACAAAATTCATAGGGGTTAGGTAAATGCTTCTCTATTTTCCTGTCCCAACATTTTCTTGTGACATAGAGTAATACATATTAGAACAAAAAAAAATAAAGAAAACTATATATGATATTTTCTAGTTCCATCATTTGCATAAGAATTTCATGAAGTCATTGTTGTTAATAGATGACTAATAGTCCATTGTGTAAATGTACCGCATTTTTTGTATCCATTCCTCTGTTGAAGAACATCTGGGTTATTTTCAGCTTCTGGTTATTATAAATAAGGCTGCTATGAACATAGTTGGGCATGTGTTGTTGTTGTATGTTGGAGCATCTTCTAGATACACACCCAGGAGTGGTACAGCTGGGTCTACAGTTAATACTATGACCAATTTTCTGAGAAACTGTCAGACTGATTTCCACAGTGGTTGTACCAGCTTGCAATCCCACTAACAATGGAGGAGTATTCCTCTTTCTCCACATTCTTGTCAGCATCTACAGTCACCTGAGTTTTGATTTTAGCCATACTGACTGGTGTGAGGTGGAATCTCTGGGTTGTTTTGATTTATATTTCCCCGATGAGTAAGGACATTGAACATTTCTTTAGCTGCTTCTCAGCCTTTCAATATTCCTCAGTTGAGAATTCTTTGTTTAGCTCTGTATCCTATTTTTAATAGAGTTATTTGATTTTCTGGAGTCTAACTTCTTGAGTTCTTTGAATATATTGCATATTATCCCTGTATTAGATGTAGGATTGGTAAAGATCTTTTCCCAGTCTGTTGGTTGGTGGTTTTACTATTGACAGTGGCCTTTGCCTTACATAAGCCTTGCAATTTTATAAGTTCCCATTTGTTGATTCTTGATTTCAGAGCATAAACCAATGGTGTTCTGTTCACAAAAATTTCTCCTGTGCCCATGTGTTTGAGGCTTTCCCCCACTTTCTCCTCTATTACTTTCAGTATGTCTAGTTTTATGTGAAGGTCCTTGATCCACTTGGACTTGAGATTTGTATAAGGAAATCAGAATGGATCGATTTTCATTCTTCTACATTCTGACACAGTTGAACCAGCACCATTTGTTGAAAATGCTGTCTTTCTCACTGGATGGTTTTGTCTCCTTTTGTAAAGATCAGGTGACCATAGGTGTCTGGGTTCATTTCTTGGTCTTCAATTCTATTTCATTAATCTACCTGCTTGTCTCTGTATCAATACCATGCAGTTTTTATCACTATTGCCCTGTAATACAGCTTGAGGTCAGAGATGATGATTCCCTCAGAAAATCTTTTATTGTTGAAAATAATTTTTGCTATCCTGGGGTTTTGGTATTCCAAATGAATTTGCAAATATCACTATTTACAGATGATATCATAGTATACTTAAGTGACCTTAAAAATTCCACCAGAGAACTCATAAACCTGATAAACCACTTCAGCAAAGTGACTGGATATAAAATTAACTCAAAAAAAAATCAGTAGTCTTCCTCTACTCAAAGAATAAACAAGCTGAAAAAGAAATTAGGGAAAGAACACACTTCACACTTCACAATAGTCACAGATAATATAAAATACAGTGGTGTGAATGTAACCAAGCAAGTGACAGATTTGTATAACAAAAACTTCAAGTCCCTGAAGAAAGAAATTGAAGATCTCAGAAGATGAAAAGATCTCCCATGCACGTAGATTGGCAGGATTAATATAGTAAAAATTGCCATTTTGCCAAAAGTATTCTGCAGATTCAATGGAATCTCCATCAAAATTCCAACTCAATTCTTCATAGACTTAGAAAGAGCAATTCTCAAATTCATTTGAAATAACAAAAAACCCAGGATAGCAAAAACTATTCTTAATAAAAAAACTTCCGGTGGAATCACCATCCCTGACCTCAAGGTAGGCTCTTTTTCTTAAATATTTTGAATACAATATAATTCACTTAGCAAAATTAACACTGAATGTGTTATAGGAGATAATCTTTAATCAACAGTTGCTATAATTTTATGTCTTTTATAATTTAATATTGTTATGATTCTACAATAAGATTATTTAATTCTTTTGATCATTTTTTGTTTCTAATGAGAATAAATTTTCTCTTTTGAAATGTGAAAGTTTATGTTCAAAGTTTAAACAGTATTCCACATACTTCAAAATCTGTAATATTCTTACTAGGAGCAATGCAAAGTTGATGAAGAACAAAAAACTACATCAAACTTATGAAATGAGTAAATAGGGGAAAGACAACACAGAAAAAGTAAAAGGTCCAAAAAATAAAATCATTTTATCTATGTTGTGAAGTAAAGTATGTTGTCATATACATTTAAAAATGAAAAAACAGGAACCAAAATTTTATTGAAAAAATATTTTCTATATCACTGAAAGTAGACTATAATTAATCTAATGCTTGTTCAAATAATATGTCCTACTTACAAATAATACATCAATGATGAACAGTGAAATTACATTTATTATAAAGCAAAATTATTAAGGAAATTAAATTATTACAATAATATTTTACATAAGGGAAACAAAACTGTGATAGGAAAGCAGAAAACCAGAAAATATCACACTCACAAACCAAAAAATGAAGTGTTAGTAATTAACCAAAATACAATGAAGATCATACTATATGTGGTTGGTGTAGGTAATCTATTCAAATCTGGAAACTTTCCTAAAATTTAATGAAACAAAAAGGATAACAAAACACATATTTTGACCATATTATCTGTAGGATATACTGCTAAGTAGTAAATATAAAAAGAATGTAATTAAACATAAAATGATATATCATGTTAAATAACCACGGAAATCTAGGGTGCTCATATGGATGGCATAGAAATAAATATTAACTGTAACTACAAATATGAATTGTTAGGAGCCTCGGTGAGTGGTGACAACATTTGCCATCACAAGATCAATCAATCACAATCAAGTTTAGACATAAAAATCCACCATGAGAGCTATAAAATAAAATTGTCTGTTTATTCAAAATTAGGTGTAATGCAGTCTGGTATAGACTCCATGAAACATATATGGCTGTTCAGTGAGTTTCTTTTCTAGTACTATACATGGGATGTGGATGATGGCATGGCTGAAAAAAAGTGAAAATATTTAAAGAGTGTTGTAGATAATCAAACCAGTCTTCTCAATGATCTCATCATTTGGAGAAATGTATTCATAAACTTCAAAATTGCATAATGTAATGTAAAACTTGCATTGCAATATCATGTAAAACACCATGTTGTACCAGAACAATAGCAAAGAAAGAAGGTTTTATAATAAGTCAAAGCGATGATTCTTTTTTATGTTTATGAATTTTTAAACCTTGCTGCATTATGTTGAGGACACAGTAACAGATGGGGATTTCCCTACAGAGGACTTCTAGCTTCACTACGCAAGCAACAAGATTTATTTGCCTCATCAAGAAAATGTATGGTAGGTCAGAAAACATAACCCTTTGGGGCTCTTAGTCATTAAAAAAACATACGAAGTTTTCTGCTCCTAAGAATTCCAAATAACTGTTCTCATTTCTTTTTCCAGGGAGAAGAAAAGACTCTAGGTTAAAAGATGGGGAAAAGAAACATATCTACAAACCATTAAGAAATGTTTATTTTATTCACTGGTGAAAAACAGCATGAAGTATTAACAAAAATAATATCTAAATACTTGTTTTTTGCAAAATATAAGATTATTAGTAAATATGTAATTAAAAATAATTTCCTTCTATCTTATAGTTTCAGAGAATGTACTGAAAATAATATAATAAATTACTAAAACTGGGTAAAATGTATGTTTGAGCTGTATTATCTGTAAAATATATTTAAACATTTTATATAGTCATGCTAAACAAAAATAATAATTTTGAAATATCACAAGGACAAAATTTATTTTATTGTATTTATTTATATTAGCATTTTAATACAACATATTTTTATGACATTCTTTTCCATCTCCCATGTCTTCGAGATCCCTACTCATTCAATTTCATGTTCTTTCTTTTTCACAGAAAAAAAAAGCAATAAAATCAGCAAGATAAAAAAAATGGCGAAAGCTTTGTTTAATACCTTAAATAAGTGTATTTGTAGCAATAAGAACTTTCCACCCAGATACAGAGGGTAATCAATATCACTGGCAATAGACTGTGAAGTGTGGGTACTGTCTATGTTATACATCACTAGTATGAGGGGCTTTATGTGGAACAAGATACGTCATTAGGACATTGTCTTTAAAATTAAAATTGGTTACCCAATTTTAAATTTCCTTCATATGTTTACATATTTTAGGTCGCCTTAACATTATTAGTTTTCCATTGAGCATTTTTTCTTTTTTTTTTTCCATTTTTTATTGGATATTTTATTTACACTTCAGATGCCATCCCCTTTCCCCATTACCCCCCCCACACCTTAGAAAACCCCTATCCCATGCCTCCTTTATCTTTCTGCATTTATACACTTTTTTAAAAATGTTAATCAAAGGCTTTATAAGTTTGGTGATGCTCAATCAGAGGTGTAACCCACTACCCAACCTAGATATATCAACTATTTTTGACTGGTGATGATACATGAACATCTGCCTCCCTGTATCCCCTCTCTTTCTCTATCTCACCTCCTAGCTTCTCCTCTCCTTCTCCTCCCCACCTTACTCCTTCTCTTCCTCTCAGTACTCCTCCCACCTTAGCTCCTCCTACATAACACCCTTCCTGTTAAAATAAAACTTTTCTCTCAAAATACATTTAGAGTCTAATTATGCCTATTTGTACCAGTGAGGTACAAGATAGTCCTAATACCCAGTCCATCATTTTGTTGACTAACCAGAACCTCTGTCATCTATCCTAACTAAAACAGTTAGTTCTGAACCTGGCTTTTTCCTTGTCTTTAGAATGAATGTCAACTGAAAACCATCCACTCAAATCATTTCTCTCAAGGTAAACAGCCAGGATTGGCTATGAGACTATAAGTTTTCAACCCCGTCAGAAATCCAGAATGACTGAGTTAACTATAATTGTGAGAAGCACGAAGCATAGCTTCTAAACCTTAGCCAATTTATAGAGAACTCTGAACACCTGGATATTCCCTATACTACAAAACATTGGAGCATCTGTTCTTCCGCCTTCTGGCCCAGGGTCATCTGACAGACCTTAGTGCTGCAGAATTATTAAGGGCCGATTACTCTGTCTAGGCAGATATAATCAGTCAACTATTCTGCAAGTGTGTCCTCTTCTGGACAGTAATTTGTCTGTTGATGGAAAGAGGCAATTGTTGTCCAGTGGCTGTCCTACCACAACTGGAGTAACTGCAAAGATGCTAATTTCTTCTTAGAATTCAATACAGGAAGCTGTCAGGAGCAGACAGGTCTCTAATTAAAATGAACATTAATACAGAAAGGTTTGTCATGTCAATTATGTGGACTTCTGACATTTTGAAAACCAACTATCCATGTAAGGTAATCTGAACTGTTGTCTGTTAACTCTACTCAGCTATTTCTAAATAAAACGTAGAAAACACCCTAACAATAAACTCCAAGCCATGAATTTGCTATAGTCCCTTAACTCACAGGCTGACCATCTCAAATCTGTTAAAAAATTAAAGAAGGACTGGGTCTAAGCCTGGTATTCCTAAATGTGTTATACTGATACAATGCCTATGAGAGTAACAATATTCATCTCACTTTTATATCAATAAGAAGCTCGTACCAATGAAAACCTTAAAATTTGTAATCAAAGTAAATTGGTGCCATTTAAGAAATTATATCTGCATCATGATAATAATTGTACAGATTTCTACCATTAGGTTATGGCTATGCAATAAACCCTAGCTAATCCTCTCTATTCCCACAAAGCCACTACTTTTCCCTAAAAAGACAGCCCAACATTTACCACCTTAGTCCCCAAGCCCAGGGAATAGGGGCACTGAGTCTTCATTACCTTCTTCAAGCTGATTATGGGCATTGAGATATTAGAGGAGGAGTGGAGGGAAGAGTAAATTGATAAGCCTCTGATGCTGTGTCTTCACTGCATCCAGATGGAATTCCAGGACCTCACAGGTTTGAGCAGGTATGCCCAGCTTGCTTGATGAGTAGATACACCAGGGCTGATTATTCTGAAATATACAATTCTCAAAACAAATTTTAGTATAAAAATAATTCATTTAAGAGGGCTGACTATTTATTAAGGATGTTTGTTCTAACCACTTTTCTTTTTTTCCCCCTCTTTCATTAGATATAATATTTACGTTTCAAATTTTATCCCTTTACTGCATTCCCCCCACCACCCAGGAACCCCTTATCCCATCCCCCCTCCTCCTGCTTCTATGAGGGTGTACACCCACCTACCCCCCATTCTCCCTCCCCACCCTCAGATTTCCCTGCCCAATCAGTGTTCAGCCTTCATGGGACCAAAGATCTCCTCTCCCACCTATGCCCAACAAGGCCATCCTCCCCTACATATACAGCTGGAGTCATGTGTCCCTCCATATGTGCTCCTAGGCTGGTGGTTTAGACCCTGGGGAGCTCTGGCTGGTTGGTATTGTTGCTCTCCTCATGGGGCCACCAACCCTTTTGGCTCCTTCAGTTTACTCTCTAACTTCTCCATTGGGAACCTCTGATCAGATTAATGGTTACCTGGGAGTATCTGCCTCTGGGTATGTCAGACTCTGGGGGACCTCTAAGGAGGCAGCCTTCTTAGGCTGCTGTCAGCTTTCCCTTTCTGTCATCCATATCAGCATCTCTTTTTGGTGACTGCACATGGAATGAATACCCAGGTGGAATGGTCTTCGTACAACCTCTCCTTCAGATTCTGTCCCACATTTTGTCTCCATATTTCCTCCCTTGGGTGTTTAGTTACTCCTTCTAAGAAAGACCTAGGCATCCTCACTTGTTCTTCCTTCTTCATGCGCTTCATGTGGTCTGTTAGTTGAATCTTTGTTGTTTCAAACTTTTGGGCTAATCTCCGCTTAACAGTGAGTAAATACCATGTGTGTTCTTTTGTGATTGGATTACCTCACTCAGGATGATATTTTCTAGTTCCATCCATTTACCTAAGAATTTCTCGAATTCATTATTTTTAATAGCTGAGTAATGTTCCATTGAAAGAGGAACACTCCTTCATTGTTGGTGGGGTTGCAAGCTGGTACAACCACTCTGGAAGTCAGTCTGGCGGTTCCACAGAAAATTGGACATAGCACTACCTGAGGACCCAGCTATACCATTCCTTGGAATATACCCAGAAAATGCCCCAACATATAACAAAGACATATGCTCCACTATGTTCATAGCAGCCGTATTTATAATAGCCAGAAGTTGGAAAGAACCCAGATGCCCTTCAACAGAGAAATGGATCCATTGAGCATTTTTATGCATTTCCTCCATTTTCAATATCTTTTCTTCAGGTCCCCACTTGATCCTACTATTCAAGTTCTCCCAATCCATCAATAAATACATATTCTATTTCTCTTCCCTACAATGATGTATCTGACACTTTACATAACATAATTTTTACCTGACGTCCATGGTTCTATTGAGATGCAGATAGACAAATAATGTATGTATTCACTTACATGTGGATATTAGCTGCAAAATCAATGATACCCAAACTTCAACCCCTGACACTCATATGGCCTTTTATAAGGCTTATAGTCTTATTTGTTCCTGTTAATATTTCCTCCTGTACTCTGGCCACTAGTATTATTCTAATTTTACGTTCCTGTTGTAGTTTTCCATTTATCCTTTTGTAGCACTATATTTTATTTTACCTTTCTTGGAAGATCCTGCACCTTGACCCCTAGGCCATCACTTCCTACATAAACTCTGATTTGAATAAATGTAACATACATATCTAAAATGTAAACATTGAAGTCCACATACAGAGAATCATGCAATGTATGTCTTTCTCAGTCTGGATTACCTTATTTAAGATAATTGTTTCTAGCTCCACCTATTTATATGCAAGTTTAAATTTTTGATTTTCTTAATAACTGAAAAATATATTGTCTAAACATAAAGCAAATAGTAACCTATTCAGCAACTGAGTGAAGAATGGCTGCTTCCAATTTTGGGCTAATTTGATTTATACAGAATAGAACATAAATGAATAAGGATTCGCATAGTAGAATTTCATTGGCATCTATGCCCCTGAGTATTGTATCTGCATCTTGTGGTAGTTCTATTTTTGGCTCTTTGAAATCTTTATTTTTGTTCATTGTAAGCTTACGTGGTAGAAATCACATATGCTCCTGATACGTTGATTTTATACTAAAGGTCAAACTTATTATTCATATTGTGACAGAATGAGCCTAATTAAAATATCATAAAGATCTCATTTATTGATGGGTTTCACTCATATTAGTGTCTTTGACCTTAGGGTAGCCCCAGGCATTGTTTAAGCTGCTTTTATTAACAGATCGTGCATACAAAATCAGTTGAGCAATAATTATAACTTATTTCACAAATTTTGTTCTCTGTGATATTGAAAGACTGAAATCGTCAATGTTCCTAAATACTGATCAAATATGCTTCCTTGCTAATTTCACACTGATCACAGTATTGATATTTTACTTAATTTGACATAGAATTCAAAGATGGAAAGGCAGTTTAGTGAGTAAAAGCACATGCAGCCAAACCTCTTGACCTGAGATTTATCTAGAATACTTACATACCAGGAGCAGAGAACTAATGACAAATGTTGTCTCCTGCTTCCACATGTGTACCTTAGCATGTCACACACACATGCACAATCATGCATGTGTGCACAAGTACACACACACACACCACACACACACACACTCACACAATCACCTAAGAAGAATAAAGTTGTATAATATAATAGTAAAAACAAACAGTGATCATGAAGAAAGAAACATAGACAAATTAAAAAAATAAAAATAACATAACTCAGTTACAAACAAGCATTAAATGGAAATGTTCAAAACAAGATGATTTGATAACCTAGATAGTGACACTTTTATGTATATGTATAAGTATATTATCTTCATGCCTCTGGGTTCTTCATGTATTCTGGTAATTTGACAAAGGATCACTAATTCAGCACAGGACTTGTGGGAGAGGCCAACCAGTGTTTGGTTTAACCTGAAGCTCACATCACAAGAGGGTGCTCATGTACTAAACTGCTGTCATGGCCAAAATCAGAGATTTGTGCATTGTTTACTAGTCATCTGAAAGGCTTCTTTCAGCATTAGATGGGAGTGGGTACAATGATCCATAGGCAGACAATATGTGAAAAGAGAGCATAAACTGTAGGTCTACATAGACCCTACATAGTTACGTCCCTTCAGGGCTGTAGGAATGTCAGAGAAGGGTGAAAAGAAAGACCACAAGAGTCAGAGATAATAGAGGACATAAGAATATGGCCAAATGACTCAATTAAGCTGGGCTCATAAAAGATCACAGAGTCTTATAAGGCAAGCACAGCACTTACATGGGTTTGTACTAGGTTGATTGCAAATAAGATATGGTCATTAGACTGGTGGTTTTGTGAGTCTTCTAAGAGTGTGAGCAGGAGCCTGGAGAGATGGCTCAGTGGGTAAGGGCACTAGCTGCTATTCAAGAGGTCCTGAGTTCAATTCTTAGCAACCACATATTGGTTCAGAACCATCTGTAATGGAATCTGATGCTCTCTTCTGGTGGGTCTGAGGAGAGCAACAATTTATTTACATATAAGAGAGAAAAAAGAAAGAAAGAAAGAAAGAAAGAAAGAAAGAAAGAAAGAAAGAAAGAAAGAAAAGTGACAGCATGTGTTTCTCTGACTTGTTTCTCTGATCTTGAGATATTTTCTTCCTGTTGGGTGACCCTGTCCACCCTCAGTATGGGATTTTGCCTTGTTTTATATTATCTTGTTTTTTGAGTCTTGGATGTTATCTCTTGGAAGCTCACTCTTTTCTGAAGAGTAAAAGAACTAGAATGGATCTGGGGGAGATGGGAGGTAGGGAGTAGCTGAGAAATATAGAAACAAGGGAAATTTCTCAGGGTGTATTGTATGAAAGAAGAATTTATTTTCAGTAAAAAGCAAAACATATTAAAAATTCAAAAAAGGGAATGACCATTTCTATTCCTAATATGAATATAAGGAGTATGCATATCTGATGATGTTACTAACCTTAGGAGTATTTTTCCTGCCCAGATATAAATAGCCAACATTAGCCACAGAGATTCTTCTTTCAATAATCTGAAGCTTCTACTAAGTTATCTCTGTTTGAAGACATAATCATCTAGGGGCCCTAACATCTTTAGCATAGTTTTCTTGAGAAATAAAAATGCATGGTAGTATTTATTCTATAACCTTGTCATTTGTCCTAAGTAATGCTCTGAAATGAGGCAATATCTATGCCTAGGTGCACATTACGTTTCCTACAATTTTCTACCAAAATGTCAATTCTGGAAGATATGTGTACAATGTATACACATCAAATCCATTTTGTGTACAGTCATTCAAAGTGGTATGTGTTTTGTCCTCTATAGGAGGCGACGTGAAACTAAAGGATATAAATACCTGTCTTCAGCTTTTTGAGTGAAAATATTAAGAATTTACTAATCAATAAAAGTCTAATATCTTCTTTATGATCCATAAAATTGAATAGCCTAATGTGTATGTGTATATGTATGCATGTGCATGTGTGTGTGCACGTGCATGTGTGTGTGTTGACAGATAGAGACAAAGAGAAAGAGAGAATATTTTACTTGCATATATGCCTATAGACATTATATATTCATGGTGCTCAATGTGGTCAAATAGATCATTGGATTTACTGGGAATTGAACTACAGGTATTTCTGAGCTACCATGCTGAGACCTGATTACTGGTTCTCTGAAAGAGAAGCAAGAGCTCTTAATTCCTGAGCCACCTCTCCAGCACCATAGCTTGCCTTATTTTACAAAAGGTAAATTGACAAAACATGGCTAGCTCTTATCATGTTTGGAGACAGAATGTGATGCTGATTAGGATGCATCTTCAGAAAGAAGAGAAACATAAATGTAGATATTCAACTTATCACAAAGGAACAGGTAGTAGATACTCTCAGTCAAGTGCAAGCAGAGATAAATGGAGTAAATGTCTCCCACTGTCTTTTCTGTTAATGGATATTTATTGGCTAAACACAGAGAAGCAAACTTCAAATGAGGATACTGATTTGTGTCTATTAATTTATGTCCTCAATAAAGACTCCTCTTTATAAACAAGAAAAGAAAGTTTCCATCAAAGTTGTCTAAAACACCAATTCAAAGGCAGTTTGGAAGTGATTGGGTAGTTACAATTATTTAAAAATAAATTATGTTAGCCATGATACAGATATTTGAATGGACCAAAATCTGATTCCACTTCTCTTCCCACTTTTCTGTCTTTGACATTTCTTTTTTCTAGCCATACTTTGATGAATGTAGGTAATAGAGATTAAACAATTTAGTTCTGTGTGATGCTAGCAAAATTCCTCCCAAAAACAAGGAAGTAGATCTCCTAGAGACAGCAAAGAGACATAGGTGAAGTGCCAAAAAAGTGAAACTTAATAAAGGAATGGTTCCTTTGTGAGAATTTCCCATAAGAGAAATGTAGAAAAGGAGAAGGAAAGGGGGCGGGGGGAGAAGAGGTGATGAGATGGCCTACTGGATGGACAGGAATGTTAAAAGGTTTCATTTATAAAGCTAAATATTTCCTGCATGTGGGCACTCTCTGTCCATATTTACCTTGAGACACTCATCTAAAATTTAATATCATTTTTTGTAGCTAGCAGTTTATAATTGGAATAAATTTAGCTCCTACATTTTTGTTCTTATTGGAAATATGATATGTCCAAATTCATGTAATAGGTTTGTTTTTAAAATTGGAGAGGTTTGGTGGAATACATAGAGCCATAAAACTTGTCTTTCTTAGGGAAAAGCATGTTTATTGTTTGTCTAATATAAAATGTTTAGCTCTGAACACATACATATATGCAAATAACATATGGATTGAGCAGATTCCACTTTATATATTCAAGAAAAGAGACAGGTACATGGGATGTTTAAAGGGATGGAAGAGAAAATTATGTAATTATATTATAAACTTAAAGGCTATCAAGTTATAGTTTTAAGCTTTAGTGACAACATTAGTAAAAGATTCTTGACAAAATCAGTATTGTACCATTTAAAAGCAAAGTAGAGTCTAACATCTTACAAGTTTCCTTATAAACAGTTATGTGTTAAGAGGTAAATTTTCCCCTTTAGCAAAGTAGTACAGAGAAATAAATTTTCACTATATGCATCTATAGATGCAGGTATATTATTGGCATATAATTATCATACTATTTCTCATAATTATATTTGGCAAATCTTCAAAGGATGTTTGAATTGCTTTAAATAATATCTCTCAGAGCCATGTTAGTAAACTCAAAAAAAAAATTCCATCAATGTTTTCCCTCTCCCATTATTTTGTAATCATGAAAATGCAGGTGTGTGTGTGTGTGTGTGTGTATGTGTGTGTGTGTTAAAGAAAATACAGATTTCTACTACAGATAATTTTATCTTCTAGAACCTTTAAGAAATGAAGCATCTTTACCACAAAGCTTATCAGTGGAATGTAGATTATTGTCTCATACATCTACTAAGTACAATCCTTTTAAATGCACTTATCATTTTCTATATATGCTGCATTCAACCTGAATAGCTGACCCATAGAATGCTTGTAAATCCCTTATAAAATCCTTTTATTTCAGAGTACTTGAAGTTAGATTTAGTAGCTCAGAGGTAAAGAGCAAGAAAAGTTAACTAATTTTGAAAAAAAAGGTGTATTTAGGTGTAAGAGATACCTTGGTTCCATGCAAGAAATTTAATACTTATTTTCTTAGAGAAATGCTATCAGTAAGATAGGCCTGAGATAAAATCAATGCATCCATTTGACTGTTATTATTGTCCACTTTCAGTGTGAAATTCCTAGAAATACACAGTTCTCACAATTGGTACATATGACTAAAGGATATTTTCATACCTCAGGCCAAGGGAGTTTTCATCACATATCTTAATGATATGTTGTATATTCACTGGCTCTAAATTTATTGTCAAGACTTTAAAACGTTACTTCAAAAAGCCAGATCAGAACAATGAAATATGGCATCCATTGAACACAGCAACTAAAAATTAATTGTTCCTGTTGATTGGATCTTTTGATATAGCAATGTAAAGGTCAGTGCTTAAAGTTCTTTACTTTTATAAGATTAAGTAAAACTTGTTTATAACTCTATCTATATCACTCTTATAACACTTAACTGAGTAGCTTTGTTTATCATCATTTATCAGACAGAAATTTTCTAGATTTCTGAAATCAAAGCATCTAACTTGTGTACTTAACTTTTATTCATTTGTCAAGTCAAATGGTAGAAGGTCGTCTAATATAGCATGTGCTGTTTTTGCTTGACTGTGACAAATCAGTTAACTCAAAGCTCTGAGTTAATTTTGGGAAAGTCAGTGGTGTCATAATTTATGTTTTTCTCTATACTAATATTATTTTAACCCTTGTCAGATAGGTTACTTCACAATATAATTATAAATTTAAAGATTATTTATGCACTGTACAATCACTCTAGATATTCCTAATCTAACAATTAAGGATTTTTAGTCAGTACCCAGCACAAAAAGTTTTTGTGGGAAATTCTATATTTCTTACTAACTAAAGTTATCAGAACAAGTAACATTTCCCAAAAAAAGATTTCTCAGTCATATCCACTTTTTTTCTGGTCTACAAACATATTTGTGTGATAATTTCTTCACTTTATATGAGTGTCTTCCAGTATTTTTCTTTCTCAGCCACTCACTCACAATGCTAAGTGAGAATATGACTAGAGACTAAACATAAAATTTCAAAGGGTTTGAATCAAGGCTCAGTAGGATAAATGCTTGCTGTATAAGTATAAGGGCATGAGTTTATATTCCTAACACTTATGTAAATTCAAGGCACAGAAATGCTTGTCTTTGATCCAAGCATGGAGTGTTATAGACAAGAGAAACCCATGATCTCCCTTGGCAGCAAATTTTATGGAATTAATCAAAAAGTCTTGGGCTTAATGAAAGACATTTTTAAAAAATGAAAAAGTTATGTATAGATCGAGGAAAACTGTTTTTCTCTTCTGGCCTCTATATATCTACTCTTAATAGCAAGTCACTAAGTATATACATAACTGTGCACAGATATATACCCATTCACAACACACAAACACAAAAACATACAGAATTTTATTTACTTCGCGAGGAGTCTTACATCAGCTTTAAGAAATTTATTCATCTCTAATATATTACACTCTGACTACATTTTCTCCTTCCTTCCCAGTACCTCCCTCATCTACTTCTTCACTTGTTTTCCAGAGAAGTGTATGCTTTCCACATATGTCAACAAAACATGACATATCAAGTTAGAATAAGACTAGGCAACTTATTCACAGCCATCAGAAAGCTAAGAAGTTTACATCAGTATGGGAGGACAGCACACTCACAAAATTTCTGATGTGATTCTATTGAGAATTCAACATAGGCCTATATTCCTAGGACATCACTGGGAAACTTCTGTACCTTTCTTCTGAGAGGATGCTGTCCTTTCTTCTTCAGCTTAATGGTTAGTAGAGTTATTCCTTGTTTCTCTGATATGTCTTCAAAGCTATTCCTAGGTACATTAACATTTTCATCTTTTTTTTTTTTTTATAACACAGTCAGGTATGCCTGTTTTTCTTCCTTTTTAAAAATATTTCAATGAAGTATGCTCCATAAAATATTTTCTTTGTGTTTTAAGTCTTTTGCTTCAACACAAGTTTGGTTTGAAAAAAACTCAAATCGTTCTCAGCTCACACAAGCCCCGGACACACACCAGCAGCTCAATGAGTGGAGCTTTCTTCACATTCTTTTGAATCTTTCTTATGCAATACCAGTGACATTTCCAGAGTGGTGAAAAACTACCAAAAAGAGATAAACCTTCTTCACTATGAAACGTGACATTTATATCTCAAGTAAGCCTACACACAGCCATCTGGATATTTCTGGCTTCTTTTAACTTCTTTACATAAGTCTAATACCTTCGTTGTCTATAACTAATATACAGAAACTGTTTTTTTTCTCTAGGAGGTCAAAGTCATCTTGTTTATTTGTTTGAGTAAAATATTTTCTGCGGTACTTATTTTTTGAAGTTCACAAATACACATCCACATGTATTCACATGAATTATTAACTTGCTCTATTTCTAGGTACTTTTCTTGTAATCATTGTATATTTTGGGTTAATTTTTTAAATAAATGACTGAACAAGCATTGAATATTTACAGACTAATTTGAAGTATAAGGCATTACATTATTTGATACTTTTCTTTATTGTTGCTTAAGTCATACAGTTATTTCCATAGGTACTAAAATGCTTCTTAAGATATTCATTTTTTCTTAATTAAAACATTTAATATTTTGGTATGAAGAGATGGCTCAGAGGTTAAGAGTGCTAACTGTTCCTCAAGAGATCCTGAGTTCAATTTCCAGAAACCTCATGGTGGCTCATAACCATCTCTAATAGGATCCAATGCCCTCTTAAGATGTGTCCAAAGACAGTGACAATATACACACACATATAAAATAAATAAATTTATATAAAAGAAAAAAAGGCATAAAAAGACATTATAGTTGTGAAACAAATTAAATATTTCTTTTTAAAAGTTGTTTTATTTATTTACATTCCAAATGTTGCCCTATCTCCAAGAGCTCTTCACCCCATCTCCCCTCCCGTTTACCTCTGAGAGGGTGTTCCACCCACCTACCCACACCTCACCTCCATATGTTCTTTCAGTTACACTGACTTAAATATTAACCCACAAAAATACTGCTTTAATTGAGAAAATAATAAAAGCCTACTCTTGAAAATCCAGAAGAGAAATATAAATGTATTTTCTGAGATATATATTATCAACATGAAAGAATGTAAGCATCAAATAGTCAGAACAGTGAAGTGGAGTTTTTAGTTTCTTTGAAAACTCAGTTGTGTCACTGGAAACTGACTTACGGGGATATTTTGGTGAAGCAGACACACGAAATGGCATGTGATGTTTTGATGGAATGGACATTTGAGAGTGCACTTAATGTCAGAAAGCATATAAATGGAATCCATAAACATTGAGAGCTACCTCTTGCATTGCAACACCATGCAATGACTTGCTGGTCTTCATTGGTCTTCTCTAGTCTTTGCTGGGGATGCTGGAGAGGTGTTGCTGGATGACCAGTGCTTCATGCAGCACTTTGGTGGGCTCATCTCCTTGCTGTTTTTTGCTAGTCTTCACTTCACTGAGAGAAATGTGCCAAAAAACATGTAGTTTGACTGACTTCTGAGGTCTCAGTTGACCCTTCCAAAATTGAGCAGAGCTTTGTGGTTTCTGCTGGATGGGGCAATTGCTACTGATTTGTTTTTGGTGTTTGCAATTGGACTAATCTGTTGGCATCCTGACAATGAAGAATGGAATCACTCCAAAAAAATTACTTCTAAACAGATCTACAAATCATTTTCCTATTAACCTTCTTTGTAGCTAATCTGTAGTCTGTGGGTTAGAAGGGAAGTTGAAGAACTCAAGAACCTTAAGTAAAGTAGGATTAGAAAAATCTAAGCCTACAGAGTAGGCTACATTTATGTGTATATTTATGTGTATATACACGTACTTACTGATATGTAATAAACATTACTGGAAATAGTAGCCATTAACTGAAGAAAGAATGGCAGGCTGTATGGGAGATTCTGGAGGAAGAGAGAAGTAGTGTAACAATATAATAATATAATAATGAGAAAAATAAAATAAGCAATTAAGATGTTCATTTCAAATATTATAATATTAATGTAAATACTGCAAGAAGTAAAGGGCAATGTTATGATTGACTTAACAACACATTTATTTTTCCAGTATTTTTGGGTGCTGTGAACAGAGTGTACTAGTGACACCTCTCTTTGAAGTCTGTACTCTCTTGGCTTCTCACTATGTGGCCTTTTCTCCAGGGCGAGAGAGTGCTCTTTAGTACCATTTTCTTTTCTAATAAAATAGGCTTAGTGGATTACGTTCTTAGGTGATAAGCTCATGTAACCCAAGCACTTATTAGAAAACTGTTTCTAAATGTGGTCATATTATGGGTAAGGAAAAGCAGATTTAAGAGGTATTTTTGCCATCGAGAGTAACATACAAAATTCATTCAGAGAAAAGTACTTCATTTTAATCCACTAGAAAAAATTTGAGAAATATCAACTAATCTTAAATCTTGCTACATGAATAATTGTTACAAGCAAAAATAAAATTTACTAAGTGAGTAAAATGCATGCAATCATTTAAAACTTCCATTTTCAAATCAATGTTTTGTAAGCTTAAGAAGATTTTGAAGTTGCCATAAAACTTTGTTCTGTGTCCTGTGTCTTTGCTTACTTGATTTCTGAAACTAAGCTGAAAAAATGTGTGTGTGTGCATATGTGTGTGTGTGTATTTATATTTAGTGAAATGAACTTCATAGACCATTATAACTGAATCCACAATTATATGCTTGCCTGCCCTTTATTATTTCGTTTATGGTTTGCAATTTTGAATTTCTGGATAGAAACCAACCCTCCAAATGTTTATTATAGCTCCCAATTTCCTCTCTGTCTCTCTGTCTCTGTCTCTGTCTCTGTCTCTGTCTCTGTCTCTCTCTCTCTCTCTCTCTCTTTCTCTCTCTCTCTCACTCACTCTTTGTCTCTTATGTCTACTAAGTTTTTTGGGTTAGTTTACAACTGTGGTCTCTGTTTTATCCTAATGTTGTCATTTCCATTTCATTTTTGTCAGAAAAGGATAAACTAATTTTTTTTGCCTCCAGTTCATTAAAGCCTTTATCATCTTCATTATTCTTTCAAAACTGCTCTAATTATTGTTTCTAATTATATCTATTTTATAAAATGCTATGATAATGGCTCTGCTGTTACCTTTCTTAAACATCCTTCAAGCAATTGGAATGAGCAGTCATTTTTCTTAAAAATATAATATGTCCTGTGATTTGCAAAAGAGCTTATTTTACTTCCAATCCTAGATTCATTTATAGTGACATTTCTTCTTCATTTTTTGTTTATACCAGCACAAATGTTTGCATTACCCCAACAATCAATGCTTTGATCTTTTTCCATTTGTACTCCCTTTCTACATCACCTTAATGACAGACTTTTATATACCTTTCATTGGTTGATGGAAGGAATATAATGTCTTTCATCTCTGATCTTACTATCTGAAAATTTTCTTCGGAGTCACAGCAGCAAAAACAAAATAAGCATGTTATATTTCAGGAATATGTGTGTATAAACTTATATGAATGCAACAGCTATTAGTGACAAAAAGGTCTGTATATTTGAAGGAGAGCAGGAGAAGTTTATAAGTGGGTTTAGAGGAAGGAAAGCAGTTAATAAAAGTATATTCTAATTTCAAAATTAAATAAATATATAAATAATGCAGGTGATATATAAAAGATAGTATGCTAATGTCTAAGAACATTATCTTTTAACCCACCCCTGCTCCTGTTACAAGAGTCAACACCATGAGGAGTAATGGCATTATTCTTCTAAATCAAAGATCTCTTTCTGGGTGTATCTTGTCTCTTCCCCAGTATATATATTTAACTTACTAGGAAAATCAATAATGTTCATGTTTAAAATGAATCTAGAATTTAATATCTTCAAACCAACCCCATTAGTATTATCCTGACTTTATAAAATTGGATTATCCTATAAATATTATTTATTATTTTGTAATGGCATTCTCTCTTTCTACTATTGATTTCTTAAATCTGTCATTGTATTGTGGTCTCTTTGTAACTAAAATATTTCTTCCCATGAGAGAAGAATTCCCAGGAGACCCAAGGGATATACAATAATCTGACATGTGTGGGAATGTAAATATTTCCAAGAATAGAAAAGGTACCTAAGCATTTTAGAAACATTAAACTAATGTTTAATGGGACTTGGGTGGGTGTCTATGACAAGTCAAGGTGTGGAGAGAAAATTTTTCAGGCCTGGACATCTGCCTGCACACTGTACAGAGAAGTCTAAGTTTACATCTTTCATAAACCACACCTCACAATGAGATTGGCATTATAATGATGTAGCTTCTCTTGTGTATCCCCAGTTTTATACATAACTGCTCATCAATGCTCTCTTTTATAATGCCAGTTAAAACATTTAGTCCTAAAATCATAAATACAAGAAAGATTATACAATATAAACAGGTTACATTTCAGATTGTATATGAGTATACATATATATGTATAATAAGAATACAGTGTAAATCTAGTTCAAGAATTTAATAGAGAGCAGGGAATATATGTGAGTATCTGATGCCAAGAATGGAAAAGAAGAAATGTAATTAAATTGCAATCTTGAAAAAAAAGAGAAAAATGCACTGGTTGACTAACTTAAAGTTTTGTGCAGCTCTTTGTTGTTCATTCACTTTTGGTCTAAAATGGGCGTGTGTGTGTGTGTGTGTGTGTGTGTGTGTGTGTGTGTGTGTTTGTGTGTGTATTCACAGGCGCATGAATTCTTCATTTCCTCAGGAATTGGCTGTCACAACACATTCAACACAACAGACAGATTTGCCATCTAAGTATGTTATTCTAGTTCATTAACATACACTGACAGCTGTACACTGGCTTCACATTTTCCTCCTCACAATAAAGAAAACTTTGTATTCCTTATTTCTTAATTTTGAACAAAACATGTACTATAGTTCTTCATGGTTTTGAAACATAGATTTAATAGCATTTTTTACATATTTTGTGATCAGTTTGCTCAACATTTGCTTTTTATTAAACACTCTAGTTTGTATTCACTAGAAAAATCTCTTACATTTAATCAAATTTGTTATTAAAAATATTATCTTGTTTAAACATCTCCATATATCCCTATGTAAAACAATGTATACTATCTATTAAAAAACTATACTTAAATATAAGTATTTAAAATATTAATGTTTATTTATATGAAAAAATTTGGGCATATGCAGAATGCAATGTAATGTGTAAAAATAAATAATATAAAACAATTGATCAAATGAAATAATGTTGACTATTTAGTTTTAATGTTATTTTTATTCTTTCAGTAAACCTATTTTACAAAAGTAATATTTTTTGTCTTCAACTTCTTTAATATCTAATGTATAACTTTTACTATAAATGTATCATTTGGGCATTTCAACAGCATATTAGTAAATGCAAGAATATACATTCTGTATATTGTATAAATACAGACATTCCTATAGAGGTAAATGGTGAAATGAGATACTGTATCCTGTTAAAATACAGGAATAATATTTCCAAGGAAACAAAATTATAATGGATGTTTACTAGTATTCCCATTTGGTTTTGTGCTTTAAAATAATGGAACAAAAAATATCATAAGATTTTATCATATTCAAAAAGATGTAAGTAAATATGCATTATTTTAATAAGTCTGAAAATACCTTGTAGCATAATCATTGATCTATTTTTAATTGTAAACAAAAATTATGTGCTAATTTTGAGACTTGATTTAAAAATTGAAATATTATATAGACACTTATGGCAGTATCTAAATAATTCATATTTACAAACAACTTTCAAGTGTTACTGTAATATAGTAAAAGCTATACCATTATGAAAAATTAATATTTATATTCTACTTTTTATTACATTTGTTTGTTTATATATTTGTGTGTTTATGTTTGTGGTCTGATGTTGTTGAGTATCCAAGGATGGGAAAGGGAGGCTGGGGTCCTTTGCTCCAACCTAGGACAGGCACGGTTTCCGTAAGTTTTCCCAGCCTTCCCTTTTAATAAAAAATTTAAAAAGGGGGACCTGTTGGGGACCGACTTATAGCAGAAAGTGGCTATCAGCTTTGCAGCCATCTTGAGCCATGTACCCTGACATGAGATTTAAATTACAATAGCCTACAACAGCTGAGAACACTCTGATAATCTTGGTTTAGATACCTTGAGATTAAAGGTGTGTGAGATTAAAGGTGTGTGACTTAATAGTATACTTAGAAGTATAGAGATCAGAGTTAGAGACAAGACCTAAGGGCATGATTAAAGGTGTAACTTAGAGGCGTGGCTTAGAAGTCAGACTATAAAAGACAGAACCAGAGATCAGAGAATATAGACTGAGATCAGAGACTATAGAGGGATCATCAGAGACAAATCTCAGACATTAGGGAGACACAGCAGAGAGAAGACATTAGGGAGACTAGAGAGAGAGATTCGTACACATCAGACATTAGGTAGAATCTGTCCTCACCCTCGCTCTTGCTGAAACCCGACCTGCAGACCGGAGCAGCAGCTTGGGCCGGGATACAGTGGCCGCCCAAATGTGGGTTGGCCCGGGCCTCAACATTTTGCCTGGGCTGCAACATTTATTTTGGCCACCCCAACTTGGGGCTAGTGCGGTCCCCAACATTATTTTGGCGCCTGAACAGGGACTCAAGCTTGGGCCACAACATTATTTTGGTGCCCGAACGTGGGGCAGCAAGAACGAGAGACCCAGTGACGGACTTTACTGGAAGAAGGATCTGTTGATTGTCCCAGGAATCTGCCTCGTTGAGAATGGTAAGGAAATGGGACAAGAAATTAGTCAACCTGAATCCAACTCTCTGTTTTGGTTTGCTTTGAGAAAGGTAATGAAAATGGGACAAGAAATTAGTCAGCCTGAATTCAACTCTCTGTTTTGGTTTTGTTATTTGCTGCTCACATGTGTTAATTTTCTGCTTTTGTTCTTGAATGCTGTCTTTTTTGTTCAAAATAAAAGGAAGCGTAAGTTAGAATCCAAAATACAACCAAAGGTTGTTGACAATTTGTCAGAGCCAGATTGTGCTGACCAAGAGAAAGAGGAAGTCAAATTTTATGATGCTGAAATGCTCCCTCCCTATATGTCTCCACCTCCAACTACTCCCCCAATGGAGATGGTGGTTATAGATCCCATAAGGGAATTACAGGAAAAAATATCTGTTCTCAAACAACAAATAGAGTTAGAAAAAGAGTATCAGGACTTAATTAATCAGCTACAAAAATTAAAGACAGGGAAGATGTCTCAAGAGGTAAACTGTGAAAATCCCCTGGTTCCTTGCATTCCTCAACCAGGAATCCAAAGGCAGTCCCTATCACCTAGCTTAAGATTAGCCACAGATCAGCCAGAGGAGGGAAAGGCTGAGGCTTTCCCTTTATCCGAGACTAGAGACAATCAAGGAGTTGCTTGGAGACATCACACAGGTTTTAATTTTCAAATTATTAAGGAATTAAAAAATGCAGTATCTCAATACGGTGCCACTGCTCTTTTTACTCTTGCAATTTTAGACTCTGCCGCAGAGGAGTGGCTAACTCCTAGTGATTGGAATACGTTAGCAAGAGCAGTTCTTACTGGTGGAGACTATTTAATTTGGAAATCAGAGTATCATGAGAATTGCAAAGAAACAACTAGGAGAAATATTCAGGCAGGTAATGGTTGGTCCTTTGATGCCTTAGTAGGAGAAGGGCAATTTGCTTCTAGTGATAACCAGATGCAATATGACCCAGGTTTATTTGCTCAAATTCAAAATGCAGCCATGAAGGCTTGCTGTAAACTTCCGGTAAAGGGAGACTCTGGTGCATCTTTAACAACAGTCAGGCAAGGGCCTGATGAGCGATTTTCTGACTTTGTTCATCGATTAATGACAACAGCAGGAAGGATTTTTGGTAATGCAGAGGCAGGTGTAGACTATGTGAAACAACTTGCATATGAAAATGCTAATCCTGCCTGCCAAGCGGCCATTAGACCTTATAGGAAAAAGACAGACCTTACGGGGTACATCAGACTTTGTTCTGACATAGGTCCCTCTTACCAACAGGGCTCAGCTATGGCGGCTGCTTTGCAAGGAAAATCAGTAAGAGATTTTTTGACAAGTAAAGACAGAAAGGCATGTTTTAAATGTGGTAAGCCTGGACACTTTGCAAGAGATTGCAAAGTAGAAAATGAGTTAAGCCAGAGACAGCCCAGAAAACAGCCTGGGCTCTGCCCAATTTGCAAACGTGGAAGGCATTGGGCTAGTGATTGTAGGTCTAAAGAAGACACACAAGGTAATACCCTTTCCCATAATCAGGGAAACGGAAACAGAGGCCAGCTCCAGGCCCCGAACCGACGCAAGCCAAAACAGGCTTATGGAGCAGTCAGTGTCCTACCAGCGAACACCAATCCCTTTCTGAACTTAGTCGAGCAACACCAGGAAGCACAGGACTAGACCTCAGTTCTGCCACACACACAGTATTAACCCCAGAAATGGGACCTCAGGCCTTAGCCACTGGAGTGTTTGGACCGCTTTACCCAAATGTGTTTGGCCTGATAGTGGGAAGAAGCAGTGCTACTATGCAGAAACTACAAATTTTTCCTGGAGTTATAGATAATGATTATCAGGGTGAGATTAAAGTAATGGCACAGGCAATTCAAAACATAGTCACCATTCCTGCAGGAAAAAGGATAGCTCAACTATTGTTACTTCCATTTTACCCTACTAATCAAAAATATAAGAATCCTAAAAGAGGGGATCAAGGTTTTGGTTCCTCTGATGCATACTGGGTACAGCCTATAGTTAAACAAAAACCTATGATGACAATTTGGCTAGATGGAAAGGCATTCCAAGGCTTGGTTGACACAGGAGCTGATGTGACTATCCTAAAACAAAGTGATTGGCCTGCTACCTGGCCTCTGACCCCAACCTTAACCAATTTAAGGGGTATTGGCCAAAGTCAAAATCCACTACAAAGCTCTAAGGTGCTAACGTGGAAAGATAAAGAAGGAAATACAGGAAATATACAACCCTATGTCATCTCAGGCCTTCCCATTAGTCTCTGGGGCAGAGATCTATTATCCCAGTTGGGATTGATTATGTGCAGCCCTAATGAAATAATCATGGCTCAAATGGTAAACTCTGAGCCTTCCTCAGGCAAAGGATTAGGAAAAGGTGAAAATGGAATTATTCACCCTACTGAGGTTTATGGTAACAATGAAAGAAGAGGCTTGGGGTATTTTTGATGGGGGCTACTGATTCAGCTGCACCCCTAGGATGTTGTGCGGATCCCATCACCTGGAAAGGGGACTCGTCCGTCTGGGTGGATCAGTGGTCCTTAACCACCGAAAAATTACAAGCTGCCCAGTTGCTAGTGCAGGAGCAATTACAGGCAGGACATTTAGAAGAGAGTAACTCTCCCTGGAACATCCCAATATTTGTCATTAGGAAAAAGTCAGGAAAGTGGAGATTGAGGGCTGTTAATGCAACCATGATTAAAATGGGAGCCTTACAACCTGGGCTGCCCACACCGGTGGCCATACCTTTAGGTTATTATAAAATAGTTATAGATTTAAAAGACTGTTTTTTTACTATCCCCTTGCATCCTAATGATAGAAAACGTTTTGCTTTCAGTGTTCCCTCTATAAACTTTAGGGAACCTATGAAAAGATATCAATGGAAGGTCTTGCCTCAGGGTATGGCTAACAATCCTACCTTGTGCCAAAAGTTTGTGGCTTCTGCCATAGAGGGTGTTAGAAACATGTGGAAGCAAATCTACATGATTCATTTCATGGATGATATTTTGATAGCTGGAAAAGATGGAAAACAGGTACTCCAGTGCTTTGATGATCTTAGAACAGCTTTACAGACTGCACATCTGATTCACTCTTTCCATATTATGATCTCAGAATGGAACTCAAAATGTCAGTCTCACTTGGAAGACTTAGATACTTAGTTCCTTATCTACTGAGCTACCCTATAGAATCTGTTCTAAATTAAATTATAAATAAACTATGGATGGAATTTAATTTTTTCTAAAATTATAAAAAAACAATTTATTATTTGCTTAAGAAGTTGAAAGTATGTCTCCATTTTGAATATATAGATACATACTTATAATCTCTTAAGTAAATAATAAAGAGACATTGTTTTTAAATTTATGCTATTACCTATAAACCAAAACAGTATTAAATCATATGTCATTATAAAACTCTATGTCAGAATAAAAGTCAACAAATCAATGTCACGCTGTTCCATGAAATAGTGCTAAAAGCAAAAAATACTGAAGTTCTAGTAACAATAACACTAGGTTCACTTCCAACAGGAATTTATTTTAACAAATGATGGTTCCTTATGTTTACAGTGATAAAATAAATATCAATTCAAATAGCAAAACTCAGAAAGTAGAAATTTAAGTATCAATTTTTACCATTTAATACTGCCAAGAAACATCTATTAATTAGTAATTTTTTGGTAGGTCTATTGTGCAATAAACTGTTGTCAATATTGGCAATTTGTTACTATTTGCTAATACTGTACTTTGGGTCTAAAGTAAAAAAATGCAGGGAAGCAAAGTAGATGAGAGAATTAGCAAAGCTCTTGAGGGTCCTAACCAGATAAGCAGTTCACAGCCTTAGTGTTGCTAAGTCCATTAAACACTCACATTGCTAAGTCAAGCAAATGGTACTTGCACATCAGCAGAAATTACCTCTAATAGTAGGAAAAATAATCTCTGAAAATAGATTTGATGGAGTCATCTATTTTTCCACACTATAAATTTGCAAACACAGACAAAATGTGCCTGAAGTTACATGTTCATGTAACATAGAGCATTGACCATTCCCTGCATTTATCAGATTTTTATACTGATGGCTATTTACTCATATCTTTTTCTAAACTGTATGTTATTTGAGTTTATTGTGTAAAACCTAAATCAATATACTAAATATCTTCTTTTTATTGGTTGTTTTATTTATTGATATTTCAAATGTTGTCCCACTTCTCGGTCTCTGCTCCAAAAAAAACTTCATCCCATCACCCTTCCCCTTCGCCTCTATGATGGTGCTTAAAATGGCTATGCTAAAAGTATATTTAATATCAAGCATATCCAGCCTTAGTATCTAATAAGAGTTAAAAAATGAGAGGCTGATATGGCCTTTGTATGAGCTTTTGTATATGAATGTTGGCAAACTGAATCACAAATAGAAGACATCGCATAAAGAAGAAATCATATAAGTTAGATATTTTTAGGAGCACAGAATCATTAGATTCTTTGATTTAAAGTATGCATATCAGGTAATTATGACAGGAACAACTGTACAAGAATATTGTAAACAATATAATGTGCTATATTCAAAATAAATCTGTAGAGAAGCATCATTAAGAAGATTGTATGTAAAGAAATAAGAATTAATTGAAGAAATAAAATAGCTAATATAATTTTAAAGAATTCTAGGGTCAAAATACTTGAAACTGCTATAAACATGTCTAGATATAATGATTACTAAATCAAGATAACTTCAGAAATATCATGTGTAATCTTATGATTATCACAAAACAACGAATAATGTAATTGGACTTACAATGTGCAAACTACTGTAAAATAACAATCGTCTCTTTGTGTGAAGACCATGACAGATCAAATTATTCCTGAAAAATATTTATGAACTTGTTTATATTACTATATTATAAAGGCTTTTTTATTTCTAAAATATCAAAGAAATAATGATTTATTAGAAAAATCTGATATTTGGAGAACAAATTTCTTCTGAGTGACCATATCTAGGGTCAAGTAAAATAGTATGGGGTGCACTTTCAGAGCAGACGAATAATTACATTAGAGAATCATTATCTAAATTTTACATAAATAAAAATTGATTAAACACATATATGAAGACCTACTAGGCCAGAATATTAATTTTCTTATATTAGTTATACTTGCATTATGTAATAGAAAAGCATCATAAAATGATTACCACTGAATGTCATTTATGCTATTTTATGAATTTGATGATTACATTTAAGACAATCTGCATTAAGTAAAATACTAATTTTTAATTAGAAATAATCAAGATCAAGATTTACCACATTTCATCTTATATCTGATTCCTCATTGATATTATTGTCATTTAAGCCATTTTCACTTTTAAGTGTCTGAAATAATAAAATTTAATTTTAGTCATGATTTAGCATTTTGCCAAACTAAATTAGCTATTATTTTTGATAAGTATCTATATTATATAAACTAAAAGTACACTTTTAATAAATATACTTCTGTTGATGTAAATGCTCTCAGAAAACAATGAATTCATTTATGTATAATAAATTTAAAGTTATATAATTATGAAATAAGATACATTTTAGAAAAATTAATCACTAAATTAAGTAAATTTAGCTTAATCTAAATATCCAAAATAATGACATAGTAGTTTAAAGCCTGTCTCCTTAATTTTGAATCTGTGTTAGTGTTAATATCTGTTATTGTTTGTAACTGTGTATATGTTGGTGTTTGTTTTACTTTGTGTCTGTGTGTGTCCATCTGTTCTGAATTTTTGTGTGTATGGCTGTGCGTATGTTTATGTAACTAATAGCTCTGGTCCCTCTTGCAAAGAAACCATCACACAGGATAGAAATGGGACACGTTACAGAAATGGTTTTAACACTGTATTGCAAAGGACTCAGGTACTGAATTCAATTAATCCTAACTGATCCAGATAACAGATATTATTGTTGATAAACTAATATACGTAATTGGTGCTTTCAAAATTTATGGTGGATTTTAGAAAGTTGCTTTCAACTTTTTTATTTTTACTTTTGGCAAATTATACAAACGCATGTTCTGGATCCACCAAGGACCACCCTCAGCTTGGAGAGCTGCAAAGAGAACCACTGGAAAGTCAAATCATGGATCCAAGCTGAAGATCTGTGTTTGGCTTGATGCAGTTTTTCCAGAACGTTTCTTTCTATGTGCTGCTTTCTCTCTGGAGATAACTCTGTCTCTATTAAACTTGCTTGCTAAGAGATCTCTCTAAGAGGTCTCTCTATGTTCTGCATACTATTCCTTTGTTTTGTTTATTTATTTATTCTTTTTTTTTTTACAGTGCAGACTTTATTCCTCTCCCAGTCCACCCTTAGATTGTTTATGCACATCCCACACCTCTTCCTTTAGCTCACCCTACCCCTCCTTCTCCAAAAGAATGTCCCCACTCCACCACCCTACCAGACCTCCCCACTCCCTGGGACCTCAAGTCTCTCTAAAGTTAGGTATATCTTCTCTGACTGAGTCCAGACCCTGCAGTCCTCTACTGTATATGTGTTGCGGCCTCATATCACTTGATGTATGGTGCCTGGTTGGTGGCTCAGTGTCTGAGAGATCCCAGAGGTCCAGGTTAGTTGGGACTGCTGGTCTTCCTACAGGGTCATTCTCCTTGTCAGCTTCTTCCAGCTTCTCACTATTTCAACGACAGGGGTCCCAGCTTCTCTCCATTGGTTGGGTGTAAAAATCTGCATCTGATTCTTTCACCTGCTTTTTGTGCCTTTTTGGGTAGTTAAGATAAGCCCTTGTTTGCAAGCACGAACAGAATCAATAATAGTGTCAGGCCTTGGGGCCTCCCCTTGAGCTGCATCCCAATTTGAGCCTGTCACTGCACCTCCTTTTCCTCAGGCTCTTCTCCATTTTTGTCCCTGTAGTTCTTTCAGACAGGAACATTCTGGGTCAGAGCTTTTGAGTATGGGATGGTACCCCATCCCTGTACTTTATACCCTATCTTTCTACTGTAGGTGAACTCTATAAGTTAACTCTACCAACTATAGGGCATTTTATCTCTGGTATCTCACTTTCAGTCCTCAGAAACTCTCACTTCCCAGGTCTCTGCTACATTCTAGAGGGTCCCCCAACCTCCTATCTTCCAAGGTTGTCTGTTTCTGTTCTTTCTGCTGGACTTCATGGCTTCAGAAATTTCCCCCAATTCCTGATCATGTTCTCTTCTGCTCCCTGTTACCTTTTCCACCCAGGTTCCTCCATCCCTCCCTCCCTCCTCTGATTGCTTTCTTCTCCCTCTCAAGTGGGATCAAGGCATGCTCTCTTGGGCCATTTGCTTGTTAGCCTTCTTGAGTTCTGTGGATTTAATCCTGGGAGGGAGGCAATGGTTAGGTTTTAAATAAATATATATTTTTTAAAAAATTATATTATCACATGAACATGCCTTCCATCCACAGCAGCCATAGACCCTCTTAGAGGCTCATGCCAGGTGTCTGTCCCAGGAGCAGAAACCATGTAACTCTGTCCCTATCAGGGCCGTGCCTGACTTGGCATGGATCAAGGCAATGGGAGACTCCATAATTTATTATTAGAGTTATATAGAAATTTAGTCTGTAATTGTTGATTATATGTAAAATTAAAGGAGAGTAGGTTATTTATTTAATGTTCCCTTAAAAGCAAGTTAACCAAACAGTTTGAGTAGTAGGATAAGAAGCTTTGTAAGTCTCAAGTGACCTTGAGGTATATTATTAACTCTGGTTGTGAGGTTCAGCAAAAGTTCCTGGCTATTAGAATATATATATATATATATATATATATATATATATATATATATATATATATTAATATTATTTTACTGCCATACCTCTGAATATCCAATCTTTCAATATTATGAAACAGGATATATTTAGGTCACAGAATTGTCATTTTCTTTCACTTATACTTCTGTTACAAAACAAAAATGTGGAAAGATGAATCAGGGATTAAAACTGATGTGTGTGATTACAAGGAACCCCAATTGAGTTCTTTGATAGTGGCTTATAGCCTTCTGCAACTTCAGTTTCAGGAGTCATGAAACTTTTTATGGGTATAGATATGAAGCAAGAAAATCATGCACACACATTGAGAAAAATACACACATAAACTAAAAATAAATGGAAAGTATTTTTAAGAAAATATGAGAGAAGAAAAAAATGCCAATAATATATTCATAGTGGAAGCTTATTTTATTAGCTTAAATACTGAGAAACTTTATAAGATATTATTTATATGAAAATATTGTTTTCTTTTTTTTTTTAATTAGATCTTTCATTTACACTTCAGATACCATCCCGTTTCCCCATTCCCCCCCCCTTAGAAAACCCCTATCCCATGCCCCCTTTTCATTTTGCATTTATACATTTTTTTAAGAAATGTTAATCATAGGCTTTATAAGTTTGGTATTGTTCAATCAGAGGTGTAACCCACTACCCAACCTAGATATATCAACTATCTTTGACTGGTGGAGATACATGAACATCTGCTTCCCTGTCTCCCCCCTCTATCTCTCTTTCATCACCTAGCTTCTCCTCTCCTTCTTCTTCTCCTCTTCTTACTCCTTTTCTTCCTCTCAGTACTCCTCCCACCTTAGCTCCTCCTACACATCACCCTTCCTGTTAAAAGGAAACTTTTCTCTCAAAATACAATTAGAGCATAATTATGCCTATTTGTACCAGTGAGGTACAAGATAGTCCTAATACCCAGTCCATCCTTTTGTTGACTAACCAGCACCTCTGTCATCTATCCTAACTAAAACACTTAGTTCTGAACCTGGCTTTTTCCTTGGCTTTAGGATGAATGTCAGCTGATGACCATACACTCAGATCTTTTCTCTCAAAGTAAATAGCTATAAGTTTTCAACCCCATCAGAAATCCAGAATGACTGAGTTGACTATAATTGTGGGAAGCACAAAGCATACCTTCTAAAACTTAGCCAATTTATAGAGACCTCTGAACACCTGGACACTCGCTCTACTTCAAAACGTTGGAGCATCTGTTCTTCTGCCTTCTGGCCCAGGATCATCTGACAGACCTTAGTGCTGCAGAATTATTAAGGGCTGATTACTCTGTCTAGGCAGATATAATCAGTCGACTATTCTGCAAGTGTGTCCTTTTCTGGACAGTAATTTGTCTGTAGAAGGAAAGTGGCAATTCTTGCCTAGTGGCTGTCTCACCACAACTGGAGTAACTCCAAGGATGCTCAATTTCTTCTTAGAATTTAACATAGGAAGCTGTCCGGAGCAGACAGGTCTCTAATGAAAATGAACATTAATACTGAAATGTTTGTCATGTCAATTCTAAGGATTTCTGATGTTTTGAAAACCAGCTATCCATGTAAGGTAATCTGGACTGTTGCCTGTTAACTCCACTCAGCTATTTCTAAATAAAACATAGAGAACACCCTTATAATAAACTCCAAGTCATGAATTTGCTATAGTCCCTTAACTCACAGGCTGACCATCTCAAATCAGTTAAAAAAGTTAAAGAAGGACTGGGTCTAAGCTTTGTATTCCTAAGTGTGTTATACTGGTACAATGCCTTTGAGAGTAACAATATTCATCTCACTCTTATATCACTAAGAATCTCATGCCAATGAAAACCTTAAAATTTGTAAACAAAGTAATTTGGTGCCATTTAAGAATTTATATCTTCATCTTGATATTAATTATACAGATTTCTACTAATAGGTTATGGCTATGCAATAAACCCTAGCTAATCCTCTCTATTCTGACAAAACCACTACTTTTCCCTAGGGAGACAGCCCAACATTTACCACCTTAGTCCCCATGATCAGGGAATAGGGGCGCTGACTCATCATTAGCTTCTTCAAGCTGATTATGGGCGTTGAGATATTAGAAGAGGAGTGGGGGGGGACAGCAAGTTGACAATCCTCTGATGCTGTGTCTTCGCTGCCTCCAGATGGAATTCACGGACCTCAGAGGTTTGAGCAGGTCTGCCCAGCTTGCTTGTTGAGTAGATACACCAAGGCTGATCATTCTGCAATATACAATTCTCAAAACAAATTTTAGTATCAAGATAGTTTTTTTTTTTTAAAGAGGGCTGACATTTTATTAAGAATGTTGGTTCTAACTGCTTTTCTATTTTTCCCCTCTTTTATTGGATATAATATTTACATTTCAAATTTTATCCCCTTACCATATTTCCCCCACCACCCAGGAACCCCTTATCCCATCCCCCCTCCTCCTGCCTCTATGAAGGTGTTACCCACCTACCCCCAGCCTCCCTCCCCACCCTCAGATTCCCCCCCCTCAGTGCTCAGCCTTCAGGGTACCAATGATCTTGTCTCCCACCTATGCCCAACAGGGCCATCCTCCCCTACATATACAGCTAGAGTCATGTGTCTCTCCCTATGTGCACCTGGGCTGGTGGTTTAGACCCTGGGGAGCTCTGGCTGGTTGGTATTCTTGCTCTCCTCACAGGGCCAGCAGCCCGTATGGTTCACGGTTCCCTCAATTTACTCTCTAACTCCTCCATTGGGAACTTTGATCAGATTAATGGATAGCTGTGGGTATCTGTCTCTGGGTATGTCCGACTCTGAGAGACCTCTAAGGAGACAGCCTTATCAGGCTGCTGTCAGCTTTCCCATCCTGACATCCCTATCAGCGTCTATTTTTGGTGACTGCCTATGGAATGAATACATAGACACAATGGTCTCCCTACAACCCCCCCTTATGATTCTGACCCACACTGTGTCTCCATATTTGCTCCCTTGGTTATTTAGTTACTCCTTCTAAGAAAGACCTAGGCATCCTCACTTGTTCTTTCTTCTTCATGAGCTTCGTGTCTTCTGGTAGTTGAATCTTTGTTGTTTCAAACTTTTGGGCTAATCTCCGCTTATCAGTGAGTAAATACCATGTGTGTTCTTTTGTGATTGGGTTACCTCACTCAGGATGATATTTTCTAGATCCATCCATTTACCTAAGAATTTCTCGAATTCATTATTTTTAATAGCTGAGTAATATTCCATTGTGTAAATGTACCACATTTTTTGTATCCATTCCTCTGTTGAAGGGCATCTGGGTTCTTTCCAGCTTCTGGCTATTATAAATAGGGCTGCTATTAACATAGTGGAGCATATGTCTTTGTTATTTGTTGAGGCATTTTCTGGGTATATACCCAGAAGTGGTATAGCTGGGTCCTCAGGTAGTGCTATGTCCAATTTTCTGAGGAACCGCCAGACTGACTTCCAAAGTGGTTGTACCAGCTTGCAACCCCACCAACAATGCAGGAGTGTTCCTCTTTCTTCACATCCTCGCCAGCATCTACTATCACCTGAGTTTTTGATCTTAGCCATTCTGACTGGTGTGAGGTGGTATCTCAGTGTTGTTTTGATTTGCATTTCCCTGACGACTAAGGATGTTGAGCATTTCTTAAGGTGCTTCTCAGCCATTCGAGTTTCCTCAGTTGAGAATTCTTTGTTTAGCTCTGTACCCCATTTTTTAATGGGGTTATTTTGTTGTTTGCCATCTAATTTCTTGAGTTCTTTGTAAATATTAGATATTAGCCCCCTATCAGATGTAGGATTGGTAATGATCTTTTCCCAATCTGTTGGTTGCCGTTTTGTCTTGTTGACAGTGTCCTTTGCCTTACAGAAGCTTTGCAATTTGATGAGGTCCCATTTGTCGATTCTTGATCTTAGAGCATAAGCCATTGGTGTTCTGTTCAGGAACTTTTCCCCTGTGCCTAGGTATTCGAAGGTCTTCCCCAACTTCTCTTCTAATATTTTCAGTGTACCTGGCTTTATGTGAAGGTCCTTTATCCACTTGGAGTTGAGCTTTGTGCAAGGAGATAAGAATGGATTAATTTGCATTCTTCTACATGTTGACCTCCAGTTGAGCCAGCACCACTTGTTGAAAATGCTGTCCTTTTTCCACTGGATGAATTTAGCTCCCTTGTCAAATATCAAGTGACCATAGGTATGCGGGTTCATTTCTGGGTCTTCAATTCTGTTCCATTGATCGTCCTTTCTGTCTCTGTACCAATACCAAGCAGTTTTTATCACTACTGCTCTGTAGTACAGTTTGAGTTCCGGAATGGTGATTCCCCCAGAGGTTCTTTTATTGTTGAGAATAGTTCTCGCTATCCTAGGTTTTTTGTTATTCCAAATGAATTTGTAAATTGCTCTTTCTATCTCTATGAAGAATTGATTTGGAATTTTGATGGGTATTGCATTGAATCTGTAGATTGCTTTTGGCAGGATAGCCATTTTTACTAAATTAATCTTGCCAATCCAGGAGCATGGGAGATCTTTCCATCTTCTGAGATGTTCTTCAATTTCTTTCTTCAGAGACTTGAAGTTCTTGTCATACAGATCTTTCACTTGCTTTGTTAGATTCACTCCAAGATAATTTATTTTATTCGTGGCTATTGTGAAGGGTGTCATTTCCCTGATTTCTTTCTCTGCCTGTTTATCCTTTGAGTAGAGGAAGGCTACTGATTTGTTTGAGTTGATTTTATATCCAGCCACATTGCTAAAGTTGTTTATCAGGTTTAGGAGTTCTCTGGTGGAAGTTTTAGGTTCACTTAAGTATACTATCATGTCATCCGCAAATAGTGAAATTTTGACTTCTTCCTTTCCTATTTGTATCCCTTTGACTTCCTTTTGTTGTCTAATTGCTCTAGCTAAGACTTCCAGTACTATATTGAATAGGTAAGGTGAGAGTGGGCAGCCTTGCCTAGTCCCTGATCTTAGTGGGATTGCTTCAAGTTTCTCTCCATTTAGTTTGATGTTGGCTACTGGCTTGCTGTATATTGCTTTTACTATGTTTAGATATGGGCCTTGTATTCCTGATCTTTCCAAGACTTTTAACATGAAGGGATGTTGAATTTTGTCAAATGCTTTCTCAGCATCTAGTGATATGACCATGTGGTTTTTCTCTCTGAGTTTATTTATGTAGTGGATTACATTGATGGATTTCCGAATATTGAACCATCCCTGCATTCCTGGGATAAAGCCTACTTGATCTTGATGGATAATTGTTTTGATGTGTTGTTGGATTCGGTTTGCGAGAATTTTATTGAGTATTTTTGCATCAATATTCATAAGAGAGATTGGTCTGTAGTTCTCTTTCTTTGTTGGGTCTTTCTGTGGTTTAGGTATGAGTGTAATGGTAGCTTCATAGAATGAATTGGGTAGTGTTCCTTCTGTTTCTATTCGATGGAATAACTTGAAGAGGATTGGTATTAGGTCTTCCTTGAAGGTCTGAAAGAATTCTGCACTGAAACCATCTGGCCCCGGACATTTTTTGGTGGGAAGATTTTAATGACTGTGTCTATTTCTTTAGGCGTTATGGGACTGTTTAGGTGGTTTATCTGCTCCTCGTTTAACTTTGGTACCTGGTATCTATCTAGAAAATTGTCCATTTCCTCCAGATTTTCCAATTTTGTTGAGTATAGGCCTTTGTAGTAGGATCTGATAATTTTTTTAATTTCCTCTGTTTCTGTTGTTATGTCTCCCTTTTCAGTTCTGATTTTATTAATTTGAATGCTGTCTCTGCACCCTTTGGTTAGTCTGGCTAAGGGTTTGTCTATCTTGTTGATTTTCTCAAAGAACCAGCTCCTGGTTTTGTTGATATTTTGTATAGTTCTTTTTGTTTCGACTTGGTTGATTTCAGCCCTGAGTTTGACTATTTCCTGCCGTCTACTCCTCTTGGGTATACTAGCTTCTTTTTGTTCTAATGCTTTCAGGTTTGCTGTCAAGTTGTTGATGTATGCTCTTTCCACTTTCTTTTTGTGAGCACTTAGAGCTATGATTTTTCCTCTTAGTACTGCTTTCAATGAGTCCCACATGTTTTGATATGATGTGTCCTCATTTTCATTTAAATCTAAAAAGTCTTTAATTTCTTTCTTAATTTCTTCCTTGACCAAGTTGTCATTGAGTAGAGCATTGTTCAGTTGCCAAGTGTATGTCGGTTTTCTGATGTTTTTGTCCATGTCAAAGACAAGTCTTAATCCATGGTGGTCTGATAAGGTGCTGGGGATTATTTCAATCTTTTTGTATCTGTTGAGGCCTGTTTTGTGACCAATTATATGGTCTATTTTCGAGAAGGTACCATGAGGTGCTGAGAAGAAGGTGTATTCTTTTGTTTTAGGGTGAAATGTTCTATAGATGTCAGTTAAGTCCAATTGGTTCATAACTTCTGTTAGTTTCATTGTGTCTCGATTTAGTTTCTGTTTCCATGACCTGTCCATAGCTGAGAGTGGGGTGTTGAAATCTCCCACTATTATTGTGTAGGGTGCAATGTATGCTTTAAGTTTTAGTAAAGTGTCTTTTATGTATGTGGGTGCCCTTACATTTGGGGCATAGATGTTGAGAATTGCAAGTTCCTCTTGGTACATTTTTCCTTTCATGAATATGAAGTGTCCTTCTTTATCTTTTTTGATTACTTCTGGTTGAAAACTGATTTTATTTGATATTAGAATCGCTACTCCAGCTTGTTTCTTGGGACCATTTGCTTGGTAGATTGTTTTCCAACCTTTTACTCTGAGGTAGTGTCTGTCCTTTCCACAGAGGTGCTTTTCCTGAATGCAGCAAAATGTTGGGTCCTGTTTACGTATCCAGTCTGATAGTCTATGTCTTTTTACTGGAGAATTGAGTCCATTGATATTAAGAGATATTAAGGAAAAATGAGTGTTGTTTCCTGTTATTTTTGTTATTGGCAGTGGAGATATGTTTGTGTAGCTACCTTCTTTTACGGTTTTTGGAAGATTACTTTCCTGCTTTTTCCATGTTGTAGTTTCCCTCCTTGTGATGGAGTTTTCCACCAATTATCCTTTGAAGTGCTGGGTTTGTGTTGAGATACTGTGTAAATTTGGATTTGTCATGGAATATTTTGGTTTCTCCATCAATAATGATTGACAGTTTTGCTGGGTATAGTAGTCTGGGCTGACATTTATGTTCTTTTAGGGTCTGTATGATATCAGTCCAGGATCTTCTGGCTTTTATTGTCTCTGGTGAGAAGTCTGGTGTAATTCTTATAGGTCTGCCTTTATATGTTACTTTGCCTTTTTCCCTTACTGCTTTTAGTATTTTTTCTTTGTTTTGTACATTTGATGTTTTGACTATTATGTGGCGGGAAGTATTTCTTTTCTGGTCTAAACTATTTGGATTTCTGTAGGCTTCTTGTATATTTATGGACATCTCTTTCTTTAGGTTAGGGAAGTTTTCCTCTATAATTTTGTTGAGAATATTTACTGGTCCTTTAAGTTGGGAGTCTTCCCCCTCATCTATTCCTATTATCCTTAGGTTTGGCCTTCTCATTGTGTCTTGGATTTCTTGTATATTTTGTGTTAGTAGCTTTTTGTATTTTGCATTTTCTTTGACAGTTGTGTCTATGTTTTCCATGGTATCTTCTGCACATGAGATTCTCTCTTCCATCTCTTGTATTCTGTTGGTAATACTTGTATCTATGACTCCTGATCGTTTTTTTAAGTTTTCTATCTCCAGGGTGTTCTCCCTTTGTGATTTCTTTATTGTTTCTACTTCCGTTTTTAGATCCTGCATGGTTTTGTTTAATTCCTTCTCCTGTTTGGTTGCATTTTCTTGTAATTCCTTAAGGGATTTTTGTGTTTCCTCTCTAAGGGTTTCTATCTGTTCTTTGAGAGTCTTATTTATGTCTTTCTTAAAGTCCTCTATCATCATCATGAGAAGTGATTTTAATTCTGAATCCTGCTTTTCTGGTGTGATGGGGTGTTCAGGGCTTGCTATGATGGGAGAACTGGGTTCTGATGATGCCATGTAACTTTGGTTTCTGTTGCTTACATTCCTGCGCCTGCCTTTTGCCATCTGGTTAATTCTAGTGCTACCTGTACTTCTGTCTCTGATTGAAGCCTGTCTTTCCAGTTGTCTCGCTTTTGTTTGGTCTTCTAGGAGTCCAGATGTCTTTGTGGTTTTTTTCCAGCTGCCCTGATTACAGTGGTATCTCTAGGATGCCTCAGGATATGGTGCCTCCAAGGTAGCAGTCCAGCTAGATGTCTGCTGTTCTGGGTGCAGTGTCTCCTCTTGGATATCTCAGGGTATGTTGTCTGACACTCTGAGTTCAGTTGTTCCTCTGTGGCTCTGGGTTGAGCGGACCTTCCAGTATGTCTCAGGTGGAATCCGGGGTCCACACAACTGCAGACCTGGTAGAGGTCTGGTCTGGGACTCAGACCCTGCAGGCCTCAGACCGGAGGGGGGGCGAGCAACAGAAGGAGCGTGCTAGTGCTGGCTATGGGTTCTATGGATCCCCCAGAATGTGTCTGGGGGACTCCTGGGTGCACTTATCCGCAGGCCTCAGACTGCAGGAGGGGCGAGCAGGGGAAGGAGCGTGCTAGCGCTGGCTATGTGTTCTATGGATCCCCCAGAATGTGTCTGGGGGGCTCCTGGGTGCACTTACCCGCAGGCCTCAGACTGGAGGAGGGGCGAGCGGCCGAAAATATTGTTTTCAAGGTCATCTTTAATGTTGAAAAAATATTTTTAAAATATTCCAAAGTCAGTGAGTAATTTAAAAATACAAGTCTTTATACCAGCTCAGCACAGCTATAGAACAGTTGTTCTATAACTTCTGATGTAGCACACACTAATATAATACAAAATTCAATAATGGATTTAACACAAATTAAATAGATAGTATGAAAAGTTAAACTTTACATTTACATTTTTCTTTTTTTCTTTTTTTTTTGGATAGTTTATTTACATTTCTGATAAATCCGCTTTCCCCATTTCTCCTCCCTAGAAGCCCACTATCCCAACCTTCCTCCTTTTTGCTTTTATACCATTTTAATTACCTGCAAGTATTAAGGTCACTTATAGGTTGAGGAACTAGCAATACAATAGATGCAAATAGTCAAGAAACAAGGAAGACAATAAACACAAATAGTCAAAGATCAAGCAAGGCAATACACAAAATTCCATGAACACTCCCATGATACCTGTTTCTAAAGGCTTATCAGTATGACCAAAATATCTGAACCTACTTTTCTGTCCTAGCCCAAAGTCATTTTCATATCTGAAGCCTTCTTCCTTGTTCTAGCCTAAAATTTAGATTCCTGTCTGAAATTCATTCTTTGTTCTAGCCTAATATTTAGATACCTGCCTGAAATTACTTCTTTATTCTAGCCTAAGATTTAGATTCTTGCCAGAAATTATTTCTTTGTTCTAGCCTAATGTCAGATTCTTGCCTGAAGCCCATTTCTTTGTCCTTGATCAATGTCAGATTCCCGCCAAGTATCCCATTTCCTTGTCCTTGGCCATTGACAAATTCCTGCCAAGCTGCCTTAAAAGCTCTCCACCCCCCCCCCCTTTATTTCATAAACAAGACTGAGTCTGTTTTAGGTCATTCTGACAAGAAAGCCTTCCTTACCCATCATGGAATAAGCATTATAAAAGGCAATGCACTTATGACTTAGGTTGTTAAGGCTCTGTGCAGAATGTTACCCAACCTTGGCTTGCCAGCCTGTTAATTTAATAACTCTGTCTGGGGGTACATTTTCAGTTTCAAGACATGTACTTTGGCTGCCAGCATGTTGATGTTGTTAGAGACAAACTTTAACACGATGTGCAGAAATAAAATATTCCCAAGACACAAAGGGCTGGCATGATCAAGTTATATGCCTTTCTAGAAGCTTGACCAAAATAAAAATACTGACCTCAGCCCATGTGTAATTTTATAAGCAGTAACTCTTCATCAATGCTCAGCAGAACAGCATTCTTCAAATTTATAAACTCATTCTGCAAAGTTAAAACACCCAGAAATGTGTTAGAATTATGTCAGATTTTCTACTATAGAAAATATTGGCATAAAAACTTGCTTGAAAAATATCAGCACATCTTAATTTTCTAACCCAGAGTGACATACTTTACAAATAAATGACACACAAAGTAAATTAATGTCATGAATAGTGTATAGATTAGAATAGTATGAATTTTCTAGAATAAACAATTTAAATGTACAATCTAATGTCTAAACACAAATAATCCACAATTAGACAAGTCAAAATAGAATGATAACATGACAATAATATGCATACAAAGAGTACTTATTGAAACATTAAGAATGATATTATAACATATTATACAGTATTTGTAATTATAAAGATATCTTTACAAAATAGAGTATTCTTTAGTATTTCACATTGGCATATTTATAATTTAATAAAGTAATAATTAATTTTTATTTATAATGTTAAGTATGGCTTTAGGTAAAGAAAGAACAATTTTATATTATTTTAATATGACTCTACTAATTAGTCTTCATGTCATAGTAACTATAGCATATGTATTATGATTTTGTATTTATTTCATTAAGAAATCACTTTAGCTCACTTTCTTATATTACATGTTATTTCTAAATTCTTTTGGGAAATTACATAAACTTATAAAACATGTCAAGCTACAAACTTGAAAATTATACCAATAAATATGTATTTATTGTCCTTTGTAAGTGAACTGTTTTTAATATTGGGATATTAGTAATATCTCATTATAATTTATCATCTTGGATGCAGTGTTTTTTTTTTTTTAATCTTGTTTAGTTGTTCTTTGGAGTTTCTTTAAATCAATTATGCTTCTAGGAATATAGGCAAGTTATACCTTGATGAACCATGTACAATTTCTATTTGCCATACAGGTTTTATTCATTCTGTCTTTTGAGATTCTTATAATCAGTGCTTAGAATGTAAAATAGGCAAAGACTTTAATTACTCATGTGCAACTGTGAAGGTTTATATTGAATTATAAACCTCAAAGAGTCAATATTCTTTCTGCCTTTGAAATAGTACATCTTTCAACTTAACATATTAATTCTCTGAAGTGTGGAAAAAACTAAACAAAGCTAAATAATTGTGCACATAATGACTTCAATGAAAGTTTGCAAATATTTTGAAGTTAAACAATAGCTCACAGAGGCAAGTAAAATATCTACATTTATAGAATTTTAAGTAGTTATCAAGATTTATTTCTGAAACTTGAACATTAGCCATCATATACAGTAATATACAGCATATGCTACATCTGTATTAGAGAAAACCCTGGTGCTCATCACTCCAAAAGAATCTCTTCCACTGTTTTCTTTCGGATCTGTTTTCCCAGAAAATGTAACTAGAAGAGTTGTTCAACTTTGCCTTTCTATGTCTATGGACCAGTGTTTCAGTTCCCAGAAAATAAGTGCCCTTATCCAATTCTCCTATCCATATGTACTTTGATCAGGATGCGAAGTTCTTTTATAGAGGCTTTGCATTGTTAGCCTCTTAGTTCCTCTTTCTGAACCTCCCATGTCCTAAAAGTTCTAATGTTGAAAAAATATTTCAGGTCTATTTCAGTGAATTTCAGCCAAGAGAAATTTCAAGATTTCATAAATGTGTTTCATTCTGATCATATAAAAGATTATTTTCTTATCAGTTAAGCCTTTTCATGTGAAGATTTTGTCCTAATTGAAATCAAGTTCACTGTCAACATATCAATCAAGGCATTGTATTTTTATGATTTCTCAGTGATAATGTACATATATATATATAGGGGCATATATATATATATATATCCAACAGCAAGTTGGAAGGAGCTAAGCTGGGAGGAATAAGGAGTTGAAGAGGAGTAAGGAGAGGAAGAGGAGAAGGAAGAGGAGAAGCAAGGGAGGTAGTGATTTAGGAACTATGGAGAAACATGCATGTATCAGGAGGAGTCCTGGGTAACAAAATATATCAAGGTTCGATATTGGGACACATCTCTAGGCCACAGGGCTTGTCCAGTCAGAAAGATGGAAGCTGAAACAAACAAGATTGGGTGCCATGGATTTAAATATATATGTACTAACAGAAATATAATTCCATACATTTAACAGAATTTACATGTATAAATTATCAGAACTAGTGATTGATATTGGTAGATCCAGCCAACAGTGGGTGGAATCACACCTCAGCAGGTGGTTTTATGTTTATAAAAAAGCAGGCTGAGCAAGTAAAAAAACAAACTAAGAATTAGTATTTTCCACGGCTTCTGCTTCAGTTTTCACCTACAGATTTCCATATAGAGTTTCTGACCTCACTTCCTATAATGAAAGAGTATAAGCTCAAAGATGAAATAAGCTCTTTCCTCCCAAAGAGATTTTTAATCACAGCAATTGACAGTAAATTATGATGTTACTAATAATACTGTGGGGGCAGGGGGCAGGAGAGAAGCACAGAGGGCCAAGGAAATGAATGGTGGTAAGCAGCTTCAGGAGGTGAGGTGTTGGTGGATCCTCTAGAAAGTACCAGAGACCAAGACCCAGGAGGTGAGAGACTCTAAGGACTCAATGGAGGTGATCTTATCCAAAATGCCTGACAAAGAGAAGAAGAAACTCGAAAAGTCTATCTCCAGTAGATAGACAGGGCCTAAAGTAGAGGGATAGGATTACTAACCCACAGTCAAAATTTTTGATTCAGAACTCTTCCTGTCTAAGAGTACTGCAGGGACAAAAATGGAGAAGAGACTGAAGGAAAGGTAATTCAATGACCAACCCAACTTGGTATCCATCTCATGAGAGGTCACCAAGGCCTGACACTACTGTTCTATGATGTACTTACAGAGAGAAGCCTAACATGACTGTCCTCTGAGAGGATCAATCAGTAGCTTAATGAGACAGAAACAGATATCACCTGATCATTGAACTGAAGTAGGGGACACCTATGGTTGAATTAGGGGAAAGACTGAAAAAGCTGAAAAGGAAAGCAACCTCATAGGTTGCTCAAGGACTAGCAATCTCAACTTACCCTACCCCAGGGACCCCCAGAGACTAAGATATCAACCAGAAACATACACAGGCCAGTCTGAAGACCCTGACAAAAACAGAGCAGGTTCTTCCGGGTCAAGCCTTAGTGGAAGAAGATATTGGTTATCCTAGAGAGATAGAAGGCCTCAGGGAAGTAGCAGGCTTGGGGAGGGAGCCCCTTCTTGAAAGCAAAGGGGAGGAGGAATGGGATGAGGGACAATTGGTAAGGAAACTGGTGGAGAAGCAATGATTAGAATGTAAATTTAAAAAAAAGATTCTTTTTTTCAGGAATGATATATTTAAATTATTATTTAATAAACTTAATGGTTAATTAGGTCATAGTAAATTTCATTCTAGAGTATAAGAGTTTCAAATTAATAAATGTATTTACTAAAATTAAATTAAATTAATCACTGTAAATATCATAAATCAGATGAAAAAATGAATTTTAGTCTTTGAAAAGTCATGAAAATATGTGCCAGGGAATTTTAACTGAGAAATAAAATTTATTGATAATAAATTTATTTTGTCTTAATTTTATAAACTTTAATATTTAAAAGTAAACAAATCCTCTATATCCATTTATTGCTCTCTCAAGTACTTATTCAGCAATGACACCAAAACACAAATGTAAAACAAAATAAATTAAGTTTGATTTTGATAAAACCTAAAGGAATCCTAATATTTTATACATACCTATAAATATACACAATGCATATAAATCTATTATGGAATTATAGTTCTTGGTCTGGTAATGCTACTTCTGAGAGACATAAACTAATTTACAAAAACCTCCAGTACTGTGAGTATGAAATCATCATAGTTGTACCTCAGGTAGCCCTAGTAACTTTCCAACCAATAGAAGCCATTGCTTTTGACCTCATTTTTCACTCAGAGGTTTGAGTCCATTTTCCTAAAGGCATTCTTAATATGCACAATTAGTGCAAAGTACTCAAATGATTCAAGCTATATCTAAACTTAAAGCCTCATACTTGCAGTGTAACTTCTGCAATACACAAAAGTACTAAGTAAGACATCAAAACAGAGAAGCAATCCTTAGTTCTGTCTATGTATGACATCTCTCAAATAATATGTACCTTAAAGTACATTAGTATCACTCATATGTTTCCAGTAACCAACAAAATTTTAATGGTACTTAGTACCCACTCAACAGGAAAAATAAATTATTCCTAGTCCTAAAAAACTTCATAACTTCCTAGAGTTAGTGAAGTTCTGGACATTAGAAAACAACATCCTACTATAATTTTACTCTAATTTAAGCATAGATATATTTTGTATGTAAGTTTATCTCTAATCACCTGTCATGAAAGTATCTTTTTGCAGCAAAAGTAGATAATCATAAAAAAACAAAATTGATCACAAAGTAAATCAATAGATTATGGGAAGTCCATGTTCAGCTATATTTCTGGCACTAAGACCCAGGACTGGAGCAGAAGACCTGGGGAACCTATAATCTTCATTTATGTACAGATGGGACTGAGATGCACAGTGGTGTGCTGGTCAAGGGCTTTGTCCTCTGGGATCATAGTCCTTTATTTATAGACATCTTAAAATGAAAATTACCATTTGGCAAAGGGCAATTAGCAGATTTTCATTTGTTTTTGAAACAGAAAAGATGGGTGTGGGTTAACAAGACAGAATGGTTTTGTTTTTTTGTGGTTGAAAGAAACAAGGATCAAGACTTGAGCACTGAGTAGATCTAAGACAGAAGTCCTGGCCCCAATCTCACAGAAACAAGAGGAAGTGGGCCTCCCAGGAGCTCTAACCCAGGCAGTATCTTAGATAAGGAGAAAGTAACACTGGCACTAAACAGGGAGTAACAGTGACCCACTAGGACCCAGGAAGTCATTCGTATCCTGGAGCACTGGTTCCTTCTTGTCTGCACTTGAGCACTGAGCCGATCTTAAGTCTCAGCTCTAACCCCAATAGTAACACCCACCCCAAACAGTTCTGATACAACCAAGATAATAGGAAAGATAGGCTCAAGTAAAAAACAGGGCAGGTAGCACTAAGGAGATCAAGATGTTGAAAGGTAAGCACAAGAACATAAGCATCAGCAACGCAGGGTATTTGGCATCATTAGAACCTAGTTCTCCCACACAAGAAAGTCCTGAATTTTTTATATCACTTGGAAAGCAAGAATCAGATTTAAAATTACTTCTAATGATGATGATACAAGACTTTAAGAAGGACATAAATTACACTCTCAAAGAATTTGAGGAGAACACAGGTAAAAAGGTAGAAGCACTTAAAGAGGAAGCACAAAAATCCCTTAAAGAATTGCAAGAGAACACAACCAAACAGGTGAAGGAATTAAACAAAACCACCCAGGACATAAAAATGGAAGTAGAAAAAATAAAGAAATCACAAAGGGAGACTACCCTGGAGATAGCAAACCTTGGAAAGAATTCAGCAGTTATAGATGCAGGCATCACCAACAGATTACGAAAGATAGAAGAGAGAATATCAGGTGCAGAAGATACCATAGAAAATATTGACAAACTGTCAAAGAAAGTGCAAAATGCAAAAACTTCTTAACACAAAACATTCAGGAAATGCAGAACACAATGAGAAGACCAAACCTTAGGATAATAGGTACAGATGAGAGTGAAGATTCCCAATTTCAAAGGCCAATAAATATCTTCAACAAAATTATAGAAGAAAACATCCCTAATCTAAAGAACAAGATGCCCATAAACATACAAGAAGCCTATAGAATGCCAAATAGATTAGACCAGAAAAGAAATACCTCCCATCATATAATAATCAAAACACCAAGTGCACAAAACAAAGGCAGAATATTAAATGCAGTAAGGGAAAAAGGCCAAGTAATATATAAAGGCAGGCCTATCAGAAATACACCAGGCTTCTCACCAGATACTATAAAAGTTAGAAGATGCTGTACAGATGTCATACAGACCCTAAGAGAACACAAATGCCAGCCTAGAGCATGATACTCAGCAAAATTCTCGATTACCATAGATGGAGGAACCAAGACAATCCATGACAAAACCAAATTTACACAATATATTTCCACAAACCCAGCATTACTAAGGATAATAGTGGGGAAGCTCCAATACAAGGAGGTAAATTACACCCTGGAAAGAGCAAGAGAGTAATCCTCTTCCAGCAGATCCAGAGGAAGATAGCCACACAAAAATAACTCCACCTCTGATGACAAAAATAACAGGAAACAACAATGACTGTTCCTTAATATTTCTTAACATCAATGGACTCAATTCCCCAATTAAATGACATAGGCTAATTGACTGGATACTTAAACAGAACCCAGAATTTTTCTGTTTATAGGAAACCCACCTTAGTGACAAAGACAGACTTTACCTTAGAGTAAAAGACTGGAAAACAATTTTTCAAGCAAATGGTCCTAAGAAACAAGTTGGAGTAGCCATTCTAAAATCTCCAGCAGAAGAACACAAAAGGAGGAGCTCATGTCTCCACCTGTATAGGTAGTTGAGGTTGGCCTTGCCAGGCATCAGTGGAAGTGGTTGTCCTCTGTGCCTGAACATTTGAATTCCCTAGTGTTGGAGAATTTGAGAGCAGGAAGGCAGGAATGGGAGAAAGGTGGGAGCACACCATCATTGAAACTCCCAGAATTATATGGATTAGAAATGACACAGGCAGGCCACCAGAAGACTAGATTCCAAAATTCAAACAAAAATTATCTTGATACAAAAATTTGTTTTGAGAATTGTATTTTGCAGAATACTTAGCCTTGGTGTATCTACTCATCAAGCAAGCTGAGCAGACCTGCTCGAACTTCTGATGCCCTTTAATTACAGCTGGATGCAGTGAAGACACAGCATCAGAGGCTTATCAATTTACTCTTCCCACTCCCCCTCGTTTAATATCTCAATGCCCATAATCAGCTTGAAGAAATTAATAAAGAGTCGGTGCCTCTATTCCCTGGGATTGGGGACTAAGGTGGTTAATATTGGGCTGTCTTTCTAGGGAAAAGTAGTTGTTTTGTTGGAACAGGGAGGATTAGCCAGGATTTATTGCATAGCCATAATCTATTGGTAGAAATATGTATAATTGTTATTAAGATAAAGTTATAATTTCTTAAATGGTACAAAATTTAGTTTGATTTCAAATTTAGGGTTTTCATTGGTATGAGATTCTTATTAATATAAAAGTGAGATGAATATTGTTACTCTCATAGGCATTGTGCCTATATAACACATTTAGGAATACAAGGCTTAGACTCAGTCCTTCTTTAACTTTTCTAACTGATTTGAGATGATTAGCCTGTGAGTTAAGGGCCTATAGCAAATTCATGGCTCTGAGTTTATTGTTAGGGTGTTTTCTATATTTTATTTAGAAATAGATGAGTGAAGTTAACAGACAATAGTCCAGATTACCTTACATGGATAATTGGTTTTCAAAACGTCGGGAGTTCACATAATTGATGTTACAAACATTTCTGTATTAATGTTCATATTGAATAGAGACCTGTCTGCTCCTGATAGCTTCCTGTCTTGGATTCTAAAAAGAAACTGAGCATCTTTGGTGTTACTCCAGATGTGGTGAGACAGCCACTAGGCAAGAATTGCCTCTTTTCATCTACAGACAAATTACCATCCAGAAAAGGAAACACTTGTGGAATAGTAGACTGAATATATCTGTCAAGAAATAGTAATCAGCCCTTAATAATTCTGCATCACTAGGTCTGTCAGATGATCCTGGTCCAGAAGGCTGAAGATCAGATTCTCCAATGATTTTTAGTATAGGGACTGGCCAGGTATTCAGCGGTCTCTATAAATTGGCTAAGTTTTAGAAGCTATGCTTTGTGCTTCCCATAATTTCACTTAACTCAGTTATTCTGGATTTCCAACGGGGTTGAATACTTATAATCTCATAGCCAATCCCGGCTATTTACTTTGAGAGAAAAGATTTGAGAGGATGGTTTTCAGCTGACATTCATTCTAAAGCCAAGAAAAAAAAAAAAAAAAAAAAAAAGCCAGGTTCAGAACTAAGTCTTTTAGTTAGGAGAGATGACAAAGGTACTGGTTAGTCAACAAAGTGATGGATTGGGTATTAAGTCTATCTTGTACCTTACTGACACAAATTGTTATAGTTATTCTCTAATTGTATTTTGAGAGAAAATTTTTATTTTAACAAGAAGGGTGATATGTAGGAGGAGCTAAGGTGGGAGGAGTATGGAGAGGAATAGGAGAAGGAGAGGAGGAGCTAGGTGATGATAGAGAGAAAGTGAAAGGAAGGGGGGCATAGAGGCAGATGTTCACATGTCTCTGCCAGTCAAAGATAGTTGATATATCTAGGTTGGGTATTGGGTTACAGTTCTGAGTGTATAGGCATCTTGTTATTGAGCATTACCAAATCAAAAAAGCCTTTGTAAATCCTTTGATTAACATTTTTAAAAATTGTATAAAAGCAAAAAGGAGGATGGGTGATGGGATAGGGGTTTTTTAGGGAGGAGAAACAGGGAAAAAGGATAGCATCTCAAATGTAAATAAAATATTCAATAACAAATAAATAAAAAAGAGCAGAAGACCAGCAAGTATGTTGTGGGACAGTGTTTCTATAAATGATTTTCTAATATGAAAGCTGAAAAATAAGAATACTGGAAGACTTATCAAAGTGGAAGAGAGGACTTCTAATGAAGTCCCACCAACACATAAGGGATGTTAGACAACTAAAGAGTACTGAGTTAAATTAGTCTCTTCCAGTGATAAGCACATTGGTCAGTTGTCAGATACAAAGTGTTTTGCTCTGATGTCATAAACACATAAACAGCAGAAATTTGCTTTATCCTGTTATACTTATATTTTATATATATTGAATATATTCAACCCCTCATATATTATATATATATATATATGTTTACATATATATGTTTACATATATATATGTAATTACTGCATATCTATAACCTTTTTCATTTTTAAACCCCATGTACCCTACTTTCTCCTTGAAAAATCATGTATGTATATAAAATAATGATATAGGGACATATAAGGGGTTACAGAGAGGAAAGAAAAGGGGGAGAATTTATGTAGTTATATTTTAATTAAAAATACATTAAATAAATAATGTGATATAACATGAAAATGTGCCCCGTGTAATTTATAAATTTGAAGCATACTGAAGAGCACATGCTTTTGCTGGGATGAGTTGTTTCAAGATTTGTTTCCTTTACCAGTAAGCAAAGCAATAAATACATCATTTCACTTCTCCCACTTATTAAGTGGTTGCCTGTTGAGTCTGAATGTCTATGATTTTACCCCAATATTTCAGTGACTAGTAAAAAAACAATGCATTATTCATATTACTGATCTATTGAAGCATGTGCTGAAATATTTCCATAATTATGATTCTACTTGTACAAGCCTGGACTATGTCACAGAAAGATTTATGATATATGATAGTCATCAAAAAAATGAAAGAATGAGAAAAAAGAAGTATAATGATACCATGATACCATCAGAGATAGCACAAAACCACAGGGGAAATTTAGTAAGTTAGCTGTCAAAAAAGAAAAAGAAAAAGAAAATGTCTTCTTTGTAGTAAACATCAAAATTGTAATATATATTATAATTTTAGACTTTTAAATTCTAAATATATTTGAGTTTTTAATTATTTCTAGTATTAAGTATATCTTCATTGTCTTACATTTTATTAAGATTAAAAATTTTTATTCATTTTGGTCATATTTAGTTTTCTTCCAAATCCTCTAAACATCCATCATAAACACACATACAGACTTAATATTTATATTTTAAATTTTATTTATGTTACAGCTTTTGAGTATGATACTATTGCTACTTTTCTTCTTCCCTTCTTCCTTCTCAGTATCATATAACTCTACTTTATCTTTTTGAAATGCATGAAATCTATTTTTTTTAGTGTGTGTGTGTGTGTTTGCATGCACATGCTCACACTTGTGTGTGTGTGTGTGTGTGTGTGTGTTTATAATTATATAAGTACAATCTGATAAGCCTGTATAATGTTAACAATCCCACTAAGCCCAATAAATGTTGCCTGCTTGCTTTCTGATGTGTGGACATTCAAGGAAACACGTTAGAGCTACTAGGGGACATATCTTTAAGGAAGATTAACTTCCTTCCAGGAGCTACCAATTAAATATAAGTCCCCAGCAAGAGGTGACATTTCATTCTACATGGCAGATTATCTGGTATGGAATTGTCTATTTAATAAAATTTAATACCAACTAAATAGAATCAACTTAAGAGATTAGTTGAATTTAATTGTTTCAGCATAGTTGTTTGAACTGCATTTTTTTCTTTTATTGGATATTTTCTTATTTACATTTCAAACGTTATCCCCTTTCCCTGGCTCCCACCCAGAAACTCCCTGTCTCAACCCACTCGCTCTGCCTCTATAAGGGTGTTCCCCCACCCTCTCACCCACTCCCACTTTCCTGCTCTGGCATTCCCATACACTGGGGCATCGAACCCTTAGAGGACACTCCCACCAACTTCCAAAAAGTAAATCCTCTGCCACATACACCATGGTCATGGGTCCCTTCATGTGTACTCTGGTTGGTGGTCAAGTCCCTGGGAGTTCCAGGGGGTCTGGCCTGTTGACACTGTTGCTCCCAACCCATGGGGCTGCAAACCCCTTCAGCTCCTTCAATCCCTTCTCCAACACCAAAATCGGAAACCCTGCACTCAGTTCAATGGTTGGTTTCAAGCATCCACCTCTGTATTTGCTAGGCTCTGGCAGAGCCTCTCAGGAGACTGCAATATCAGGCTCCTGTCAGCAAACCCTTCCTGGAATCTGCAATAGTGTCTGGGTTTAGTGTCTGTATATGGGATGCATTCCCAGCTGGGGCAGTCTCTGGATGGCCTTCCCATCAGTATCTGCTTCACCCTTTGTCTCAGTATTTCCTCCCGTAATTTGTTCCACCTTCTAAGAAGGACTGAAGCATCCACACCTTGGTCTTCCTTCTTCTTGAGCTGCATGTGGTCTGTTAATTGTACCTTGGGTATTCCAAGCTTTTAGGCTAATATCCACTTATAATTGAGTGTATACCATGTGTGTTCATTTGTGATGGGTTACCTCACTCAGTATGATATTTTCAAGTTCCATCCATTTGCCTGCAAATTTCATGAAGTCATTATTTTTAATAGCTGAAGGGTATTTGACTGTAAATGTACTACATTCTCTGTATCCATTTCTCTGTTGAGGGACATCTGAGTTGTTTCCAGCTTCTGGCTATTATAAATATGGATGCTATGAACATAGTAGAGCATGTTTCCTTATTACATGTTGGAGCATCCAGAGAAACAAATAACTCTATTAAAAAAAAAAATAACGGGGAACAGATCTAACCAAAGAATTCTCATCTAAGTAAACATAAGTGGCCAAGAAGCACCCAATGAAATGTTCTACATCTTTAGTCATCAGGGAAATGCAAATCAAATGGATCCTGAGATTCTACCTCACACCTATCAGAATGGCTAAGGTCAAAAACTGAGGCAACAGCAGATGCTGGCGAGGATGTAGAGAAAGAACACTCCTTCATGCTGGTGGGATTGCAATCTGGTACAACCACTCTGGAAATCAGTATGGTGGCTCCTCAGAAAGTTGGACCTCAGGACCCAGCTATACCACTCCTGGGCATATACCCAGAAGAGCTTCAGCATGTTTGAAATATATTTATTAGTTTATTACTTCAGATTCCATTTCCCAATTTTAGGTCACACAAATAAAACAGCAAAAGTAACACTAGACAAAGGCAGTTGTTGGCTACCACTAATTGGTAAAAAAGAAAAATTGAAGGGCAAATTTTGGTAGTACAATGGCAATTTTCCTTCTAACTCAAGACTTTTAACACTGTACTAATAAACAGCTTGATGGAATGCTGCACATGAACCTTATGAAGTAATAGATCTTTCCACTGTACCATTCTAATTGAAAACAATACTCAGCAATACCATTAAGACAATTACAAGCTTCATTGTAAATTAACAACTTTAAGAAAACTAATTTTCCAGAGAGGACTGTAGGATGACGCAGGCAAGTATGTAGCATAATTGCAATTTTGAAAGGATAAATAGTCTCTGAAGAAATATTTTAAGACTTAACATTTTCTAATGGTCCCTAAATTTCAATTAACTTTTTCAGTAGGTGAGGATTGTTTCTCTCTTAATAAAATCACAGTGACTTTAGGAAAACAAATTTATCCTTAGTAGGTTTCTTGTTTTACTGTTGATTAAAAAGGCACTCTAATGTGTTGAGTCTGACATATTTTAAGATGGAGAGGACCCACAAATGGTGAAAAAAAGAGAGAAAGAATAATTAAAAGACTTTGAAAAATATTTATTTGTTAAACATATAAAATCTGAAAGCATAGGTAACCAACATTGTAAATCATATATCAGGAAAAATATTGGATATTAACACTCAGAATTTGCAATATTTTATTCATGATAATGCTATGCCCTAATTTTATTATATTTTATTAACAACCAATAAGAACATATTGGATAATGACTATTACTGTATAATTCAGGACAATTCAAGTGTTATTTATGTTTTTCTCTCATATAAATTTGGATGTAACATGAATGGCATATCACTATTTTCTCTTGTAGTTAATAATGTTAGACTGATATATGGGATAGAGTAGAAAAAGCATGACTTCAAAGCTCAATAGACCTTGCCATTCATCTCTTGAGTAGTTCCAAATGAATTCTCATATATAAACATATTCATATCTAACCAAATATTTCTGTTATTATTGATATGTCTTTATTTACATGGCTAAGTTCTGTCTTATGGGCAAACATATCTGCCCCCCTTAAAGTAATATATGCATTATATATAAAATAATATATAAGATGAATTCATGTATAAATATATGCACATATATGCATACATAAAAATAATTTTTCATTGAAAATGTTACTAAGATTTTCTAGTACAATGCGAATTTTAGATGAAAATTTAGCATAAATTTATTAAAATTTTCAAAATATAAAGAGAAAGTCAGGCATAAGGGCCCAAATCAGAAATCCCATGTAGAACCTTGACAGAAAATTTAATGGCTACAAAGGACATTTGAGGCTAAAGAAAGTAACTCACACATTTACCCATAAGCATACAATCACAACTTTTTATTGTAGTGACCAAATACTGAGAGAAAACAACTTTATAATGTTTTTACATATTTGGTTCATGTTTACAGGGATGTAATTCATCATTGCAGGGAGGACATATCACATCTGGGCAAAGTAGGAACTAAAAAAGAGGAAAGGTTTGTTATCTAATTAATAATCAAAATACAATTTTTATATTTAGCTAAGAGAAGTCTAGTAAGTTAATTATGTGCCAAAGTAAAATACAAGTAAAAAAATCACTCAAAGTATGATATAAGTTTTAAAAATATGAGGTAGTTCATTTTGTTAACTATTGTCTACTTTTGAACCCACATATGTAGTTTCTATCATTTATCAATATGTATAGAGATAATAATACTACTAATTTTTGATATGTATATATAAAATAAAAAGTTCTTCTTAATGTGTAAAATCATCCATAAAACTTATAATATGATACATTTTATACCAAAATCCTTTTATCTTAATTACATAAGCTTGACATGTACTTAAATGAAGATAAATTATTTTAGTTAGTTATAACTACACAATTATCTTGTTTTAGATTCTGAGTTAAAATAACATAATACAACTTTATCCATTTATAAACTATATTTGGATTCAATATCAAGTTAATATGATTTTAAAAGAATTCAGAAGATTCAATCATGTCATAGGGCAAAATTGATAGAGAAGATTTAAAATAAATTTATTTGATGATTGGAAGTGTGTGTGGGGGTTGTTTTCTGTCAAGAAATAAACTTATATTTTATTTATATAGAATGCAGTGAAGGTAAATGCACTTCTTTAGTGGCTCCTTTAGTGGGCAGGAGAGATTTCTCTGCAGTTAATGTAACATATCGTTCTATTGGAAGATCAGAGATGAATTTCTTCTAATAACTTCAGGTAGCCCACAGTGACCTGTAACTCTAGAGTGAGAGGAAGAAGCAAATACTTCAGGCATCTGTAAGACCTAAACTAACATGCAGTACAAACACATACACACAGAGAGAAGGGGAAATGGAGAGAGAGAGGGAGAGAGAGAGAGAGAGAGAGAGAGAGAGAGAGAGAGAGAGAGAGAAAAGAAAATACATAAATGAATGTTAAATATATTTGTTTTTATTTTAAAGATTAACATTTCTCCAAGGGTAATATAAACATCGAAACACCACAAACCATTATAAAATTTATGGTCCAATTTATTCTTAATAGTAACAGAGCACAACAATTTATTTATAAAAAATTGAATATTTTTAGGTTTATTTCCCATACCTTTAGTCTTTCATTGATTAAATATATTTATCAAACATATTGGAGTATTAGAATACATATACAATCATCAAATCAGTGTTGTACCAATAAGAATTTTAATAGTCCAGCTATGTTATCTGTTTATCTATCAACATCTTGTTGAATCATTATATCTGCCAATATCTATTAAAAAGTACAGTAATTTAAGTAGGTCAACATAAATCCAAAACAAATTAAATAAATAAAATGAAACAAAATGAAATATTATTTTCAGGATATGTAAAGTCATTATTCCTATACATAACATCAGCATCAGCAATTATGTGTTTTAAAAGCAGACACACACACACAGACACACACACAAAGAGAGAGAGAGAGAGAGAGGGAGAGAGAGAGAGAGAGAGAGAGAGAGAGAGAGAGAGAGAGAGACTTGACCTTCATAAATGGAAGGACTGACATATCTAGGAATATTCTCAAAGCTTTACTACTCTTTCTTAGCCAATTATTATGATAAATATACTCCCAGAAGACATTTTATAGGCAACAAATTTGTTACAAAAATTGATAATTAACAAAGTAGTGGTATAATCCCAAGACTCATAAATCTCATGATTTGAAATGAATGAAACAGTTATAGGTGAGGCATAAAAATATGTAGTATGCTAATCAAAAAGAGGTTATTATAGCCAAATCTGTAACCCAATGCCCTATTAGCAAAATTAATATATTCTCAAAGATCAATTATTCTTCTATACATACCATACATAGTGAATATTGAGTGAAACCTGTAAAATAGACATATCAACAAACATGTAATGATAAATACAAGAGCAAATCAGCAAGAAAAATTATTGGAAATACCAGTACTCAAAAACCTAAGAGGGTCCTTCTAGTGTCATACCTTACAATTATCCAAGGTTTCTCTTATTTGTTTCCAGGACTTATACGTTAACTATTTCTCTTCTCTGAAATATCATCCTCCAAAACTAGCTGCTTTCTCTGGATACACAACAGGATATAGAATGCAGCTCTTCTCTCATATATAGACACAGATGTGAATATAAATCTTACTAAGTATGTGCTGCTGGGTTCAAAACTCATGGTCCTTTCTGATGAATGACTATGAATTCTCAAGGCTGTGCTCACATTCATGCAGCAGATTAGAAGACCCTGATTTACAAAACTCAATACCCTCAACATTCTTCGAATTACCAATGACACTGAACATTTCAAGAGGAAGTACAAACCACGATCACTTACTATGAACTCATTGTCTAAAATCAATTACTCAAAGTCGTTTTCCCTGAAGAATTCCTCAAATAAATGCAGAACAGACCAATGATCAAATCTCTTAAAATACTTGAGTATATACTATCAGATGAAGATAAGTTGATAAGAACATTTTTTCCATTCTACTATGAAACTCAAAACTTAGGTTTTCACCAGATCATAGGGCAGAAGGTATGCTAATGAATAGTGTTAAATACTACCTGTTTTTCTTCTGCAAAGGCTTTATGTGTTTCAGGTGCTTAATTGTTTTACAGCCATTTATTTAAATTTAAATAGTCATTTAAGATGATTGCCATAGCGTAAAAAGCTAATAGCCTGTGGATTAATTTAATTTAAAAAATTAGAATGCTGTTATAAATAATTTACTGCAATAAGAATAAATAGACTAAATTAATATATGTGAATTTATATATTTTACATAAGACTTTGGGGAAGATTAATGTAATTGCTTAGACTTTAAAATTTTTGTTAGATTTAAAATATCAGTGAAAACATCTTTCCTATAATGTAGTTCAGATTAGATTCCTTTTCTCACTAGATCTTTAGAGATAAATGTGAAAGATTCAACTACCCTAATTCATATGATACACTTGTTAGCTCTGAGGGGTAAAATTCAATAATACCTCTACTCAAAAGGTTAATTAATTGTTTGTATGTTGCTCTATTTTGTCTTAAGACAAATGATGTTATCTGATCATAATAAAGCAGAACTCAGAGACTCATTCAAAAATGAATCAAGTTATCTTAAAGTGAGTTAGATATTCTTCAACAGGGGAAAAATTAAATTATTTGAAATGATGACCTGATATAAACCAAATATATTTAAATAAATTAATTAACAATAAAAATATATTCATTGTTAAATTAATTCCTAAATCAACAAAGGATAATGTAGAAAGCTGGATTTTAAATATATACCAAATACCAATAAAAAGTTTCAAGGCATGATTTTCTTCAATTTTATTAACAGATGACCATTAGCAAGTACCTTTTATTAAACAGATTCTTTTCTCATACAATGTATTCTGAATACACTTAGTCGAACAAAAAATTTTCAATAAAGGATCAATCCTACTGTGCAGTAACATAAGCATTGTGAAGTGACAAATAAATCCTCTAGTGAAAGTTCCTGTGTGTATGCAATGATTACACCCTTAGGGCATGATTCTGGGAGGAATGTAAGAACACACAAATAACTGTGCAGAAGCAGTTGATACTATTCAACCCTGTAGAGGAATTATATTTCAGCAGCAGGGCTTTTCTGTCAAGAGATGGCATGCAGAGTTCTAGGCCTCTGTGATCCAGTTGGAATACAGACATGCCTTTAGTGCAGATATTTAAAAATAAAATCAGCTTGAAGAAGAAAGGAGCCACTTAACTGAGGGGTAGACAAAGTGAGTCAGAGAAAGATATGAAAGAGTTAGTCCGTGATAGGATATACCCAACTCTCATAAGAACAATAGAGAAAAAAGAAGCGATTTAAAAACACAAGGAGAGAGAGTCAGTCAGTTGGGAATCAATGCATTGAGTGCAGTGTTCAGGAGTTGAGTTCACTTGTGAATTCATGCAGTTCAATTCAAGTCAGCCTAGCTAGTTGAAGCCAGAGAATAAGAAGGATCTAGAAGATCAGAACAAATGGTTGATAGTTTGAGGTCAAATAGAGCAATTCTTCAAGGAGTTGTGAGAAGACACATTGAAACAGTTGGCTTAGAGAGGACGTTAGCCAGAACAGCTGAACTGAACCAGTCCTCTAGACATCAGAAAGAACAAGAAAGGGTAAGCTTATGAAGCCATGTGCCTCCAATAAGACAATCACCTCTGATGAATAAGAGTTACTTTTAAGCAACTCTTTACTGAAAATCATGCTGTAGAATTAGTATGTATCAAATTACAAATCATTGAACAATATCATTTATACTACAGCTCTTTCAGACTCAGGTTCTAAAATGAATAATAAATTATGAAGGATCTTTTGCACTACATGTTTAGATAATTTTTTAAATTGGCAAATTTTCCAACTTATTGCATTAGAAAATTATGTTTAAATGTTTAAAAGATGACATTCATGATAAACATAACTCTACTAAAGCTAGTAAAAATATTTACTAACTTATACAAAGAATGAACTAACTTGTTCTGAGAATGAACTCTTAACTGTTGACCTTTAGGTCCTATCTCTTTAGGACCTATCTGCTCTAAGCGAGTTTAGAACTGTCCACCTCTTCCATATATTGGCATGCATAGGTCATCAGAAGTTGTTATTTCCAAGCCACTTCCTTTTTCTCATATATTCCTATCAATTTTGAAAGCATCCAATAAGGAATCTTCTTTAAAGGTTTTAGTCAGTCGTGTCTTTACATAATGTTTTGAATAAACAGAAATCATGACTGCATCTTCAAAGGACAGACACAGTTGTCCTTGTTATTGCTCCCACTGGTTCTTGAAATATAGGAGAAAAACTCCAAGGGAATTTGCCTCCAGAAGGTCATTCACAGAAGATTCATGCACTTTTCTCAGGAGAGACATCATGGCTCCCGCCATGTATATACATAGAAACATCTCCACAAATTACATGCATTGTTATACTCACCCAATACAATGCGTTATTCTTTGTGGTCTGATATGAATTTTTTCAGAGGTGTGATTGCATCAACATATACATGTTGATAAAGTAACACAGGACTTCAGTAAGATGAACAAAGCTAAATAATGTGATAGATATGTAAAGATGATTGAATAAAATTCGACCATATCCTGAGCAAACTAAGTTAGTAGGAAGATATATCAAAACAATGAAGATATGAACTAAATAATACATTGATAGAATCATAAATTCAATACACATGAACATACATACACATGATACATATAAAATATAATATAGTATTTTATATTATATATGTCATATATTACATATTATAAAGTATATTTAATCATGCTTATACACTTATCCTAAAACTAGTATCATATTAAATGCAAATGGAGAACTTAGAGAGAAGGCTGAAGGAGCAGAAAGGGTTTGTGACCCCAGGAGGAAAGCAACAATACCAAACAACCAGAGCCCCCCAAGAGACCCACCAGCCTGGGAGCACATAGGGAGGGACCCATGACTCCAGTGGTATATGTAGGGGAGGATGTCCTTGTCAGGCATAGGTGGGAGAGGAGGTTCGTGGTCCCATAAAAAATGAACACAGAGTGTGTGTGGGGGGGAATGTGAAGGTGGGGACAGGGTAGTGGGGGGGTAGGTGTGGGCACTGCCTCATAGAAGCATGAGGAGGGGGGATGGGATAGGAGGTTTCTGGGTGGTGGGAGAAAGTGGGGGAAGGGGACAAAATCAGAAAGGTAAATATAATACTCAATTAAAAAAAGAGATGAATAAATGGGAAAAAGGAGAAAAAAGAGAAAACAGGAAAAAAAGAAAAAAAGAAAAATAGGAGATTTAATAACACAAAGGGAAGGATTTAGAAATTTAGGAGGCAGTTTATGTTAATGGAAACAGCATCATAGAAACTGGAAATCACACCCTCATAGAAGCACAAGAAGGGGGGAAGGGATAAGGGGTTCCTGGGTGGTGGGGGGAATGGGATAAGGGGATAAAATTTGAAATGTAAATATTACAACCAATTTTTAAAAGGGGACAAAAAAAGAAAAGTTGTTACAACCAACATCTTTAAGAAAATGTCAGCCATCTAGGAAAAAAAATTTTTTCTTGATACTAAAACTTGTTCTGAGAATTGTATATTGAAGAATACACATCCTTGGTGTATCTACTCATCAAGCAAACTGAGCAGACCTGCCCAAACCTCCAATGTCCTGGAATTACATCTGGATGCAGTGAAGACACAGCATCAGAGGCTTATCAATTTACTCTTCCCCCCATCCCTCTGCTAATATCTCAATTTCCATAATCAGCTTGAAGATGTTAAAGAAGAGTCAGTGCTCCTATTCCCTGGGCTTGGGGACTAAGGTGGGTAATATTGGTCTGTCTTTCTAGGGAAAAGTAGTGGTTTTGTTGGAACAGGGAGGATTAGCTAGGACTTATTGCATAGCCATAACCTATTAGTAGAAATCTGTATAATTAATATCAAGATGAGGTTATAATTTCTTAAATGATACAAAATTTACTTTGACTTTAAATTTAAGGTGTTCATTGGTACGAGCTTCTTATTGATATAAAAGTGAGATGAATATTGAAACTCTCATGAGCCTTGTGCCTGAATAACACATTTAAGAATACAAGGCTTAGACCCAATCCTTCTTTAACTTTTTTAACTGATTTAGGATGGTTAGCCTATGAGTTAAGGGACTATAGCAAATTCATGGCATTGAGTTTTTTGTTAGGGTGTTTTCCATATTTTATTTAGAAATAGCTGAGAGGAGTTAAGAGACAACAATCCAGGTTACCTTACATGGATAGATGGTTTTCAAAACATCAGAAGTCCATAGAATTGACGTTACAAATATTTGTATATTAATGTTCATTTTGATTAGAGACCTGTATACTCCTGACAGCTTCCTGTCATGTATTCTAAGAAGAAATTGAGCATCCTCGGAGTTACTCCAGTTGTGAGGTGACAGCCACTAGGCAAGAATTGCCTCTTTCCATCTACAGACAAATTACTGTCCAGAAAAGGACACACTTCTGGAATAGTTGACTGATTATATCAGCCTAGACAGAGTAATCAGCCCTTAATAATTCTGCATCACTAAGGTCTGTCAGATGATTCTGGGCCAGAAGGCTGAAGATTTGATGTTCCAATGTTCAGTAGTATAGGGGCTTTCCAGGTGTTCAGCGGTCTCTATAAATTAGCTAAGTTTTAGAAGTTAGGCTTAATGCTTCCCATAATTTCAGTTAACTCAGTCATTCTGGATTTCTGACGGGGTTGAAGACCTATAGTCTCATAGCCAATCCTGGCTATTTACTTTGAGAGAAAAGATCTGAGTGGATAGCTTTCAGCTCTCATTCATTCTAAAGCCAAGAAAAAAAGCCAGGTTCAAAACTAAGTGTGTTAGTTAGGAGAGATGACAGAGGTTCTGGTTAGTCAACAAAATGATGGACTGGCTATTAGGACTATCTTGTACCTCACTGGTACAATTAGGAATAATTATGCTCTAATTGTATTTTGAGAGAAAAGTTTTATTTTGACAGGAAGGGTGATATGTAGGAGGAGCTAAGGGGGAAGGAGTACGGAGAGGAAGAGATGGAGTAAGGAGAGGAGAAGATGAAGGAGAGGAGAAGCTAGGTGATGAGAGAGAGAGAAAGAGAGAGGAAGAGAGGGGTGCATGGAGGCAGATGTTCACATGTCTCCACCAGTCAAAGATAGTTTACATATCTAGATTGGGTATTAGGGTACACTACTGATTGAGCATTACAAATCTTTTAAAGCCTTTGATTAACATTTTAAAAAAATTGTATAAAAGCAAAAAGGAAAAGGGGGCATGGGATAGGGGTCTTTTAGGGAGGGGAAATGGGTAAAGAGGATGGCATCTGAAATGTAAATAAAATATAAAATAAAAATAAATAAATAAATAAATGGACTTTTCCTATAATCTCTGAAACCAAAACATATAGGGATGCTTACTCTTCCATTGTTGATAAAATAAGCCTTTAAATCTTACACAGAGCCAGTATGCAACAGAAAAAAATGAAGCTACATTAAAACAACCATACCAAAAGAGTAATATAACTTCCTCTATAAAGACAATACTTTTGACATTCTGAGATTGAGAACTAATAATACATAAGTATCTTTGCCAATGTATGTATTAGTCCAATAAGTTTCATTCCTTTACTTTTCTCATGTAGAAAATGACTAAATATCTCAATATTATATTAAAATATAAATTATATGTAAAGGTTAAAATAATTTAGAAAATAAAATTAATATAGAGTCATTATCTGACATCATGAAATTAAAACTAATGCAACATATACTAAAGATTTGGCATTAGGACAACCTAGAGATTAATTTTGCCAAGAGAAAATTTATAAACACACACATATATATAACCAATTAATTTAAGACAAACATGCAAAGGCAATTTGTGAGTAAAATACTTTTAAAATAAATTACACTGTAACAAGAGAATATCCATATGGAAAATAATGAACTTCAGATCTTTTCTCAAATGAGTCATTTAACTGAACTCAAACACACTGTATGCCTTTGTGCAAAAGCTAAATCAAAGAGATGTGTTAGGATAAAACACTGAGGACAGTTTTGACATCAGGTTAGGCAGGTATCACTTAGAAAATTTACAAAATACATACTAAAAGACAATAGATGTTTTGTAATACAAAAAAAGCTCAGTTCAGGTCTCAGAATAGTGAAAATGGGAATATAATACAGCATACAGAAAATATATGCTATATGTCAGAAGAATGTGTTTGAGAATTATGTAAAGAACTGCTTCTCAGAATAATGTGCAGGGCCATTTTTAAAATGATTGTCAATAAATGTATGATGTTGTCTAATTTTCTCATTAATCACTTTAGTGATAATCATTTCTCATTAATCACTTTAGTGATAAGAGCTAATATTACAATATTAGCTCTTATGATTTTAATATATGCAAACACATGTAAATTAGCTTGTGTTCAGGGACAGATTTTACATTTCCTTTTAAACTGAAAATTAGAAGCAATTTTTCCAATTTCTATATTTTTATTTAATATTTAATTTCTTTGCTTTGTACTTTCCATATATTTTAGATCAGTTGGTTTTCAGGAATAATGTTTTGATTCTGCATTTTTTTGGAGTACCTCCATTAGTAAAACTAACAAATATTTAATTAATATGTCATTTTCAAGGGCAAATTAATGCAAAATAATAAATCAGAATAAATTTGTAGGACTTGAAACCAAAATACATGATGAAATTCATTTGGTCAGTCAAAGCTATGTGGAGACAATAAAAATATTCCCAACCTAGTGATTTGTTTATCTTATTCTATTAATATAGAAAGTAAGCATGCTTAATATATTTTAGGAAGCAATTTAAAGTTATTGAGTATTAATTCAAGCTCAACCATAAAAATTGATAGAAGTATATGTGAGGGCAGGCCATGAGTACACTTTTCATATTAAGGATCAGATTAGGTTGAGTACTGGAAAGTTGAGTTCAGACGAGTTTAGTACAAGAGATATAATATTATTCCTTATAATTTATTGTTTTCAGATTTTCTACATCAGAACCAGTAGCAAAAATTGGAAGCTTTTAATTCGCACAAAGGATAATAAATAAATATTTGAATTTTTGGAGTCATAAAAGAAGCAACATTTTAATTTTTTTTCAGTTTTCTCAGGATACTAAGCTAGACATCTTATACTTCAAATATTTGTTTGATTCTGGTTCAGTGAAAATATTGGCTGATGTGAGCTCCGCTATGAGTTTTCAGTATTTTCTTTAATATGCATGACTTGGTCTTTTCATTGAATAACTTCATTCTCTAGTTACATTCTATTCTAATCTATCTATAATTTATTCTGAAGACTATGCAGGATGAACAACAAATGCTTTTAAAATTCATGTAACCTGGCCCATGGATTAGCACAGCCATGATGGTTGCACCTTGGTTGAGGCTTGACCCTGAGGTGAACTACTTATTCTGAGGACTTCATGCTGTTATGGAGTTCTGCTCTGATTGTTGTCCTCACATACCTATTAACCTAAGAACTGCATTAAAACTCCAAGGGTACTCAAGCCCCTCATTGGGCAGTATCTCTGTCATTCAGAAAAATAGTGTTTGATCTCTTTCAGGCTTTGCTGCTGGAGTGAATCAATGATTCAATCATCACCCTGGCAGGGGAGGGGGAACTAGAGATGCAAATTATGAGTTCTGACTGAAACCATTAGAAATCATTTTTAAAAAATAAAATTGTTAGTGAAGTTGGGTTAAGATGTTTTGGCTACTGGTTCTGTTGTAGAAAATCTTAGAGAACAATTTGAACTTCAGAAAATTATACACTTAATAAGCTAGGAATTATTTTAGGCCAGGGAACAAGAACAATGGCAGCACTGGCTGGCATGACTCTCAGTGAGGATGGACTGATGATGATTGATGTCTTATTTCTATGTTTGCCCTCAGCTTCCTAATATAATTTAATAAGAATTACTGATGAGTAGATATGCATTCAGAGGATTTAAAATAGATATGACTGATTTTTATATAAAAGTTTAGATCTATGATTCTTTTAAGATTCTTATAAGGCTACTTTTATTTTTACATTTATTTTATTTATTTACATTCAAGTCATTGTTCTTTGAATTATAGATAATAATATAATTAATCTTTTTGTTTGTAACCACAAATTTCGGCCTGCCAGTAAGATAAACTGGCTGATGAAACTATTTTGCTTGCTTACACTTTGTTAATCTACAACAGGATACCTAGTTACAAATGTAGGTAGGTTTTTGGGAATAATTTGTCTTGTTTTGTGTAATACATAATGTTACTTCTTGTAAATGTAGTTGAAAAAATACTGTTTTTTCACAGTCATTCACTAGAAGAAAGTGAAAATATAATCATATTGTAATTTCATACTGCTTGAAAGATTTAGCCGGCATATATAAGCCATGGAGAAAGAGTAAAATTGTTGGAACATTGTTCCTTTTGGCAATCAACTATGTGTGTGTGTGTTTAATATTTATATATATATATAATATACACATCTTTATATATACACATTTTACACATATAAATATATATACATATTTTATATATACATATATATATATATATATATATATATAATCTTCATCAACTATATGTATATAGGTATATATGCAATGTTTTTGTGAGTTTGTTCCTTTCACCCATCAACTATGTGTGTGTATATGTAAAGTTTGTATGAGTGTGTTGGAACTTTGTTCCATTCATCAAATCTGTATGAGTATATGTATACATGTAAAACTTGTCTGGATATGTGTTAGATCTTACTCCATCCACCAGATGTGTATATATTTTATTTATGTGTAGATATGAAATTCTTGGAGGCTTCTTGTTGGAACGTTCAAACACCAGGTATGTGTGTGTATGTGCATATGTGTATATGTATGTATGTGTGCAAATGAAATATTTGGAGCCTGCTTTCTGGAGGTTTTCTCTAATAATTCAATGTGTAAATGTGTATATGTCTTTCTGTAAGTGTGTAGGCATGTATGTATGTGTGTGTATATGTATATATGTATATATGCATTGGTATATATGAAGTTATTGAAGCCTGTCTTTTGCTTTTTAAAAAGGCAAATAATATTTCGAATTAGAGTATCACTGACATGAAAATATACATATTCTTAGACTTCTTACTTTGTTGAATAATATATCAGAGAGAATTGTTTGGTAATCCATGGACTCAGGTTTGAGGATATTACAAAAGTTGATAATGAAATGGAAAAGCTTCATAGTCTACTGGTGTAGCCATTATAGAAAGCCACAGCATCAGAGTACAAAGCTATTGTAATGTGCTGATAGCAATGTCAGATGAAACAGTTATTCTATTGACACCTTTAGAAAGGTAAAATATATAAAATTATGAATAAACAAAAGTATGTCCAATTATAACCTTTATGCGTAATAGATATTAGAAATAAACAACCATATTATCAATTCATGTGCTTGCTCTATTATATTGATTTTAAAATATATGTTGCTTTATGTGCATGATCTTACCATAAAAGAAAGAGACACTCAAAAATAAATTATTATCATTTTTCTAAACCAAAGTTTCTATTGTACTCTAAATAATTATAACTATACCTCAGAAAATGTATCCTTTACCCTCATCAGAGAAGCTTGTTTTTTTGCAACCTAAGGAGAGTATGGTCTAACTTTAAAATTTGTCCAAGTACAAAGATCTAAGGTACAAGATTAAGTTTATGTAAAAGTTTGAAGTAAGGAAAGCAAACAGACAAAACATGTGGTTATATCATAATTTCAGAAAAACTACTTTTAAAATGAGCAACAGTTCAAAACAAAGAATTCTTTGTAGAGGAATCTTAAATGGCTGAGAAACACTTATAGAAAAGTTCAACATCATTAGCCATCAGGAAAATGCAAATAAAATCTTCTTTGACATCTCTTAGTATACCTACCAAAATGTCTAAAGTCAATAGCATATGTGACAGTTCATGGATGTAGAAAAGGGGAACACTTCCATTGCTGGGTTGAATATAAGCTCATAGGGCCACAAAGGAAATTATTATGACAATTCCTTAGAAAGATGGGAATTGACATAACTTAAGACAAATCTGTGACAATCTTTGATATATGCTTAAAGAATGCTCCATCATTGAAGGTCACTTACTCAACCATTTTTATTGGAGCTGTCTTTATAGTTGCCAGAAACTAAAAATGATCAATATGCTCCTCAATGGAAGCATGGATAAAAAAAATTGGTACATTCAGACAATGGAATATTGCTTTGTATTAAAATACTGACATCTTAAAATTAGTAGGAAAATAAATGGAACTAGAAAAATCATCTTGAGTGGGGTAACCCAGACCCAGGATGATGAATATGATATGTATTCACTTAGAAATGAATATTAGCCATTAAATGAGTGATAATGATCAAGTTTAGGTAAAGAGGAAATGTCCAGAGAGGATACAGGAATCTGACTAGGTGAGGGAAGTATATTGGGTTTTATTTATAGACTGAGCAGTGTGGGGATAGTAGCAGGAGAGTTCTGATTAGGTATAGGATGTGAGATAAAGGGAGAGTGCAATGGAAATAGATGGAATTGGAGAACACTTGTGGGGTAGGGTAGAAACCCAGTGCAGTGGAATCTATGAAGAAAAGTAATTCTAGTGAAGACTCCTAGTAATAAGGGTTATAGAGACTCAACCAGCCATCTCTTGTAGCCAGGCAAGGCGTTGAGTGGCTTTAAAGACTAAGGTTACTTTAAGTTGAGTTGTTGGCCAAGGATAACAGATGAAAATCATTAAACATCCAAGGCTGTTGTTAAGTGAAAATATTGCTTTCCATAAACTGAGAGACAGGCCCATTGCCAAGAACAGTACCCACAAAATACACTGAACATGGAAAAGTTGAACTGATGCCTACATGGAGCCATTACAGCTAAATTCTAGTCTTGAGATTGGAAATTACTTTGAAGGCTACTGAAAAAGAAATATGGACATCAACCCAACCACAAGTCCTTTGACCTAGAATCTGTTCTGCCTGGAAAATATACTAGGGTAAAGTAATACAAAACTTTTGGCAGTAGCCAACCAATGTATGATTGTGTTTGAGGCCCATTCCATGAGAAGAACCCATTATTGCACTGCTTATGTAACAAATAACCAGAGACTAGATATCACAGACACCAGGGCCAAAAATCAAATACTATACTTCTAAACAAATAAATAAGTAAATAAATAATTCTACATGCTATTATGCTCTGTTCATAGGCCAGTGCCTTATAATCATCAACAGAGAGGCTTCCTCTGACAACAGAAGTGAACAGATGCAAAGAACCACAGCCAGGCATTATGTAGAGAGTGTGTCTAAATTTAAGGTCTCTGTTAAGCAACTTCTATTGGGTTTCTGTATTCAACTTCCTTATGATAGTTTTTGCTTCATCTTATTATACTTATTTTTTTTTATGTTTGGTAGTTATCTTTTAGAAGCCAATTCATTTCTTGTGATAGAAAGTAAGTAGATTTTCAGGGGAGGGGAGAGAGGGAAGACTCAAAAAAATAAAGGGTAAGGATACTATAATCAAGATATGTTGTGAGCAAAAACATTCTAATTTTAATAAAAGAATAAACTGTAAAAATAGAAATATGAACACCAATAATATGACACAATAACATTTCTTGGCATATACAAAGAATTCAGATCCTACTAAAGTGATACTTGATTAGTCTTGTTCATTGACATTCTTCTATTCATAAGAATTAGGAAGAAAACAACTTAAATGTCCTTCAACTGATTAATGTATAATAAAATATTCTACAGATACACAGTAGAATTCTATCCTGCTTTAAAAATTAAATCATAAAATTTGAAAGGAAATGAAATATATACAACTGGAAAATATATTGTCAGATATAACCCTGGCACAAATGACAAATGTTAATTGTTCTCTCTTGTCTGTATTCTCTCCCTATAAAAATGCCATGTTCATAACCAAGGTCATGTTAATTAAATGACATTTTTGTAAGTATGGTGAGAATATCTCTAGTGTACTTTATATCAATATGCATTATTGTTAGCACTCCTTTTGCGTGTCTAGTCTCTAGATGTTCATAATTTCTACCTCTCCAATGGCAATATTATTAGTTTAGAATAATAACATTGAATTATATGAATTGATAAACAAGCTAATAAATATTAACATGAAATGTATATTTTCTGTTGGTAAATATAATATAGAAAGAAAACTTTTATTTATTCAGAGGACTTGCTCACTAGAGCTGTGGTGTTAGATGAGTTACAGAATTCCAGGTACTCTGCCACATCAGTACCTCTAAAAAATTCAAAGATTCTGATATTTTTCTGTTAGGGACCAGAAATAGCAGGCCTATTTGTGTATATGTGAGACTTTATTAGAAAATCATGGTAAATAGTATAAAAATTTAAAAATAAATATTTAAATTTTATTTATCAAAATAGGATAAAAAATTTATGGTATTAAATTTGAACAAACCAATTCCTCTACAATCTCCCTCCTCCATTTTGCCTCTATGAGGGTGCTCCTATACCCACTAACCCAACCCCAGCTGACTGCTCTAGTGTCCCCATGCTGGGGCACCAAAATTCCACAGGACTAAGGGCCTAGCCTCACATTGATGTATTTTGTTCCCCTTTCTAAGTGAGATTAAAGCATCCTCACTTGGTTCTTCCTTCTTATTTGACTTCTTAGGGTCTGTGGAGTATATCATGGGTATTCTCTATTTGTAGCAACAAGCACTTATCAGTGAGTAGATACTATGAATGTCCTATTGTGTCTTTGGTTACCTCACTTAGGATGGTATTTTAAAGTTCCATCTATTTGCCTGTAAAATTTATGATGTTCTTGTTTTTTAATAGCTGAATAGTATTTCATTGTGGAAATAAACCTTATTTATTCTATCAATTCTTTGATTGAGGAGCATCTATGTTGTTTCCAGTTTCTAGCTATTATGAATAAGGTTACTATCAACATAACTGAGCATGTGTCCTTGTAGCATGGTGGAGCATCTTTTGGGTATAAGCCCAGGATTGGCATAGCCAGGATTAGCGAGAACTATTTTCTGGTTCCTTAGAAACTGCCAAATTGATTTCCAGGGTGGTCGTACAAATTTGAAATCTCAGCAGAAATGGAGGAGTGTGCTGCTTCTCTACATTCTTGCTTGTATGTCCTATGATTTGATTTTTTTCATCTTAGCCATTCTGATTGGTGTAAGATAGAATCTCGAGGGGCGATCATTTTGATTTTCATTTGATGAAAAGGGATGTTTATCATTTCTGTAAGTACTTCTTGACTGTTTGTGATTACTTTCTGTTAAGAATTCTCTGGTTAGTTCTGTACCCAATTTTTTAATTGGTTTAATTTTTGTTTCTTGAGTCTATCTTCTTGAGTTCTTTATATAATTTCGATATTAGGCCTCTGTCAGATGTAGGACTACTGAAGATCTTTTCCCAATCTCTAAGCTGCTGTTTTGGCCTATTGATAGTATTCTTTGCCTTACAGAAGATTTTTAGTTTCTAGATCTCCCATTTTTCAAATGTCTGTTGTAGAGCCTGAGCTGAAAATTTTGTTCAGGGCCAATAAATTCAAGGCTATTTTCAAAATTCTATTCTATTAGATTCAGTGTATTCAGTTTTATATTGAAGTCCTACATCCACTTGGGCTTGTGCTTTATGTAGGGTGATAAATAAGAATCAATTTGCTTTCTTCTTAAACAGTAGTGTAACTTCACAATTTTTGTATAGTATAGAATCAATCAAAATTTTTCTACTATAGAACCAATCCAAGTTTGTATATTATAAAATACAATCAACTGTCATTAAATATGTAGGTTGTTTTTGTCTCAGAGTTAAGCCATTATATCTGTAATATTTTCCATATACACATTTTCTGTTAAGATATATTAAATTATTTATTGTTTTCTACCATGTACACTTCCATACTCATTTCCCATTTCTTCAAGGTCTATCAGCCTACACTTGTTCCCTATACACCCCTCCCCTAAAAATAAAACACCATGTCAAATTCCTGTTGTCCATACACCTACCGTAGCCTAGTCAAACTCTCAGTGGCCAGCACTTAAAAAAATGAGTAATTCCTTACCCAGTTCTACTGCACCAGTTCTTAAACTATAGCATCTTTTGGATAGTGTTTAAAGATTATCTTCAGTAGCTTCTTCTCTGGACTGTTTCTTTTTGTTGTTGTTGTTGTTGTTGTTGCTTCTGCTGCTGGTGGTGGTAGTAGTGTGTGTGTGTGTGTGTGTATGTGAGTGTGTGTGTCTGTGTGTGTGTGTCTGTGTGTGTTGGGGTAGTCACAGAAACCTTCAATGTCTTTCATTCTCATTTATGAGTCTGTAGTCATCAATATCACTACAAAAGAAGCTTTGCTGTCCAAAACAGCCAAAGAATGGATCACAGATTTTTAATAATTTCTGGTCTCAGCTCAAATATTAGCCATCAACATGGTCCTAGCTGCATCACAAATTAAAGACATCAGCTTGGACTCCAGAGGCATCTCAGACCACTAACACCACTATGGCCTCTGGGGCAGCACAGACCACAAACATGAACATGGTCTCTGGCAGTAGCAGGACATCAACATGGTGTCTACTATGATGGAATGTGTCTGTAATTATGTAAAATTAATAAATTGGAACCAAGACATAATTTTTCTTTACATTTGTTAATATCGTTTTCTTAAATAATATATGGATTAAGTAAATAATATTCACAGAATGTATTCATGAACTATGACTCAAAATTTTACTTAGAGTAGACAATAAGCCTGAATAACTAAGACGCTATAAAGCTCACTGAACAATTTTTTCATATGGAATAAGGAAGAAGTAGATAAAGAGAGTATATTAATACTCATTGAATGCCTTTCAGTTGCTTTGCCCTAGTTTGTGAATACTTATGTTTCACATATATAAAAGCCTGGAATTATAGAAATTAGAGTATTTATTTTTATAAAGTTATATAACTATTGAACAAATTAGTGTTGTAAACATGGAAATTATAGCCCATACTGAATAGTCTTTTCTATAATAGTTATTGCCTTCAAATTTTACTATGTCTTGATAGATATCAATGATTTTGTTGTATGTTTATAAATATAAAATAAATTACATATAACTCTAGCTATTAAGGTCAGAAGACCACTAGAACTTCAATAGGTTTCTAAGTTTTTCTTATATCAAAGTAAAAATTTTAGGTAAAAGCTTTGTGGTTAAAATTACTGATTTAATTTACATAAACCATTTTCAGCTGGGAAATTTCATATTGGTATGATATAGTTTATTAAAATATGTCTCATAATTTATTACTCAGATAAACAGAGTACTAGTATTTCCATAAAATTTAATGGCATGAACTTTTATTTTTTGTAGAACAGGGATAGTCCAATATGAATTATTTTTATACTGATAGCATTAGAATTTTATATACCAAGCAGAAAAGGCTCATGAATCATAAGCAAAGTGGTCCAGTTCATGCAAGTAGGAAGTAGTAGATCAGTATCTTCTCTTTCGAATGTCAAGTCAAATACAATTTCCACTATATTAGAACTGTCTTTGGTGATGATAGTTCTTTCTCAAGATGAAACAAAAAAGGCAACTGAGCAATATTTTCAGTGCACTCCAGGCCTAGTGTTTCATCTTTGATCCACTGTAAAATTGCTCTTTACACTGATTTACTATCCACTAGGTTTGACTTGTTGGAAGGAGATAAAAATATAGAAATAGCAATTTTCTCTGGGGACTAAGGCACAGGAAACTGAATCAAACAGGTTAGAGACATGACCTGGGTACTTTAGATATTTTCTTTAAGAAACTGATTTGCAGTATTTATTTACAAGTTACACTTTACCACAAATGTTTTCCAAAAAATATAGGCTTAAAAGATGCTCTCATACATTCCAATCAAACATTTGGCATTAAAAAGTTATCAATGACATATTCGATACCTTTTATAAATTGTAAGTAAACCCTTCTCCAGGTACAATGTGTATTGTTATAGAGTACCATATATGAACACATAATATTTGTTTACTAATGTTTATGACACAGTATAAAATAAGTATTGCTTTATGATAAAATTTCATGTAATCAAAAGTGAAAAAATTCTTGCATAGATTATGAATATACATCCTTTAATACTAAATGTTATGAGTAAATTATAGGATAATGTATTTACCATAAATCACTTGTAAATGTATGATCACAAATAAATGAGCTCATTACATGTGAGCACCAAACACAGATACATTACAACATTTTTGCCTATTTTTTGTTCTTTAAAATGATACATGCAGCACATCTCTCATGATGCCATTTTAAATTACATTATATATGAATGCAAAACATGTTTTACTGCTTGACTTTACCAGCAAAGATAAACCCAAATAAATTAGTACTTTTCTCTGTTTTCCCTTACTCTAATTCTGTATCTGAAGATGATAAAGCTTTTGGAAAATACATTTATTTTTGTTGAGGGATGTGGAGTTTGTAATCATATCTGACAGTAGATTCCTCACACAATGCAGAACACTACTCAGTACTTAACAGAGAGCATATGCTTGGCTGTATAATCTATGTCAGCTCCTATGAACTCTCCATTATTTATCCATGAAAATTCAAATGTTAAACATATCTAATTTTAATCAGCTCTAAATTTGCTATGTCTAAGTGTGTATTTAACCTTTAAATTTAAATTTAAAAACCCTAATATTGATTATTGTCAACAAATGAAAACATGGAAACATACTACCATTCATATTTAAACCCCATTAATTTGAAAATACACATACGTATTAGAATTGTCCTTGGACAAGCAATGTCTTTCTGTGACACCACCATTGATAACTAACTTTACAATAAAAAGACTCAAATTGTCCACTGATTCCCATTCATTGATTTACAGATTCATGGTATGTTTCTATATTTCTCTATCTGTTAATTTAGCCCCTCAACTAATTTCTTTGTAATAGCATTTACTACAGTTTAAAAATCTCATGGTGGAAATATATAGGAAAAAAGGTGTTTCAAAATAGAAACAAATATTTGACAATTCAGGCACTCTGAGAAAAATTGATTTCAGGTTTACAAACAACTATTTGGGATATTTTCATTTTATTTTGAATAACCTATTAGATTTAATTTTCTTATTTGAAACAAAATTAGTTCAAACTTTTCATAATATTTTTCCAAATAATTGCTTACCTGAGGTTATTTTTTTTCATTTTTTATTTTTGAGGTTATAATTTAACTGCAAATTTTCTTTTTTTCCTTTCTTCCCTAAAAAAACATTTCCATGTAGTCCTGACCATTATATGTTTCTTTAAATTTATTTATTATTCTTTAAATATTTTTTTAAAATTTGTCCAGTGACAGAATAGTAATTGTGTAATGTTATATTGCCTTATTTTATGAAATCAATACAAACTAATTCAAAGTTACTCTCATTTATTATTATTATATTCTCGGCTTTGTTTTTTCCGGATTCATAGATCATTCCCCATGTTAGTCTATCTATATTACTTTGTTCTGTGTATTAACTTTTCTCAAATGTCAATAATTCTTTTTTTTGGTTTAATTTTTATTTTTATTGGATATTTTATTTACATTTCAAATGTTATCCCCTATCTCTGTTTTTCCTCTGGAAATCTCTTATCTCATATCCAACCCCCAGCTTCTATGAGGGTGGTCCCCTATTTACCCGCCAACTCCCACCTCCTCACCCTGGCCTTTCCCTCCCTACACTGGGTTATCTTGAGCCTTCACAGGATGAAGGGTCTCTTCTCCCATTGATGCCCTACAAGTCCATCCTCTGCTATATTTGTGGCTGGAGCCATGGGTACCTCCATGTGTACTCTTTGGTTGGTGGTTTTTTTCCTTGGGAAAACTTGGGGAAGGGGGTCTGGTTGGTTGATATCGTTGTTCTTTCTATGGGATTGCAAACCTCTTCAGTTCCTTCAGTCCTTTCTCCAACTCCTACATTGGGGACCCTGTGCTCAGTCCAGTGGTTGGCTGTGAGCATCCACCCCTGTATTTGTCAGTCTATGGCAGAGACTCTCAGCAGACAGCTGTATTAGGCATCTGTCAGCAAGCACTTCTTGGCATCCACAATAGTGACTGGGTTTGGTATCTGTATATGGAATAGGTCCCCAAGTGGGGCAGTCAATAATTGTTAATATGAAAAATTGTATTGCCAGCCACATGTAATAAATTCATCATCCTTTTATTTTAAATTTCATTTTCCTATGTTGCTTGTCTTTCGAAAAAGGGATATTTTGTGGTCCCCTAATGTGTTTTCTTTCATTGATAAGTGAGTAAAGGCCTTAATTTCATTCATGATAAATCTATAAGTAAATTGTTTAGAGTATTCTATAAAATTTATGAGTGTATAAATGATGATTATAAAAGGAAAGATGATGATTAAGCATTTGAAAGTGTATATATGTCTGAGTATAAATTTGGTGTTATTATACCTACTCACAAAAGAAGGGGGTATGATTAGGATTCACATACACACATATACACACTCTAGATGGAAATAAATAAAAATAAATAATACTAAATTTATTATGAGTTCAGGAAGAATATACAAACAATTGACTTAGTATGATTTTAATACTTATATAGAATTTTTTCTCAGTAGACGAATCAGACAGAGTATAAGAATTTGGCAGTCGTGGAGATACGTGAAACCTGAAAGCATGGTTTCTGAACTTCATCTAATCAGGAGATTGAAAAAAAACAAGCAAAACAAACAAACAAACAAACACCACATTTGGAAGTATTAAGAATATCTAATCCTTTGTTGAAAAGTAGAAAATGCTAGCCTTTGAAAATATTGTGAGAGAATTCTACATTTCAGGTCTTGCCCCACATTCCTCCCAACTCTCTTCTCTCAAGTGTAATGTCTTCTCTGAAACAGGATTGTACTGAATTGAAAAAAAAAAAAAAAAAACTAGTCAGAAGTTCTCTGTCTTGGTTGGGCCTTTCTGGGGTGTAGATATCATAGTAACTGTAGTTCATAGAATAAATTGGGTACTATTCCTTCTGTTTCTATTTTTTGGAACAGTTTGAGGAATATTAATATTTGCTCTTTGTTGAAGGTCTGGTAGATTCTGCACCAAAATTCTGGGTTTTTGGTGGTTGGGGATGGGGATTTTTAATAATTCCTGTTAATTTCTTGGGGGTTATGACACTCTTTAGATAGTTTACCTGATTGATTTAAGTTTGGTGAATGGTATGTGTCTAGAAAATCTCTCATTTTGTCTGTATTTTCCAGTTTTGTTGTCTATAGGCTTTTGTAGTAAGTTCTGATGATTTTATTAATTTCCTCAGTTTCCATTATTATGGGTTTTTTTCATGTTTGATTTTGTTAATACTGTCTTTACGGCTTTTAGTTAGTTAGGCTAAGGGTTTATCTATCTTGTTAATTTTCTAAAAAAAAAAATATCAAAACCAAACAAAAACACAGCTGTTGGATTTATTGATTCTTTGTATTATACCCTTTAGTCATCATAGAAGTACAAATCAAAAAGTTCCTAAAATTTCATGTTACATCAATCAGAATAGCTAAGATCAAAAACTCAAATGACAGCATATGCTGGTAAGGACACGGAGAAAGATGAAGACATTGCTAGTTGGATCGCACACTTGTACAGCTACTCTGGAAATCAACCTGGAGGTTCCTCGGAAAATTGGAAATAGTTCTGCCTGAAGACCCTCCTTGGGCATAGATTCAAAAGATACTCTACCATATCACAAAATCATTTGGTCCACTAGACCTAGACTGAATTTGGGGAACCTTATGGAAGAGTTAGGTGAAGGATTAAAGTTCAAGAGGATAGCAACTCCATAGGAGGACCAACATTATCAATTAACCTGCTATGTTATAGCATAGTTCATAGCAGCCTTATTTATCATAGCCAGAAACTGTACAACCATGAATAGATACAGAAAGTGTGGTATATTTACACAATGGAACACTACTCAGCTATTAAAAAGGACAACATGAATTTTGCAGGCAAATGAATGTGACTAGAAAATACCATCATGAGTAACTCAGACCCTAAGTAGTTTAGCAAGAAGTAAGGACCAAGTGATCATGCTTTAATCCCACTTATACGGGGGTAAAATAATTATGGGTATTAGAGGGAGATACTGAGTGGGAAACTCGGGGAGGGGGTGAATGCAAGGTGGTGATCAAGTATCACTGTAACCAAGAGAAGCTCAGATGACCAGGAGAATAAATGGGAGTATGCAGCTTCTGAGGATCAGGGGTAGAGGAAACCTCTGGAATTTCCCAGAGATCTGGGTTATATGAGAATCCCAGGACAAAACAGTGGGGAGAGGGAACCTGAAGAAAACACAAACAGTATACACAGAGGGCCTCTGTGGAGAGATGGTGTCACCAACTCACCTCCAAAATTTCTGAACCAAAAGTTTTCTCTCTAAAAGAATAGCGGGGACAAAAATGGAGTGGAGACAGAAGGAAAAGCTGTCTAGTGACAGAAACAACTTGGGTTCTATCCCATGGGCAGGCACCAAAACCTACCACTATTACTGATGCTATGTTGTTCTTTCAAGCTGAAGCCTATCATGGCTGTTCTCTGAGAGGCTCTACAAACAGCTGACTGAGACAAATGCAGATACTTTCAGCCAACCACTAGACCTAGACTGAGTTTAGGGAACCTTATGGAAGATTTAGGTGAAGGATTAAAGGAGCTCACGGGGATAGCAACTCCATAGGAGGACCAACATTATCAACTAACCTGGACCACGGGGAGCTCCCAGAGACTAAGTCACAAACCAAAGAGCATATGGACTGCAGGCCATCCATGGCCACTGGCTCAAATGTAGCAGAGGACTGCCTTTTATGGCCCCACTTGAAGAGGATGAACATAATTCTGATGCTCCATAGAGGGAAGACAGCTGTGAGCACAGGAAGACAGTCCCTCAAAGTCAAAGCTGATGAGAAATGAGATGAAAATCTGGTAGTAAAGAATGGGGGAGGCAACATATGAAATATAAATATATTAAATAATTAATAATGAAAATCAACCAACCGACCAAAAATGAACAGAAAAACATTGAATCAAGACAAAACAGAAGAGAACAGACACTTTTGCTGGGATATGACTAAATGAATAAACACAGACTAGATAAACACAATGACTAAAAATCAGGTGACCAGAACCTGTGTAGAAGCCTAGTAGCTTGGCTAGCATCAGTATTCCCAGGCCTAGGAGGCAAAGACTAGAGCTCCCCAGTGTATGGTGAGTAGCATACACATATTAGCATTTCAGACAATTCTGGACTTATTAGGACAACTGTATTTATTTAGGTTCACACATATACAAACATGTTGATATATGATATCTATAATAATGATCTATCATCTATTCTTTTATCATTATTCCATCTATCTATGTATCTATGTATGTTTCTATCATCCATCTATCTCTTCTCTATCTTTATCTCTATCTCAACATCTTCCTATGTTTTTCTGTGTAAAATATCATGTATTTTAAAATATAATCTGTGTGTAATCATAAAGTACAACTATAAAGTTTTGAGTTTTAAATATCTATATCTACTTATTATTGTGAATACAGATAAGTTTTTTTTTTTTTTTTTTTTTTTTTTTTTTTTGGTTTTTCAAGACAGGGTTTCTCTGTGTAGCCCTGGTTGTAGCCCTGGCTGTCCTGGAACTCACTCTGTAGACCAGGCTGGCCTTGAACTCAGAAATCCGCCTGCCTCTGCCTCCCAAGTGCTGGGATTAAAGGCGTGCACCACCACCATCCAGATAAGTATTTTTAATATTATTTGTTTATTATAAATGACATCCAAATGATTTCTTGTGCCTTATTTCTGAGTATAAGATAAAAAGATAAAGTTTATATATGGCCCTATAAAATACACTTTCAGTATTTCCTGACAAGCACACCACAAACATATTTTTATCAATATGTATGAGAGAAATAGCTACCATTCCTAGCCATCTAAAATTTATGTGATATATAATGGGAGCTATCTTTACTTATAGTAACTATTTGTTATATAAATATAGCTCTCCAAGAAAATTATTACAGAACAATCAACTTTGCAATCCTGGAAATGTCTCATCACCTCTTCAAATACAAATTCATATCTCAGAGGAGGTAATGGTCTCAGAAGCTCACTCACTGCATTCAGTCATTAGTCATTATTTAACACTTATATTTAACACACGTCCCAATTTTCAATAGGAAATATCTAGAAAGTCCTAAGTACAAATGCATAAAAATAATATTCTTTATAACCTCAAAGACCTATTAAGACATTATTATCAATAATCAAGAATTAAATCTTCTGTAGAAAATTTAATTTAATAATATAAATGAATGATGACCAAGGAAATATTATCACTTTAAAGTAATCTTTTATTGTAGCTAAATAGTGATATTATTTTATCATAATAATCAAGTATACATTGGATATTTATTCAAAAATAGAAATTAATTTGTATTTCATCTTTTGCCCATAAAAATAATATTAGTGTCTGGTCTGAGATACATAAAATATAGTTCATATGAAAATTTAATTATCCCACGAAAATAAAATATCTGCTCAAGATGAGGTGTCTCTGTAAGTATTCAATTCTGTTTTCAGAAATCATGCAAGTTGATGTTTTAGACTATTAGTGAACATGGTCTTCTAATATACCCATTATATTTTAATTACTTGATTTGAATAGGCTTTATATAGAACATAGGGAGATCAGATACACACAGAGATACATGTGAAAATGTCAAGGAAGGGAGGGGCTGAAATAGGCAAATAAATTGAGCAGTGGAGAGATGTGGGTCTGGGAGGAAATCCATGGGGAGAAATCCAGAACTGAGGTATCTGTGAGGGTACTATAGAAACCTACTGCAGTAGAAAGTTACTAAAATATACACAAATATGAAGACAATTTGGTGAAAGTGCCAAAAAGTTTAGGAGACTGTATCCCACTGGCCATCTCCTGTGACTAAACTAAGCTTCCAGTAATAGGATTTGATAATATCTAATTGTATTGCTGGCCAAATGACCCCAAGGAAATCCTCCAACAACTCAGGTTCTTACCAAGACTGTAGATTGATTTGTATAAACTGAGAGGAAATTATTGCTGAAGACAAGACATACACAACTCATTAAACATGGAGATGTCTGAGATGCTTCCTAGTTTTCATTCCTATGTTTCAGGGGTTTTGGTACAAGAACACGCTGTGCTCATTAACAAAAGAATAACGTAAAAACCAAGACAGCCTCAAATCCTTTATCTACAACCCATCAAAACAACAAACATTCCCAAAAACAAGAAAGAAAAATAAAATAGCATAGGAATAAAAAACCATACACACACACACACCAAAGAACACAGACCAAACTTTAACCAAAAAAAAATGCAAAAAAAGTGATGCATAATAATATTTTAATTCAAAGAATAGAAAATGTGGCATATCTTGGTTGAAGAAGAATATAAAAAGCCTTGATTTTTAGAATTTTGATTTTATAGTTCTCCTTCATATTGAAACACTATATCAACTAAGTAATCTATAATTGTTCAAAAACAAATAAATGCATGATCATTGTTTCATGAACAGATATGATTAAATTCTAAATTAGTTGAACATGAGTTTTAACCAAATTAATTGGGCTCACTGAATTAAATATTTAACTTATACTATTTATTTTTTCATTATTTAAAAATTTCTTTGCAATTATGTGTATAGCATTATGGTTTAACAAAGATCAATACTTGTGACTATTAGGCCAGGTTTTTATGGAAAAAGGTAGAAGGAAGCATATACCTTGGACCAGTAGTTGTAAGCACTATGTGTCACCTAATTTGGGTTCTTGGATTGAATGCTGATCCTCTAAAGCAGTAGTACCCATTGTCAACAAGGAATTAATCTCTCTAATACCACAGAAGTGTTCTATTGAATGTTACTTGAATGTTTTAATAGCATTAAATTGATCCTTAGTGTTTCTTTTATATCCATTTTTATTGGATATTTTATTTATACTTCAGATGCCATCCCCTATCCCCATTCCCCCCCCCTTAGAAAACCACTATCCCATGCCTCCTTTTCCTTTTTGCACTAATACATTTATTTAAAAATGTGAATCAAAGGCTTTATAAGTTTGGTAATGCTCAATCAGAGGTGTAACCCACAACCCAACCTAGATATATCAACTATCTTTAACTGGTGGAGATACGTGAACATCTGCCTCCCTGTCTCCCCCCCCCCTTTCTCTCTCTCATCACCTAGCTTCTCCTCTTCTTCTTCTCCTCCTCTCCTTACTCCTTCTCTTCCTCTCAGTACTCCTCCCACCTTAGCTCCTCCTACATATCACCCTTCCTGTTAAAATAAATCTTTTCTCACAAAATACAATTAGAGCATAATTATGCCAATTTGTACCAGTGAGGTACGAGATAGTCCTAATACCCAGTCCATCATTTTGTTGACTAACTAGAACCTGTGTCATCTATCTTAACTAAAACACTTAGTTCTGAACCTGGCTTTTTCCTTGGCTTTAGAATGAATGTCAGCTGAAGACCATCCACTCAAATCTTTTCTCTCAAGGTAAATATCCAGGATTGGCTAAGAGGCTATAAATTTTCAACCCTGTCAGAAATCCAGAATGACTGAGTTAACTATAATTGTGGGAAGCACAAAGCATAGCTTCTAAACCTTAACCAATTTATAGAGACCTCTGAACACCTGGACACTCCCTCTACTACAAAACGTTGGAGCATCTGTTCTTCTGCCTTCTGGCCCAGGATCATCTGACAGACATTAATGCTGCAGAATTATTAAGGGCTGATTACTCTGTCTAGGCAGATATAATCAGTCAACTATTCTGCAGATACTTAGTGTTTCTTAACTTTGTTGCATGTCACAGAAATAGACATTCTTCCTCACCATTAAATCTTCAATTTTGTTCCACTCCTTAACATCATAGTATTATGGCTTGATTATTTAATTTGTTATGGTAGTATTAATCCCTTTGGATATTTATATTTTATTAGCATTACTAGTAGAGAAGTGAAAGATGACAATCAAATTTGTTGAGTCATATATATGTTCTAGAATGTAAGCCACAAATGTTTTTGATATCTCATACGTAATGATTTCCAGGTATTGAAGAAACTAAACTGCAGAGAGTTAAATAAAGAGAGCGCAACATAGAGAGAGTGTAAATCTAACTGTTGCTTGATTTTCCTCATGAATTTAAAATATAAGAGAAACTACTTTGTAGAACATCTGTCATTAAAATGATATCTAATTTAATACAAATTACTTTAGCAATTATATCTGAGATGAAAAGTTATCAAGGTTTGGAGATAAAATTTAAGTCAATACTTGGAATGTATATGAAAACTCTTAAAATAGTAGACATAGTATGTCATGTAACAAGAAGTATTTGAATGCAATATGGTATATAATGATACAATGAAGCAGGAAGTAGAAATTGAAAATAAAAGGACTGATTATATTTCTGTTGAAACAAATGAAGTACTTTTATTTGTATAGACTTTAATCTGACTAAATAAGTTTTAATAACATACCACACCTATGAAAATAGCAATTTAATACTTATATTAAATGTATTCTTAACAATATATATTAGAATTTATCAATATAACTTGTCACAAGTTTTATGGCTCTTTCCTAATGATACTTAATTATTTATTCTAATATGTTTGCTTTTTTTTCTTATTTTTCTCTCTCTTCTTATCTTTTCTCCACTTCTTTGTCATTTGTCATGTTGTTTTTTAATCCACTAAATATTACATCTTGGGTTTGCATCAAATATATTATGGGGTAAGCTAAATTTGAATGCAAAGGTTTGTGAGATGCACAGTTATTAGTGAGCTCTGTGAAATGTAAAGCAGAGTAGTAAATTGCATCTTTTCATACACATCATTTATTTTCATGTACTTAAACAAACAAACAAACCAAAAACCATGAGCAAGCTCAGTATTTCTGGATTTAAGTTGCAAAGAGCTTTTATTCTGTGCTCTACTTTTCAGTCCTATCTGACCAGGGAAATGTGACTGAGCAACTCTAGCCAGTCTTGCCAAATTAAGTTGAGATTTAAACAACTTACCATTCATAATCACATTCCCTAAATTTCGATGCCACTTGAACACAGATATGCTTTTGTATCCTTATGTAATGACATCTGTAAAACTCAACACTGATAGGAAGTATAAAAGAACAGTGGACGTTTTCAAGTAGATGGACTTTATCCAGAGTTAACTTGGTGTTTCCTTATGAATAAGCCTGCTCGTTTTATTTTGTACAACACAGTTTTTTTCAAAAATATATTCTCTAAGTTCCTTATTATGCTTTTAGAGTAAACTTCCTTTTAAAAATAAATTACTTCTATTCTCCCAACCTGTCTGCCCAGCTTCATCAGACTTGCTGAGCCTGAACCACACAGATAAGCTTCCTTTTCCCTACCAATCTACCCTGTTTGTTGAGTCCCCTCTAACAAGCCAACCTGCTCTGAGCAGCTTGCTAGCCCAGACAGAGCATCATCCTCCCATCAATGCTCTGCCCACCTTTATTGAATCTGAAGCCCCTGAACCATACAGACCTGCCGATCAAAAAATATACAAGCCAAGGATAGTCATAAGAAACCTGCTATATCAACTGTCAAGGTCATCCTCCCTCCCAATATTTGCTACAGCAGAAACATCCAGTGACCTAACCCATGCAGATGGGTAAAGGTCCTCAAAAGGATGCAAGAAACAAAAGTGAGGGTAACTTGACAAATTCAGATCATAGCTATCCTTCTACAGTAAACCCTGGATATCCTAAAAATCAACACACACACACACACACACACACACACACACACACACACACAAATGACCTTGAATCCAAACATATAAAGACAAAAGGGGCCTTGAAAGTGGCCTTAGTAAATATCTTAGTGTAATCTAACAAATCAAGTGAAAGATATTTAAGAAAAGAGCTTCAAGTCTCTGAGGAATGAAATTGAAAAACACTTCAGAAGATGGAAATAATCTATTTTCATGGATAGGTATAACTATGTGGTAAAAATGGCAACCTTACCAATCTCTGCTCCATTTGTGTCCCTGAATTGTCCCCAGGGAAAAATTCTGGCTCAAAAATTTTGGAGGTAGGTTGGTTACCCCATTCCTCTATAGGGGAGCCTATCTACTAGAGATGATCTCTTCAGGTTCCATCTCCCCACTGATCACTCCTGGGCATATGTCTCAAAGGTGCTCCATGATAGCCCAAGGACACGTGCTCCACTATTTTTATAGCAATCTTATCCATAATAGGCAGAACCTAGAAACAACCCAGATGTTCCTCAAGCAAAAATCAGATACAGAAAATGTGGTTTGTTTACACAGTGTAATACTATTCAGCTATTAAAAGTGAGCACATAATGAATTTTGCAGGCAAATGGAAGGAATTAGAAAATATCATCTTGAGTGAGACAACCCAAACCCAAAAGAACATTCATGGTATGTATTTACTGATAACTGCATATTAGGCCAAAAGTACAGAATATCCATGATACAATCCACAAACAATAAGAAGTTTAAGAAGAAGGAAGGCCTAAGTGAGGCCCAGCAAAGATATTTTCATCCCATGAAGAAGAACAAAATAATCATAGAAGGCTAAGGGAGGGAGGGACCAGAGTGGGAGGGAGGAGGGGAGGGGAAAAGGAGGAAAGGATCACATATAGGAAAAGACAGGAGAGAAGTTCAGAGGATCAGGAGAATTAATAGAAATATGCAACTGAGGTATATTGGGAGAAGGGTATACCTCTATAACATCCCAGAGACCAGGGATATAAGATGCTCCCAAGACTCAATGGGGTTGACCTTAAACTTCATTTTTTACTGAATTGTTATCAACAGAAATCAAAGTAAAATAATTTTTAATACCTGATTATGATGTTTGAAGATATATTTAATTAAATATCAGTTACTTACATACAGAGTACTCAATAGTAAATATATTTAGAAGTATATTATTAAATATTACTGTAAAAAAGAGAAATATATATATTTACACAGAGTTTCTTTGTGTAAGTTCTGGCTGTCCTGGAACTTTCTCTGGAGACCAAGTTAGCCTTGAAATTAGAGACCTTGTATTAAAATCATTTGCCACTGTGTCCTGCTTGAAATAGGAATTTTCAATGAGTTACTTATATAGGTTTACTTCAATGCATAGTTCTGGTCCATGGTTTAAAAAATGCCAATATACAAGTCTTCCTCAATCAAAAAGCTCTCCAGACATTTTAGGTTTCAATATTAAGGTTTTGCTAGAAACAAAAATTTATATATATATATGACAGATACATAGATAGATAGATGATTGACAGCAGATAGATTGATAATAGATACTGAGTCCTCAATTGGCATACTGCAAGCTGTCTGCACACTCATGTTTCTTGGAGAAATGTTCATAATAAACAGGCAACAGTTTTAGCCAGTGTCCATCAGCAAATGTGTGGGAAAATAGACCATCTGGTTTATATACACAACAGAATTTTATTCAGAAACAGAAAATAAAGTTGCATCAATTTAAGAAAAATATATGTGCTGGAAGAATTCACATTTTATATAGAATAAGAATCATCCTGAAGCACAAATATCATATTTTCTTACATATATAGAATATATACTTGAAAGATTTTTTTTGCTAACATAGGAAGGCTCTTTGTGAAATGAAGGAATTGAAATGGAGGACAGAAGAAGGTGAGTAGGAAGATTAAAATATAAATAAATCTGTATTTTATATTTATTTTAATATTATAATATATATTATTTATAACATACATATATGTTCATAGTGTATAGATAGAGATGCAAACTATATACCCACCCAAATTGACAACACAACTCAATACATGTTATTATTAGAATAATAGAAATATCTATTTCTATATTCCCTTGAGAGCCCAATATTTGGAATTTTACTTGTTAAAAATAATTTGTATTTGAAAAGATTTTATAAAACATATTATGATTTAAAGTCAAGCCTTTTGGAGGTAGATAAATCATAACAGAACTCTTGGAATACGATTTTGCCTTAAAAAAGTAAATATCAGTAAATGATCTCTCTGTATGAATATGTATGTTCATGCTGTGTGATGATATAGATGGTCATTTGCAAACAAACAAACAAACAAACAAACAAACAACATCAGTGTGTAATGAGATCCATTCGTGGAGAGAATCTTGCTCTTCAACCTACAAAGGTAACCTTCAGAACTGAATGTAATGCATAATTGTTCAATTGTGTCACAGATTGACTCACAACTTCTGTGGAGAATTTCTCATTTTCAGTCAACAAAATCAGTAAGGAATTAAATTTTGTAAGCATGGTAATGTAAGACATTTAAAAGATTAAATAGTAAGATACATTAGTTAAAATCAAGACAGCATACCTGGTGAAATTATATAATCAATGAAAATATTATAATGTCTCTGTGTCTTCCCAAAATTAATTTTTTTTCAATTTAACAAAACAGGTAAGAGAATTTAAAGAGTTTAATGCTCATACAGACAAACAGGAACTCAATTTGGTTCATCTAGTATGTCTCTGAATTATCTAGATCAGTGCTGCAGAAAAGCACTAGACCACAGGGAGATAGGAACAGTGTGCCCCACTGAACCAAGCATTATGAAAAGCGATGAGTGGAAGCTGATTAGAAGGCTTCAGACATCTTAGCACAGCTCACTACAGAAATTGTGGAGAAGCAGATGCTAAAGTTAATGCAGTGCTTCACCTAATGTGTAACTAAACTGATGATTAATCTCTCAGCTTCCCATCTGCTGGCAATGTGGCTGCTGATTATAATAGCAACAGGATAGAAAGGACACTGTGTCCTACACAAAAGGTAACAGAGATGAAATGTAAACAATTTTTCTACAGTTGAGATTTGAAAATAATATGAATAATAGAATAGAAAGCATGGATACTTTTACTTGTTATAAGCTTACTAAAATATATCCTTGTATAAAAATTGCTTTGATCATATGTCCAGATTTATTAAGTGCAGTATAACCTACAACTTTTGTGAAATTTATGGAATTGTGTCAGGTCCTCTGAGAAAATATCAATATCTAAATTCATGCCACATAGGCTAGGACCTTTGTGCTTGTTCTAAAGGCTTCTAATTCTACACCTGTGATGGCACATAATATAATAGCAGATAGAAGAGAAGGCAGTAATCCTTGAAGAAAAATAATTATAATTTCCCTTAAATGTGTCAAAAAAGATAATCAAATTTGAAAGATGATAATGTAATCAATATCCTAGAAGAGAAAATGACAAGAAAGATATAATTATTGCTAAAAAATGAGAAATGGTGGAAGAATCAGTAGGATGAGAAGAGATAGACTGAAAGTAAAATTAAAATTGATTTTCATTAGAGAGGTAACTGTACTGTAGATGTGATTGTAGAAAACCAAGATTTGTCATTGTATCCATCTGTAGTTAATATCATGAACCCATCATCAATGTTGTATGACTATAAGTCCTGCCACATTTTCCAAAGTAGAGGAAATGAAATAACTTTATTTACACACACACACACACACACACACACACACACACACACACACACACACCTAGTATGTCAGACACCATGGTTCTATATACAAGCTCATTAAATATTCATGAATTTAATGACAAAATTATCTCCACAAGAACACACAATAGAACTAATGCAAGTAGAGTCAACATATAAAATTCTAAAGTGACAAGATAACAATGAAAGAGCAATAGACCAATCCTAAAATTTGAATTTAGAATGAATTAATTCTGAGCTGTTGGGTTTTCTTATGAACCCTGTCAACTTCTATATGAGAATTCTTATTGGATCATAGTGTTAACTCTTTCTCTCTTTTTATCCTGCTACTGGAGTCTTATTTTTTCTTTTATACTTATGTGTTTTTGAAAAATCATCATGTTATAAGGCATACATTTCCAAAGTATTTCATTTAAAGTTTAACTCCAGGCCAGCATACGTTACTGCTGAAGAAATCCTTGCCAATGTCATTTTCAAAACATGTATTGGGAGATTACAATATTTTTCAAGATATGGTTCATTAAGTTTATTGTGCTCTTCTAGTTGTAAAGAAAGAGGACAATGGAAGTTGTCATTCTCAAGGGATGGATTATTTGGGGATTCAGTGAGAAAATGTTGGCAAAGGATTAAAAATAGCTACATAATAAAAGCTCACAAAATCTCTGATAGATATCATGAATACAATTAATGTTGATTTACATTGTTCTTGAAATATGCTAAGAGATTGGATAAGTGTTCTTAATCCCCAAATGGAGACTATGTGAGATGCTTTTAATCATGTTAATTACTTTACTCTTGCTGTTCTACAATGGTTATATACTCTATCATGTTGAATAAAATACATCTTAGGGATTAGGAAGAGACTCATAAGGACAGAAAAGAAGATTAAAATGGACAATAGAAAAATAATTGTAATCAAAGTACCTTATATATAAAAGTGTCATAATAAACACTATTTTATCGAGCTCATATATGTTAAAAATACAAAATTCATTAACTTAGAAAGATCATGTACTGGCTCATCCTATCTTTTAATGTTCTTTAGTGATTTGAACAACTATTAACTTTACTTAAAAGAAATATTTTTTCTAATTAATATGGTTTTTTTTGATGAATTTAACATCTAAGTCTTCTCTGCCTGTGCAAAACTGAGGTTACTATGCACAGCCAAAAAGCAACCTTGTGAAAGATCAGTAAATGATATTGACCTCAGTCCCTACTATGTTTGCATATGAAAAACCATTATCACGATACAGTATAAAACATTTCATACAATACATGAAATATGAAAAAGAGTGACTTTTGATTGATATATGAATTGTCATTTTAGATGAATTTGAAAACATCAACTTGTAAAACCAGTATACTTGTTATTTATAAATTTAAACCTATTTACCAAGAGATCAAACACTTTCACAATCAGAAGACTTAGTTTTCCTATATTAAGGTAACTATCAAAATAATACTTTCTTCAAAAATAACTTGTTATAAAATTACTATGATACTATGTCAACAAATTATGGAATTTATGGAATATGACATTTATATGATTTAAACCAAGTCTTAGTCATCTTGTTAAATTAATATTATAGTAGTGGAATATTTAAGTTTGCAGAGTTTAAACACAATTCATTAATATTAAAATGAGAGGAAGATAATATATCTTCATCTTTCTGTCTTGTCATATTTTTGTAATATTTTCCATAGATTGAAGACAAATTTAGTGTGAATTTGTATCACACATTATGATTTTTATGTGAAAATGAAAATCAGAAATGATGTATTAGAAAATAAATCAAGTAACCAGTAAAACATTGAGTTCTCTTTAATTGCTATAAGCTCTATGCTTGCTTCTTTCTGCTTAGACAAATGAAAAATTAAAAGTAGTATGAACAATAATTTTCTGATCTAAGGAGGAGTATGGCTTCATTGTTATTTCTTAGAAAACCTGTTCTTCATTATATGATAATTTTTGGATGGTCATATATATCCTGCAAAAATTTATGTATATATAATTATCAGTAAATATACTTTTCTTAATATTTAAGAAAGACTTGCCTGAATCATATTATCTTAAACAGTGAGGTTAGAAAGCTAGATAAGTACTTTTGACTAGTATCAAGAATAATCTTATAAAGAAGTTTAAGCTCCCTTCGGTGTTATGTATTCGTACCAGATTAAAAACTTTAAAATCAGCAAGCAACTTTTACTATAGTTAAAGCTATAGTTTTGAAGTTCCTTCATATCCTTTTTCTCTAGAAATCAAGACTATAACCTTCCACTGAAACACTGTTAAGTGCATGTTAACTTCAGCATAATATTATAAATGTTAAAATGGTGACACAATTATCAAAATAATATAGAGATAACTTTTGAGATGCTCTGTTATCTCATGAATAATATGAAGTAACTACTAGTAACAATATCTAGAATAGGTGCTATCTTCAGCATTGGGGCCTTATGCTTTTTTTGTAGAGAGTAACTAATAGTCTTGGCAAAAGCATGGGTTGTTTTGAATCTTTCCATGAAACCAATCTGGCCAAATATAACCAACTTTTGACATTGTGTGCTCCTTGATGACAATAGATGATCATTGAGGGCTCTGTATGCTCTGCTATTTGTTGACTTTATTTAGATTGTCTTTTATATGTGTACATAACGTAAGAAATATCTATTGGGTTAGGTTTCCATACAACCCTACAGATGCTCACTTTATTCCTTCCCCAGACTCCCAATTTCTTCCTTCTCCCTGTTTTAAACTCGCATTCCAGTCACTTACTTTGTCTGTCCATAAATATCGATTGGATTCCCCCATTCAAGTATAATTCACAACAATCTCACAATTCATTGAATTCAAAGAAGTCAAGCTGGTGAATACCTAGAGACTTCACTGACTCAGATTAGTATTGCACTGTCAAGTCCTTTATATGAGACCAAAGTAGAAAGGTAAGTATCAAACCAACTACAAATCCTTCACTCTGTCATAGTGTAAGATATGCCTCAGGATGGCACAATATTTATAGGAGTCATGAACCAAATATCTGATTGATGATAAGATGTAACCATACCCAATGCTGCTTATGTAGCTGAACACTTGGTGATACATAAAGAACCTTGGGGAAAATAAAAAACTATTGTTCTGATAAAAGACTATAGTTTTAAAGTGACTCCTATTGACATCTTATTATACTCGGATCATTGCCTTATTCAGTCATCATCAGAGAACCTTAATTCTTCTGTTTATGTAACAGAAGGGAACAAATACCAAGACCCATAGCCAGAAAAGATGCAGAGATTGAGAGATACTGGAACATTCAGATCAGACATGAATGGCTCCATCAGATTTCCTCGTTAGAGTTTAGAAAATTCTGTAGCAGGGAAGGAAAAAATTCATAAGAGCCAAAGTAGATAGAGGACCCAAAGGAATCAAGGTCTCCTAGGCACAACAATACAGGTGTACATATAAACTCACAGAGACTGTGGCAGAATTCAGTCTACAAGATTTTGCTTTTGATGAGGTCCTAAAGATGAAGGAAGTAGAGATTTGCCTTCATCCTTAACCCAGAAATTATTTTCAGCTGATAACCAATTTCAAATGAACAATTTTTCTTCAAAGGAGTCTCCTTGGAGAAACAAACCTCTCTCAAGGAGAGACACCATGTTCAGAAATTGATGTCCAATACAAAATGAACTCAATTGATTCCTTGGAAGTTCTTTGTTGCATGATTTTAAATGTTAAATCAGAGATCCGACCACTACCACCACCTTACAGGACCTTTAAGTTTTGATATGGTTTCCAATTTGGATTATTTCTTTTTAATATCTGATTTCTGTGTGTGCAAATCATGTTTGTCTTTTTGTGTGTACATGTTTCTTATTGTTTTTCTTTGACTTATTTTTCTCTTTGGTTGTTTTGTCCTATTCTGATTTGTTGGCTTTTATTGTTTTATTGTATTACATTGTATCTCATTATTAATTATTACTTCTTAGTGTCTTTTTGTTTTCTAAGGAGAATAATAGAAGGTCTGAGGAAGGGGGTGGCAGTGTATCTGGGGACAAACAGAGAGGAGTACTGGGATTGGAAATATAGTCAGAATAGATTTTGTTATTTTAATAAAATAAAGTATGTTCAAATAGAAATATAATTAAAATATCAATCCACTTTGTTTTCAACTGTCACTTGTTTAACTGAAATAAAATTAACCTAAAATAAAAAAACTATGAATACTAACATTTATCAGTTTTGATTATACAGATTTATTTTAAAGCCTATAAACACTGGTATAAACATTGTTAGACTCATTTTCTTTATCGTTTTGATCATTTTGGAGATTAAATACTTTGGTGCTTTATTCACTTATTAAAACGTAACAAATTACTAGAGCACTTAGGCCTCAAAAAGAAAGCAACAAACAAACAAACAAACAATCCCTCCGAAAAAAACAAAATAAAAAAAAAACATGTTTCTTACATCTTTAAGACATCTAGGCCCCACCACCTGTTCAGAGGAAAAAGGGAGAGGGGGATGGCAGAAAGATTATGGGAGGAAATGACCTGGAAGGGACAGTGAATGGAATGTAAAGTGAATAAGTAAAATAAAAAAATCAAATTAAAAATATATCTTGTACATAAGTGGTTCTCGATTAATGATTAATAAAAGGCAAAGATGTTCTATTTTTCAACATTGTCTGTGAGGCTAGGTGCTTCCTTTCCCAGTGATGCAAGACAGGGCAGCCAAGTGAGTAGAACATATTCCACATACAGGCAACAGCTTTTGGGTTAACCCCACGTTCCAGTTGTTTGGGACTCACCTGAAGGCCAAGCTGCACATCTGCTACATATTTGTGGGGTGGCCTAGGTAATTTGGTTGGTGGTTCAGACTCTGAGAGCCCTATGGGCTCAAGTAAGTTGACTGTCGGTATTCCTGTGGAGTTCTTATTCCCTTCTTAGCTGTGAAGACTCACAGTATACTTTGGACGTTGTATCTTTTTAATTAGTCAAAGTCTTTACCTTTAGAGTTCTAACTAGTACTTCAGTCATACCAGCTTTCTGGTTCAGCACTTGCATTGCTAAGGTACCATGGTACATCCATATCACCCAGATAGATCAAGATCAAATTTGCTCAGCAATGTGCTTGATGAAATTCCATAGTTTCACTACATGCTACAAATGGACAGCTATAAAATAACTATGAAAAATAGCTCTATTCATGGCAGATTAACACTTGGCTACACTAATTAACTAGTTGATTAAATAATTACAATCTCTTTGAACTGATTTACATATCACATCCTTTCTTGTAGGAATCAATGCTCATATTGAGCAATTAGTTCTAGGCTACAATGATGATTATTTTTCATTTGTCTTGAAGCAGAAATCTCTTCTTTATTCAATTATTTACAGAGCTACTAAGAATTATTCTCACTGACCAATAATTGATTATCTTCCATGCTGTGATTTCTGGCAAAATTATCTCTAGTTATTTTTTCATCATGGAAATGTTTCCCTATAATCCCATCTTTCAAATCTCCCTGAAGCTCTTGAGAAATTTTAAGTGTTCTTTCATTCTTAGAGATTTACATTTCTATTTCTATATCAACAATAAAATCTTCTAATATTTTTACTTTTACATATATATGCATTGCAAGTATGTGGACACTGATGGTCATGTGTGTGGTGTGTAATTGCATATGTGTGTAGAGGCTCTATTATTGTTGGTGGTGGGGTGCTGCTTTATGTACACCCAAGTACCTTCCCTTAATGATATTAATACTTAGTAATGATATTAGTAGCTTCATTACTTCCATTTTCTCAATTATAATGTCAGTGCTTTGACATTTGTTGATGTGTGTGAAATGCCTTCTGAGCATACACAAGGACCTGAATTAAAGTTACTATTACCCAAATATAAGCCTGATCTGATCTGACAGGGGCATCTGTATCTTTTGAACTAGGTGATGGAATTGTGTTATAGGTAGACAGATCAGATAATCCTTGGCTGTACAGCTCTATTATTGCTGGTGGTAGTTTTCTGTAATAGTCTATTGTGGGATGTTTGGTAAGGTAGAGCAGGATGAGACCCAGAGACTCAATGGGCACACACATGAGACTTAGGTGCCTCCCTGCTTCTTGCCAGACTCGTGTCCTAGAGCACTAGCCACACTCCTCACATAAAAAATTGTGTCCTATGGTCACATAGACCCAAAACAGTGTTTTCCATGCTAATGGAGTACCCAGAAGCCTGGAAGACTTGGCCAGTAAGCTTCCCTTATCAGACATTTCTCCTTGCAAAAGGAATTTAATCTCAGGTCTGCCCTGAGAAGTAGACTTGGTTTTATGCATCTATTTTCTGCCATGAACAACCAATAAATTGTTTAGAATCATGGCCAGTCTCTTTCATCAAGATCTGCTATGGGGAACCATAGAGAAGGCATTTAACTACAGAGCTGCAACTTAATTCTCCCATTGAAGGGCTCTCTGCGCTCCCAGCCATAGTTGCCACTAAGCCTGTTTCTGCCAGTCTAAGGACATTCAAAGGACAAGAGCCCTTCCCAGGCTAGATGCTGTCCCCAGCCTGTAAGCCTGCGACTCCTTTCTTGGCTCTTCCACAACTCTGAGCTGCACCTGGATGTCTAAGAGTCAGAGAAGCCCACAGCCCTGGCCTCTTCTTAGGTCCAGATCCCTGAACCAGCTCTAGCTTTCCCACACCAAAGATTGCACTTGCCAACCCCTAGAATGGTGTCTCAGTGCAGTTCCCTACAGCCTGGCACCTGCACAGGCAGAGGCATGGTGTTCCACATTCTCAAGAGGCCATGCCCAGTGGCAGAGGGGACATGAACTGACAGTCTACAACTATAGCAAAAAGTTTTCTTTATAAGGACTAAGAACTACTGTCATCAATAGGTATAAAGACACCATAGCCACACCCAACTCTATAAAAATAAAATTCATCATTTCTATTTTGTGTATATTGTTCTTACAGTGATAGAAGTGATGAAGATATGGCTAACATATTTACCCTTTACAGTAAATGCAATAACATGCTACCACTGGTAATACTAGGCCTTACTTGGTAGCCAATCTACCAGAATCTAGCAGAAACAGAGAGCTTCAGACTTAGGGAACAGATAATTTATCTAAATATAAAGTGTGATTCTCTACACTTTATCTAAATATAAAGTGTAGAGAAAGAAGCTCAAATGTCATCTTGTGGTGTCCATACATTAATGTATATGTACTTGTATACACACACATTTGCTGAACTTTATATATGGCACACATCATGATAGAAAATAAAGAAAATAATTTTATGAGTTTATATGGATTCTCTCACTTTCCTCTGTTACCTCTTCATTCCTGATATTCTAACATTTGTGTAATCTTTTGAACAGAGTTACTTTCTAGTAACTCAGTGCATGTACATATTAAATCAGTAGCTATTGTAACACAATTGATAGTCAATTTAAAGATTTGTTACGGTCGGGTGGTGGTGGCACATGCCTTTAATTCCAGCACTTTGGAAGCAGAGGCAGGCGGATTTCTGAGTTCAAGGCCAGCCTGGTCTACATAGTGAGTTCCAGGACAGCCAGGGCTACACAGAGAAACCCTGTCTCGAAAAAACAAAAACAAACAAACACAAACAAACAAACAAACAAAGAATAGAAATACAAAGATTTGTCACATTGATGTAGAATTCTGTATGTGTCCAGCCTACAGGTTTTCTGTTTTAACTACAGTCCAAAGTGATCTTTTGGAATCAATCAAACTATCCATGCATTAATTCAGCAATATTAATGGCATGTGTTTATAAATATCTATTTGTGTTATTGCCTCATATCTCTGTAGAACAGAATAAGTTCCATAATTTACCAGTAGTAAGCTGACTTCCTGTTTTTAAATGCTGGCTTATGTAATATTACTGGAATCATCAAGGTGAATCATCTCCAAAACTTAATCTGTGTTCTAAAAACCAAAGTTATTTAATACTTTAGTAGGTGAGGCCCATCTTGTTGAAATAGGTACCAGAAAATTGCCATTGAAATATCACAACTGGCTAGAATCTGGAGTTTCAGCAACATGCTTCTCCATGGTATTGATAGCCTTTCCCTCACACAGGTAAGCTATGTGTACCACAGTAAACTGAAAACTGTAATCCATGAATTCTTTTTGACTTGAGATGTTTTTTGGCAGGAGCTTTGATTGCAGCAAAGTGAGTAATAGATAAAACTACAGGCATCAGAACAGGTACTTAGTTTAGATAAAACTCAACAAGAAGGGAACATTTCAAAAATGCCAAGGAAGTAATCAAATAGCTCAAAGCTTCTAAGAATCAAATACAGTAAAAACTGATTGTTTTTCCACTAGACTGAAAAATGTAGAAATTACCCCTTATGTTCATAAGAAAACAGTTTTATAGAATAACTTCATAAATTTAAGAAAAGGATTAGTTAAATTGAGGTCAGGATACACAGAATACTTCTCATGACTCTAATGACAGAGAAGAATTATGGACTGCAGCTACAGCTAGAAGAGAAAATAGGGTCAGGAGATATTCTTTTCCTTAGCAAAACTGGAGTAATAAGAGCACAGTTGGTTAATTAAAGCACTTAGGAAACAAGGGGAAATGTCACTATGAGGGAAGAAGATATAATTATCAAGACATTGACAACTGAAATATACATGGATAGACACATGATCATGTGGAAGCATTTGGCTTTAAAGATGAATAAGAAGTGATCTACTACAGAGAGAGGAAGAAAGAATAGCAATGATAAATAGGAGGAAAAGTTCTAAAATCATCAAGACTTGTAACTTACAAAAACAAATATGTTTTTATGATGTTTGTATATTGAAAGCATAACATACTCCAGTTCATACATTTGCCATTTGCAACATCAACAAAAGAATGTGTCACAAATGGCTTTAAAAAAATGCAAAACAGATGTCGAGAAACTTTTCATTATACCGAGATACATAAACATATGGAATGACCCACCAAACAGAGTGTGAATTGAGAATCATAGGAGCCCTCTGGGAAACTATTAAAACATACTCTTAGAGATCAAAAAGTTTTAAGAAGAAAGAAGTTTGACAATTTGCGTGGCATTTTGTTTTTTTAGCCAACATTTTCTCAGTTTTTGATAGTCTCCCTGTGGCTTTGAAGAAAGATGTATTTCTTCCATCTGTTAGTTTCCATTTTGGATACTGTAAAGAATTTAACCAGAAAAAGCACCAAACATGTTGACTGACATGGCATTGGAGAAACCTCAGGTTAAACTGTTTATAAGTCCATAAATCCATAGTCACAGAGTATTTAGTTTACATGGCAAATAAGGTACAGTGTTTATCTCTTTCCTGAACATAAAAAGTATGACTTAGTTACTATACACAGACTTTGAAAGTTTCAATGTCTTTAATTGTATTATTTTAGCTAAGTCCTTAGTTAGAAACTCTGCTATTTATAAAATATTAATTTATTATTTGCTTGAATATCATGCTATATTGGGTAAATGTGTCATAAAATATGATGAATCATTTGTAATGTGGGTATTAATATAGTAGGTATTGCATTTGTGTGCAATGACTTATTGAGTGAATTATTATTGAAACAAATATAATCAATATAAACCATTTAAAGGTAATCAGATATAAATTTCTATACTTCTGATGTATAATAATTTATATATTATCAGGTGATTTGAAGATTAAATAAAAGAATAGCATTTTCAAACTATATTAGTAAAATATTTATTTTGTTTGTTTTAGTTCATTATTTGTTAATTTGTACAAATTTGTTAATATAAAATGAAACACAAACATTATTTAAACAGAGAATAGATGAACTCTTTCTTTTAGAAACATACCGGACTTTTATATGTACTTTATTTTCAATTGAAACTTATTTTCTTTCTGCCTCCACTTCAGTTATTGAATTTAAAACATTTATCAGTTACATAAAAAAAATCACAGTTTTTGCATTTTCAGTTGATACTTGTTTTTTTTGTAATTAACAGCACTTATAAATTGCTAAAGAAGGTTGCATTTAAAATATTGATGTGAATATATATTTTGTGCACAAAATGTATGAAGATAAGTAAATTCTTGTGAAAATCCAAGAGGAGAATGTGGAAGGTTCTATATTACTACAAAGACAAAACAAAACAACAAAACAAAACAAAACAAAAACAGGCAAATTGATTGGCAAAGCAGATTAATCAGCATTTATCTAAGCAGTTTTAACATCCTGGTCAACACTTCATAAAATATTTATAATTTAGAATATGTCTGTAGTGTTAATAATAGTGGTTCATGTGATTTCAGTTTATATTTTTTTATGTTAGGTTAAGGTGTGTGCACTCTCCCACCTGGCAATAAAACACAATTTTATTTATGCTGGTTTTGCTCATACAAAAATAGTTGAATTACTTAATATTTGTCATAATATTTTTTACTTGTATCTCTGTAAATATTTATGCACCTGCCATCATATATATGTGAATCCCATAACTGGTATGAGTTGAAGTTTTCTAAGCTTTAATTTTACATGAGCAATATTCCCATGATTATCACTGTAACACAATTCACAAGTACTGGTATGTCACTATTACACATTCTACAATTGATATGGAAAAAGTAAATTTCCACAATTATTTGCTTGTTTATGTTTTTTACTTTAAAAGTTGATTCATCAGAATTGTAAATAATGTCACTAATCATAAATGTCTGTCTGCAAAGTTATCGTTTTGAATGCCTCATCCTTCCTGTGATGTTTCTCTTCTATCCACCCAAATGACAGACTCTTGCTCATTTTGCAGTTATAAAAATAACTAAGTACCCTTCAAAAGATAAAAAATTCCTTTAAACTATATTTCTTCTGTAGCTATACCAGCTACTCAGATCTTCACATTAATCTCCCTTTAATCTTGTGATTATTTCATATTACAAAGAGAATTCAACATTTGAATATAGCCTTATTTTCATAAAAATGGTAACTCATGGATATAATAATGATGACAATAATAATCCACATTAAAGAAAAGATTTGTAAATTCTTGTCAAAATGATGTTTCATAATCATATACATAATATAATATGCTGCATGTCACACAGCTTTTTAAAATCATTTACTTAATTATTTATTTTAAACTCCAGATTATATTCCCCTTCCTGACCACCCTCTGACTGTTCCACATCCCATACATCCTCCCTGCTCCCCTATCTCCATGAGGATGTCCCCATCCCCAAACCCCACCCCCACCACACCAGATCTCTAAACTCCCTGAGGCCTCTAATCTATTGAAGGTAAGGTGCATCATTTTTGACTAAACCCAGACCTGGCAATCTTCTGTGGACCTCATATCAGCTGGTGTATGCTGCCTAGTTGGTGGTCCAGTGTCTGAGAGATCTCCAGAGTCCAGGTTAATTGAGACTGCTGGTCCTCCTACAGTGTCACCCTCCTCCTCAGCTTCTTTCAGCTCTCCCCTAATTCAACCACAGGAGTCAGCAGCTTCTGTCCATTGGTTGGGTGCAAATATCTGCATCTGACTCTTTCAGTTGCTTGTTTAGTCTCTTGAAGGACAGTCATGATAGGTCCTTTTTTGTGAGTGCTTCATATCCTCAGTAATAGTGTCAGACCTTGGGACCTCCGCTTGAGTGGGAACCCACTTTGGGTTAGTTGCTAAACCTTCTTTTCCTCAGATTCTTCTCCATTCCCATCCCTGCAGTTCTTTCAGACAGGAAAAATTATGGGTTATGACTGTGGGATGGCAAAACCATACCTCAGTTAATGCTGTCTTTCTGCTGGAGGTGAACTGTACATGTTCCCTCTTCCCAATGTAGAACATTTCAACTAAGGTCCCTCCCTTTGAGTCATAAGAGTCTCTCACCTCCCAGGTCACTGGTACATTCTGGAGTCTACCTCCTGAGAGGTCACTTGTTTCTATTCTTTTTGTTCTCAATCAGGGCTTAAGTCCTTTTCCCGCACCCAATACCAGATCATGTTCCCCACTCTCTCCACATTCCTTTTCCCTCCCAGATTCCTTACTTCTTCCACATTTGTGGTTGCTTTCTTCACCCTCCCAAGTGGCACTGAGGCATCCTCACTTGGAACATTCAGCTTATTGAACATTTTGAGTTCTGTGGACTGTATCTTGAGTATTCTGTACCTTTTTTGCCTAATATCTATTTATTAGTGAGTACACACCACAAATGTCTTTTTTGGTTTGAGTTACCTCATACAGAATGTTATTTTCTGGTTTCATCCATTTGCCTGCAAAAGTGAGCATGTTCTTGTTCATAATAGCTGTGTAGTATTCCACTGTGTAAATAAACTACATTTTTTTGTATTGGTTCTTCTGTCATGGGAGTTTTGGGTTGTTTCCAGCTTCTGGATATCACAAACAAGGCCACTATGAACATAGTGGAACATGTGCCTTCATGGCATGCTGGAGCATCATTGGGATATATTTTCAAGATTGATATTGTTGGGTCTTAAGGTAGATCTTTTTCTAATTTTATGATGAACCTCCTGGTTGATTTCCAGAGTGGATGCACCAGTTTGCAGTCCCACCAGCAATGGAGGAGTGTTCTTCTTGCTCCACATTCTTGCCAACATGTATTGTCAACTGATGTTTTAATCTTAGCCATTCTGATTGTTGTAAGGTGGAATCTCAGGGTCATTTTGATATTCTAAACAGGCCCATATTCTAAACATTTCCTCATAAAAAGTAGAAGTCATTAAAAACCTCCCAACCAAAAAAGAGCCCTGGTCCAGATGGATATAGTATAGAAATCTACCAGACCTTCAAAGAAGAACTAATACCAATATTTCTCAAAATATTTCGTAAAATAGAAACAGAAGGAACACTACCCAATTCATTCTTTGAAGCCGCAATTACTCTGATACCTAAACCACACAAGGACCCAACACAAAAAAAAACAAACTTCAGACTAATCTTGCCTATGAATACCAATGCAAAAATACTCAATAAAATTCTTTCATCAGAATCCAAGAACATATCAAACCATCATTCAACACAATCACGTAGGCTTCGTCCCAGGGATACAAGTTTGGTTCAATATAGAAAAATTGATTCATGTACTCCAGTGTATAACCAAACTCAAAGAAAAAAAAAACACATTATTATCAACTTAGATGCAGAAAAAACATAGGACAATATACAACACCCCTCATGTTAAAAAGAATTAGAGATAACAAAAATTCAAGGCCTAAACCTAAACCTAATAAAATCAGTATACAGCAAACCAACAGCCAATATCAAATGAAATGGTGAGATACTTGAAACAATCCCACTAAAATCGTAGACAAGACAAAGATGCCTATTCTCTCCATGTCTATACAATATAGTACTCTGTGTACTAGCTAGAACAATAAGAACAAAAAGCAATCAAGAGAATACAACCTGGCAAAGAATAAATAAAAGCATTACTACTTTCAGATGATACAATTGTACATATAAGCAACGCAAAACAACCAGAGATCTTCACCAGCTTATAAACAACTTCAGTAAAATGGCTGAATATAAAATTATCTAAAATAAATCAGTAGCCTTCCTTTATATAAATGATAAACAGGCTGAGAAGAAATTAGAACAATTCCTTTCACAATAGCCACAAATAGTATAACATATCTTGGGAGAACTCTAAACAAACAAGTAAAATATCTGTATGACAATAACTTCGAGTCTCTCAAGAACAAAATCAAAGAGTTTCTCAAAATAATTCAGAGATCTCCCATGGTCATGAATTGGCAGAATTAACACCATGATAATGGCCATCCTACCAAAGGCAATCTATAGATTCAATGCAACCCCTATGAAAATGCCAACACAATTTTTCAAAGACATTAAAAAGGCAATTCTCAAATTCATGTAGAAAGGCAAAAAACCCAGAATAGTGAAAGTAATACTTAACAAGAAAAAAATGGCTTGGGCCTGCCCAATCTGCTCTTGTGTGGACACCAGATCTACAAGGCACCCAAGGAGTCCTGGAGGCTCAACTAAACCCAGAGCCATAGGTAGGAAGACCCACACACTGCCCTATGCCCATAGCTGGGTGCCAGAATGCTCAGATTGCAGCAGATACCCAAAACCCACCCCTGCGGCATAGCACTCACCTTCGACACCTCTCCTGGATCTGAGGCCTGGAGCAGACCCCTGCCCAGTCTGCTCTTGTGTGGACACCAGATTCTGCCCGAGACATTCTGGAAGGTGACTCAACTGAGAGCAGCAGAGGTATCACTGAACCCAGAGCAGCAGAGGGAAAACTCAACTCAGAGCTACAGACAACATATCCTGAGATATCCTAGAAGAGCCACTGCACTCAGAACAGTGGGCACCTTATCCTGAGACATCCTAGAGGAGACAGTGCACCCAGAACAGCAGACACCTAGCTGGTCTGCTACCATGGAGACACCTGATCCTGAGTCATCCTAGAGGTACCACTGTACTCAGAGCAGCTGGAGAAGATAACAGAGACATCTGAACCCCAAGGAGATCAGACACAAGCAAGATAAGTGGAAAGGCAAGCTTCAGTCAGAGACAGCGAGTACAGGTAGCACTAGAGTGAACCAGATGGCAAAAGGAAGCACAAGAATGTAAGCAACAGAATCTAAAGTTACATGGCATTATCAGCACCCAGTTCCCCCATCATAGCAAGCCCTGAACACCACATCACACCGGAAAAGCAGGATCCAGAATTAAAATCACTTCTTTAGGACTTCTTTAGAGGACGTTAGGAAGGATATAAATAATATTCTCAAAGAATTTAAGGAGAACACAGGTAGACAGAAGCCCTTAAAGAAGAAACACAAAAATCCTTTAATGAATTGCAAGAAAACACAAACAAACAGGTGAAAGAATTAAACAAAACCATCCAAGATCTAAAAATGGAAGTAGAAACAATAAAGAAATCACAAAGGGGAACTACCCTGAAGATAGAAAACCTAGGAAAAAGATCAGGAGTCATAAACACAAGTATCACCAACAGAATACAAGAGATAGAAGACAGAATCTCATGTGCAGAAGATACCATGGAAAACATTGACACAACTGTCAAAGAAAATGCAAAATACAAAAAGCTACTAACCCAAAAACTTACAGAAAATCCAAGACACAATGAGAAATCCAAACCTAAGCATAATAGGTATAGATGAGGGGGAAGACTCCCAACTTAAAGGACCAGTAAATATCTTCAACAAAATTATAGAGGAAAACTTTCCTAACCTACAGAAAGAGATGTCCATAAATATACAAGAAGCCTACAGAACTCCAAAGAGTTTAGACCAGAAAAGAAATACCTCCCGCCACATAATAATCAAAACATCAAATGTACAAAACAAAGAAAAAATACTAAAAGCAGTAAAGGAAAAAGGTAAAGTAACATATAATGGCAGACCTATAAGAATTACACCAGACTTCTCACCAGAGACTATAAAAGCCAGAAGATCTTAGGCTGATATCATACAGACCCTAAGAGAACATAAATGCCAGCCCAGACTAGTATACCCAGCAAAACTCTCAATCAATATTGATGGAGAAACCAAAATATTCCATGACAAAACCAAATTTATACAATATCTTACCACAAATCCAGTACTTCAAAGGATAATTGGTGGAAAACTCCAACACAAGGAGGGAAATTATAACCTAGAAAAAGCAAGAAAGTAATCTTCCAACAACCCTAAAAGAAGATAGTTACACAAACATAACTTCAACACAAATTAAAAAACAACATGAAACAACATAACTTCAACACCAATTAAAAAATAACAGGAAACAACATTCATTTCCCCCTAATATCTCTTAATACCAATGGACTCAATTCTCCAATAAAAAGACATAGACTATCAGACTGGATATATTAACATGACCCAGCATTTTGCTGCATACAGGAAACACACCTTTGTGAAAAAGACAGACATTACCTCAGAGTAAAAGGATAGAAAACAAACTTCCAAGCAAATGGTCCCATGAAACAAGCTGGAGTAGCAATTCTAATATCAAATAAAATCATTTTCAACCAAAAGTAATCAAAAAAGATAAAGAAGGACACTTCATATTCATCAAAGGAAAAATGTACCAAGAGGAACTCGCAATTCTGAACATCTATGCCCCAAATGCTAGGGCACCTAAATACATAAAAGAAACTTTACTGAAGCTTAAAGCATGCATTGCACCTCACACAATAATAGTGGGAGATTTCAACACCCCACTCTCAGCAATGGACAGATCATGGAAACAAAAACTAAACTGAGACACAATGAAACTAACAGAAGTTATGAACCAATTGGACTTAACTGACATCTATAGAACATTTCATCCTAAAACAAAAGAATATACCTTCTTCTCAGCACCTCATGGTACCTTCTCCAAAATAGACCATATAATTGGTCACAAAACAGGCCTCAACAGATACAAAAAGATTGAAATAATCCCTTGTACCCTATCAGATCATCATGGAATAAGACTCATCTTTAATATGGACAAAAACAACGGAAAGCAGAAATACATGTGGAAACTGAACAATGCCCTACTCAATGATGTCTTGGTCAAGGAAGAAATAAAAAAAGAAATTAAAGACTTTTTAGAATTTAATGAAAATGAGGATACACCATACCAAAACTTGTGGGACTCCATGAAAGCAGTTTTAAGAGGAAAACTCATAGCTCTAAGTGCCCACAAAAAGAAACTGGAAAGAGCATACACTAACAAATTGTCAGAACACCTGAAAGATCTAGAACAAAAAGAAGCTATTATAACCAAGAGGAGTAGACAACAGGAAATAATCAAACCCAGGGCAGAAGTTAACCAAGTAGAAACAGAAAGAACTATGCAAAATATCAACAAAGCCAGGGATGGTTCAATATTCAGAAATCCACCAATGTAATCCACTACATAAATAAACTCAAAGAAAAAAACCACATGGTCATCTCACTAGACGCTGAGAAAGCATTTGACAAAATTCAACATCCCTTCATGTTAAAAGTCTTGGAAAGATCAGGAATTCAAGGCCCATACCTAAACATAGTAAAAGCAATATACAGCAAGCCAGTAGCTAACATCAAACTAAATGGAGAGAAACTTGAGGCAATCCCACAAAATTCAGGGACCAGACAAGGCTGCCCACTATCGCATTACCTATTTAATATAGAACTGAAAATCCTAGTTAGAGCAATTAGACAACAAAAGGAGGTCAAAGGAATACAAATAGGAAAGGAAGAAGTCAAAATTTCACTATTTGCAGATGATATGATAGTACACTTAAGTGACCCTAAAACTTCCACCAGAGAACTCCTAAACCAGATAAACAACTTCAGTAAAGTTGCTGGATATAATATCAACTCAAACAAATCAGTAGCCTTTCTCTACTCAAAGGATAAACAGGCTGAGAAAGAAATTAGGGAAATGACACCCTTTTCAATAGCCACAAATAAAATAAAATATCATGGAGTGAATCTAAGCAAGCAAGTAAAAGATCTGTATGAGAAGAACTTCAAGACTCTGAAGAAAGAAATCAAAGATCTCAGAAGATAGAAAGATCTCCCATGCTTCTGGATTGGCAGGAATAACTTAGTAAAAATGGCCATCCTGCCAAAAGCAATCTACAGATTCAATGCAATCCCCATCAAAATTCCAAATCAATTCTTCATAGAGATAGAAAGAGCAATTTGTAAGTTCATTTGGAATAACAACAACAACAACAAAAAAAAAAAACTAGTATAGCAAGTACTATTCTCAACAATAAAAGAACTTCTGGGGGAATCACCATTCTGGACCTCAAACTGTACTACAGAGCAGTAGTGATAAAAACTGCATGGAATTGGTACAGAGAAAGGCAGGAAGATCAATGGAATAGAATTGAAGACCCAGAAATGAACCCGCACACCTATGGTCACTTGATATTTGACAAGGGAGCTAACACCATCCAGTGGTAAAAGATCAGCATTTTCTAAAAATGGTGCTTGCTCACCTAGAGGTCAGCATGTAGAAGAATGCAAATTAATCCATTCTTATCCCCTTGAACAAAGCTCAAGTCCAAGTGGATAAAGGACCTTCACATAAAACCAGATACACTGAAACAAATAGAACAGAAGGTGGGGAAGACCCTCGAATACCTAGGTACAGGGGAAAAGTTCCTGAACAGAACACCAATGGCTTATGCTCTAAGATCAAGAATCAACAAATGGGACCTCATCAAATTGTAAAGCTTCTGTAAAGCAAAGGACACTGTCAATAAGACAAAACAGCAACCAACAGATTGGGAAAAGATCATTACCAATCGACGATCCAATAGAGGGCTATTATCGAATATATACAAAGAACTCAAGAAATTTGATGGCAGACAACCAAACAACCCCATTAAAAATGTGGTAAAGAGCTAAACAAAGAATTCTCAACTGAGTAAACACGAATGGCCAAGAAGCACCTTAAGAAATGCTCAACATCCTTAGTCATCAGGGAAATGCAAATCAAAACAACACTGAGATACCACCTTACACCAGTCAGAATTGCTAAGATCAAAAATTCAGGTGATAGTAGATGCCGGTGAGGATGTGGAGAAAGAGGAATACTCCTCCATTATTGGTGGGGTTGCAAGCTGGTACAACCCTCTGGAAGTCAGTCTGGCAGTTCCTCAAAAAATTGGCCATAGCACTACCTGAGGACCCAGCTATACCACTCCTGGGCATATACCCAGAAAATGCTCCAACATATAACAAAGACATATGCTCCACTATGTTCATAGCAGCCTTATCTATAATAGCCAGAAGCTGAAAAGAACCCAGATGTCCTTCAACAGAGGAATGGATACAAAAAATGTGGTACATTTACACAATGGAAAATTACTCAGCTATTAAAAATAATGAATTTGAGAAATTCTTAGGTAAATTGATAGAACTAGAAAATATCATCCTGAGTGAGGTAACCCAATCACAAAAGAAATCACATGGTTTTTAAACACTGATAAGCGGATATTAACCCAAAAGTTTGAAACAAAAAAGATTCAACTAACAGACCACATGAAGCTCATGAAGAAGGAAGAACAAGTGTGGATGCCTAGGTCTTACTTGAAGGGGTAACAAATTCCCAATGAAGCAAATATGGAGACAAATTGTGGGACAGAACCTGAAGGAGAGGTTGTATGGAGACCATTCCATCTGGGTATTCATCCCATGTTCAGTCACCAAAAATAGACGATGATATGGATGACAGAAAGTGCATGCTGACAGCAGCCTGATAAGTCTGTCTCCTTAGATGTCCCCCAGAGTCTGACATACCCAGAGGCAGATACTCACAGCTATTAATCTGATCAAGGGTTCCCAACAGAGAAGTTAGAGAGAAGACCAAAGGAGCCAAATGGTTGGTGGCCCCATGAGGAGAGCAACAATACTCACCAGCCCGAGCTCCCCAGGGTCTAAACCACCAGCCTAGGAACACATAGGGAGGGACCCGTGACTCCAGCTGTATATGTAGGGGAGGATGGCTTTGTTGGGCATAGGTGGGAGAGGAGATCTTTGGTCCTATGAAGGCTGAACACTGAGTGGGGGTGAAAACTGAGGGTGGGGAGGTGGGAGTGGGGGGTAGGTGGGTGCACACCCTCATAGAAGCAGGAGGAGGAGTATGGGATAAGAGGTTCCTTGGTGGTGGTGGGAATGGGGTAAGGAGATAAAATTAGAAATGTAAATATTATATCCAATAAAAGAGGGGGGGGGAAGAAATTTGTTAGAACCAACATCTTTAATAAAATGTCAGCCCTCTAAAAAATTATCTTGATACTAAAATTTGTTTTAAGAATTGTATATTGCAGAATACACAGCCTTGGTGTATCTACTCGTCAAGCAAGCTGAGCAGACCTTCTCAAACCTCTGAGGTCATGGAATTCCATCTGGATGCAGTGAAGACACAGAGTCAGAGGCTTATCAATTCACTCTTACCACCACCCCTCTTCAAATATCTCAATGCTTGAAGAAGTTAATGAAGAGTCAGCGCCCATATTCCCTGGGCTTGGGGACTAAGCTGGTAAATATTGGGTTGTCTTTCTAAGGAAAAGTAGTGGTTTTGTGGGAATAGGGAGGATTAGCTAGGATTTATTGCATACCCATAACCTATTGGTAGAAATCTGTACAATTAATATCAAGATGAAGTTATAATTTCTTAAATGGCAAAAATTTACTTTTATTTCAAATTTAAGGTTTTTATTGCTATGAGCTTCTTATTGATATAAAAGTGAGATGAATATTGATACTCTCATAGGCATTGTACCTAACACATTTAGGAATACAAGGCTTAGACTCAGTCCTTCTTTGACTTTTTTAACAGATTTGAGATGGTTAGTCTTTGAGTTAAGAGACTATAGCAAATTCATGGCTTGGAGTTTATTGTTAGGGTGTTTTCTATTTTTTATTTAGAAATAGCTGAGTGAAGTTAACAGACAACAATCCAGATTACCTAACATTGATAGTTGGTTTTTAAAATGTCAGATGTCCACAGAACTGACATTACAAACATTTCTATATTAATGTTCATTTTGATTCAAGACCTGTCTGCTCCTTACAGCTTTCCGTCTTGGATTCTAAGAAGAAATTGAGCATCTTTGGAGTTACTCCAGTTGTGGTGAGACAGCCACTAGGCAAGAATTGCCTCTTTCCATCTACAGACAAATTACTGTCCAGAAAATGACACACTTGCAGAATAGTCGACTGATTATATCTGCCTAGACAGAGTAATCAGCCCTTAATAATTCTGCAACACCAAGGTCTGTCAGATGATCCTGGGTGAGAAGGCTGAAGATCAGATGCTCCACCGTTTTGTAGTATAGGGAGTGTCCAGCCATCTCTATAAATTGTCTAAGTTTTAGAAGCTATGATTTGTGCTTCCAATAATTTTAGTTAACTCAGCCATTCTGGATTTCTGATGGGGTTGAAAACTTATAGTCTCATAGCCAATTCTGGTTATTTACCTTAAAGGAAAGGTTTGAGTGGATGGTTTTCAGCTGACATTCATTCTAAAGCCAAGGAAAAAGCCATGTTCAGAACTAAGTGTTTTAGTTAGGGGAGATGACATAGGTTAGTCAAAAGACTATCTTGTACCTCACTGGTACAAATTGGCATAATTATGCTCTAATTGTGTTTTGAGAGAAAAGTTTTATTTTAACAAGAAGGGTGATATGTAGGAGGAGCTAAGGTGGGAGGAGTACCGAGAGGAAGAGAAGGAGTAAGGAGAGGATAAGAAGAAGGAGAGAAGAAGCTAGGTGATGAGAGAGAGAGAGAGAGAGAGAGAGAGAGAGAGAGAGAGAGAGAGAGAGAGAGAGAAAGGGGAGGGTTATGGAAGCAAATGTTCATGTGTCTCCACCAGTCAAAGATAGTTGACATATCTAGGTTGGGTATTGGGTTACACTTCTGATTGAGCATCACCAGCTTATAAAGCCTTTGATTAACATTTTGAAAAAGTTTATAAAACCAAAAAGGAAAAGGAGGTATTGGATAGGGGTTTTCTGGGGTGGGGGGAATGAGGAAAGGGGATGGCATCTGAAATGTAAATAAAATATCAAAAAAAAAAAAAAAGAATGGCTTGGGAGAATCAACATCGCCGACCTCAAATTTACTATAGAGCAATAGTGATAAAAACTGCATGGTATTAGTAGTGAGATAGACACATTAAATAATGGAATAGAATTGAAGACCCGAAATAAAACCACAAACTTATAGGCACTTGATATTGACAAACAATCGAAACATACACAATGGAAAAAAGAAAGCATCTTCAACAAATGGTGCTGGTCTAACTGCTGGTTGTTATGTAGAAAAATGAAAATAGATCCATATTTTCCACCTCAGACAAAGCTCAAGTCTAAGTGGTTCAAAGACCTCAACATAAAACCAAATACACTGAATCTAATAGAAGAGAAATTGGAAAAGAACCTTGAACTCATTCACACAAGGGGAAACAGAACCTCAATTGTGAATGCTCTAAAATCAATAATGGATAAATGGGACCTCACGAAACTAGCAAGGTTCTGTAAGACTAAAAGACATAACCAATAAGACAAATCGGTATCCTACAGATTGGGAAAAGATTTTTACTACTCCCACATCTGATAGAGGGCTAATATCCAAAATATATAAAGAACACACAGTTTTTTTTTTAAATCTACTTTTAAAAAAAAAGACTAATTTATTTTTGTTTTTTGTGTGTGTTTGATTGAATTTATGTATGTGTGCCATCATGTTTGTGCCTGGTGCATGTCACCAGAAGAGAATATTGGATATCCTGGAACTGGATTTAAAGATGACTGTGGGCTTCTATGCCATCTGTGATGGCAACTAATCCCAAATCAAACTGTTCCTAACTGTGGAGTCATTCCTCCAGCTTCGTGAGATTGGATACTTAAACAGTGGATACTGTTGCTGATGTTAATTTACTGGTTATCAGCACTCATCAGTTTCTATACACCATCATTACTCCCTGAAGTATCTCCTTGAGACAACATTCCATCTGCTTTTATTGTACATTCAATAAATCTATTATCACTTGAATATGAATAGCTTCAAATTATACTGATATTCTTTATAATCTCATCTTTAAAGTTTATCTTTCCAAACTGCTTTATATCAAAATTTACATGCAGTGGTCACTGTCTTAGACACCATTTTATTATTGTGAAAAGACCTCATGATAAAGAAAAGTCTTAGAAAAGAAAGCATTAAACTGGGGACTTGGTTAAAATTTCACAATTTAGTGCATTATCATTATAGTTGGAAATATGGTACTGGAGCAGTAAATAAGAGCTATAGACTGACCCATAGTCTGAAAGACTGCTTCTGGCATGGGCTCTTGAAGCCTCCCAGAACACCCCCAGTGATCCACTTTCTCCACCAAGGCTATGTCTCCAATTTTTTTTCAATTCTTTTAAATAGTGCTACTTCTCAGTGTCTATTTAATATATGAACCTATGGGGCCATTCTTATTCACACAACGATAGTTACTTAAAACAGCAACTAGAATATAAAAATGTACTATTTTGTAAAACTAGAACTTTATACAATTTACTTAAGCTGGATATTGTTTTGAATGAGAATATAAATATAATAATGAAATGATAATGCTATAGAATATCATGAAATCAATTGTTCTTAACTACAGTCATAAAGTATTTATATTTTTATTGTAACTGAAGCTTGACAGTTTTGTAACTTCACATTAGTAATGACAGTTATTTATAGACATCATCTCAAGTTATAATAAAGGTAGTAATTTAGTTGTTTATATTTTTGCATATTTTGGAGTATGTTCTGAGTCTGTATTTTTATGTTTTTCTTTTTGTTACCAACTACAAGTGTGCCCATTCAATTTATGTTAAATTTATTTAAGGATATATTCTATCATGTGAAATAAACTCTCACTGCATATAATATTTTAGAAATTAATATAAATCAACATGTAATCTTCAACTCTCTTAATTTCTCTTGAAGTTGAAATTACAATGAATAACTCTATTTTTTTTATTTTCCAGAAATTCATGTGGATTCCTTGTTACTGACATCTTCTACTAAGAAATTAAAAGGGGGTCTTTATATTGAATGTGTCCTCAAAATCAGCATTCCCATCAATTCTGAAGCTATTTGTAGTCAAAAGGAATGAATGTCTCAGTGTTACTTCTTAGAGTTCAAAGTGATATATTATAAAATCAAAGTAAAAGTACAGTGGATAAATCTCTATTGAATTTCAGAGAGTAACATTGCCATGGAAATGACATCAATAACAATCACCCTTCTATGTTATTAGCAGTTGTGAAGTTAATTAGAGTCAAGGTTGTTCCATGTTGTTCAATAACAGATATTAATATGTTGGTCAAAGTTAAAATATTTATCATGAAAAGTGTGCTTATTTGTTAAAATAGGTGAAACAGACATCTAAGGAAGAATTCAGTATTCATGCCACAGGGTCTGTTAAAAGAAGTAGGTCATGATTTATTCTAGTCAATTATATTAGCTTTATAGAAAAACAGAGTAGCACCTATTCAAAAGAAAGGATACTATTTCCCAACCTTCATGTGCTGAACAGGCTGCTCATATAAAGGTATGCTTTGATAAAGATAAGAAGGTATCAAGCTGCAAGTTACATACTAAAATTCAGGTTTTGCATTAACAATGCAAAATGGATGTCTTTGAAAATGTGACATAGTAACTTTTAGACATATCTATGGCAACATTTGGTGGAGGCATTTGGCATTTTTGGATGTTATCAAGCTCTCACCATCTAGCTGTCAATGAGAAAGTCAATTAGTTAATTTCATTTTAACTTGTTTTCCAAGCACACCAAATGATGTGCTAATAAATTTTGTTACTTTATCTTTTTTCTTCAATACTAATATAAACAGACATTTGAAAAGTTGATACTAAATATCTCAGCAG